>NC_058130.1:432070751-432226725 GCF_016433145.1 Gracilinanus agilis
ACATATATACATGTATATATATATATATATATATATATATATAATTTCTTCCCTGCCCAAATAGTGATAAAGTTCTTAAGTACTTTAAGTATCTTTAGTATTTAGTACCTTAAGTATCACAAGTATCATTGATATTGTGGATTTGAGATCTGGAGATGCTCAAGTTTGAACTTGTCACATAAGAGTTTTGCCCAGAAGGAAGTTGCAGATTCAAGGGGTTTAGACTAACAATAGATCTTAAAGTACTTGGTGGTCCCAGTTAGGTGGAGCTAGCAGACTCAGTCAAATGTTAAGTACCCCTTTTGTTCTGGTAGTTTCTCCCATTGTATCAAAGTCTTCTCTCAGGTAACCCAGCCCTTAGCTGGACTCTTTCTTTAGTATCTCCATTGTAAAACATGAGCCTCTCCCCAATAATCCTGTCTTGGACTTCTCATTTCCTTTTAGCCATTGTAAAGCCAATCAATGATGCTTCCCTGTCTTTAAGTTTGCCAAAAGGTATATAAGATCCCTATGTTTTATTGTTCTTTGGAGAATCATCTCAAGCAGTGATTCTCTCAGAGACATTTGTCCCCAGAGCCCCAGAGTTTTGACTATGTGTAATATATAGCAATTGGCTCTGTGAATTGGCTGGATAATTAAGGACCTGTCTCTTTCCCTATTAAAGATTTTATTTTTTGACTACTTTAGTGGTTCTATGTTTTTTCCAAGTTAATAATATCTTTAGTACCATAATTATTATATTCCTGTCTATGAATGTAAACAATTTAACCTTATTGACTCCTTAAGATTTAACTTTTTTGATTAACATTTTATGCTTCTCTTGAGTGTCAAATTTACTTATTGAATTTTGTTTTCAGTTCCATTTTTTTCTTTTCAGGAAAGCCTGGAAGTTCTCTATTTTCGTGTGCTTCAATTATTATTGAATATATATATGAAATAATTACAATTATTTGCAGCACTTGAATAGGGAAGAGTTTCCAAACATAAAATAGGATAATCAAAGGGGATAACATGAACAATTTTTGATGACATAAAACTGTAGGAAATATTTCTGTTAAAATATCTGACACCCAAGAATATAAGAAATTGATTTAAAACAAAAGAATGCACAATTTGCTCTGTAGATAGTAGATATTCAATGGCTATAAACAAGCTCTTCCCACCCCCAAAAAAAGCAAACTTTCAATTATTGCTTCAAATTATGAATAACAAGAGAAATGAGAATTAAAATAGGGGCAGCTAGATAACACAGTAGATAGGGTGCCAGGAATTCAATCAGGAAGACCTAGATTCAAATTTGACTTCATACACTTCCTAGCTGTGTGATCCAGAGCAAGCCTCTTTAACTTTGATTGCCTAGCACTTCCCAAATCTTCTGTCTTAGAATTAATATTAAAACAGAATGTAAGGATTTTAAAATAATAATTCTGAGCTTCTATCCCATATCATCAGTTTGTCAAAGATGGCAGAGAAAGAAAATAGTAATCTTTAAATGGTCTATGGAAGAGCAGGCATACTAATATACTTTTTGTTTCATTGGAAGGTAGTCCAAATATTCTGGAAAGTAATTTGGAACCATATCCAAAAGGTCACTACACTCAGTATACCCTTTGACCAAGCAACATCATTACTCTAAAAGATGACCCTAAAAGATCAAAGAGGAGGGAAATCCTCGCTTTTAACAAATATAGTTAAAATTTAAGTTACTATAAAGAACTTGAAACACAGTGGGTGGCCATCAATTGGAAAATAGCTGAACAAATTCAAAAACTAATTAAACACTAATGATATGCAAAGCATGATATTGGAAAAAAAGGCTTTAAATGATTATTGATTAAAGAAATAAAAAACAAAACAACTCTGAAAGATCATCTCCCATCTATCAGATTGGCTAAAATGATAAAAGGTCAAACTGATAAATGTTGGCAGGGATGTGGAAAAATGGGGACTCATATATTATTGGTGGAACTGTGAACTGATCCAACCATTTTGGAAAGGAATATTAAATTATACTTAAAGAGTTATAAAATAATGTATACTTTTTGTCCAAAAAATAGCACTTTTAGTTTTATTTCTTAAGGAGACCAAGGTAAAAGGGAAAAAAAATGTGTTCTAAAATATTTAAAGCAGTTCTTTATGTGATAAATTACTGGATTGTGCAGAGATGTTCATCAATTAGAGAATGGCTGAACAAATTGTGGTATATGATTGTAATGGGATACTTTATGTGTAACAAATGTCAAGATGATTACTAAAAAATCTAAAAAAAGATTTATGAAGTGATGCAAAGAATAGTGAACAGAACAAGAACTTTGTCCACAGTAACAACAATAATGTCTGATGATCAATTGTGAATGATTTAACTATTATCAATAAGGCAAGGACCCAGGAGAGCTCCATGGGACTTCTGATATTGTCCACCACCAAAGAAGGAACAGAGTCCAAATGCAGATTAAAATATACCATTAACATTATTTTCTACATGAGTTTTTCTATCATGTAAGCACAACATGATAAATGTAGAAATATGTCATATGTGATGGTATATGAGCAACATATATCATATCATCTACTTTCTTGGGGAGAGAAAAGGATTAAGAGGGAAGGAGAGAAAATAGATTTCAAAATTTTAGGAAAAGAATATTTAAAATGAGTTGCTACTTATCTGGAAAAAAAGTTTTTTTTTAAATAAGTTATTGTTTTCAAGACACTTGAATTCTATTTTTTTTAATTGTAAACTTAGTAACTACTACCACCAAGAAAAAATATTTAACTAAACAACTGCATTAAAGAATCATGTACAAAACCACAAACTCTACATTGTTTGCAATTTGTTTAAGATATATAAATCATGCAAGTATGTTAATATAAACATTCTCTTTTTTTGAGATCCCTTTGGATTTATTCGACTTAAGATACTTGTTTGTCTTGATTTTATGTCTTTTTTTAATGTAACCATAGTATATATTATTCTTAATCTATTCTTTTCATCTATTTATATGCTTCCGTTATTTTCTTTATTTTTCCAACATTTGTCATTTCTTTTTTTTTTTAAACCCTTGTACTTCGGTGTATTGTCTCATAGGTGGAAGATTGGTAAGGGTGGGCAATGGGGGTCAAGTGACTTGCCCAGGGTCACACAGCTGGGAAGTGGCTGAGGCCGGGTTTGAACCTAGGACCTCCTGTCTCTAGACCTGACTCTCACTCCACTGAGCTACCCAGCTGCCCCTGTCATTTCTAATAAAATAATACAATCGTTTACATTCAAATATCACAATCTATTCATCCATTTCTCCCATTCATTGAATGTTTATGATTTCCAGTTATATTGTCATTACAATAAATTGTACTAAGGAGGGAATAGACATAGACAAGCAGGGTACTGTTGATAATGAGCTGTAATGGTTGTTTTGAAAAGGCAAATTTATTTCAATTTGATCAACATATTAGTAAGCAATCTGAGCATAACACAACTTTTGCATTTGTTTATGTACAATTTCATCCACAAAAATGTACCAGTTGAAGGCAGAAAATTGTACTCAAATGAAACAAACCATATAGTAATACACAAAGTTGTATTATCTTTTATGCACATGCACAGACATCAAACATCTACCAGTTACTTCAGTTTAGTGTGAGTGTTTTCCTACAAAGTTGTGCTTTGCTTTCTTTTGCAATTTTTGAATATATATGTATAATAGCATACATTGCTCCAAACATATTTAAGTATCCTTGTTCAAAAACACCAAACAGTGTATGCAATAGGAAAACTTTAAAAATTGAGATGCTTAAAATAATAAAAATTATTTGAAATGAAATAAAATATAGAACATATGTTATAGCATGTGAACAGTAGTAGTAGAGGAATCCACATTGTGGGTCATCAGAAACAATGTCACAAAAATAAGAAACATCTATGGCTGAGAATGTTGTGCCAAATCTTTTAAAGTATAATATAATTTTGAAGGTTACCTTGATTTTTAGGAAGAGCTATTCCATGTTATAAAGTGATTGACTAGGCCATTGCTAAAATATGTAAACTTTAAAATATAAATGATATATAATAGTTTAATAATTTTGTATAAAATATTTCTGTTCTTTGTCTATGAAAATCTTCAGATTTTTTTGCTATTTTTTAAGTTCATGATAAAAGTCATTTAAAAGTGTCAGTTTTGTTGAGTTTGATACACAGCTGAATGGGCAATCTCTTTTACTTATTTTACAAATCATAGCTTGGCACTGTAAATATATAGTGACCTGGACCTAGAATTGAATATGAGAAGGGATTGCATTTGAGAAACCCAGAAGCACTTTTAATAACCTTAAGCTTTTTCCTAAAACAAAGTTTCATCTAAGGAATATAATTTTCCTTCCAGAAATAATTCATGATTTTGGTCAAATAATATGGCAACCAATTTGTGGATGAGGATGAAGCATCTTATCAACTTAGAATTGCATAGAAAAAAACATGTTTAAAGGTTATTAACAGAGAATTATATGACCAGGAAAAGCAGACCAGACATGTCACGAAATGAAAGTCAAACAATACTCAGTCTGATATGCTCCATTATTATGCCTGAAATGTCTAGAGTTTAAAGGGAAGATCCTCAGCGTTTGGGGCAAATCCCAATCGATAATTTTCTAGAAAAGATAGACAAGAATTATATATGTTCCAAATATGAGTTGGTACTCCAAGTATGTTATCAGTTACTAGGAAGAGGAACAGAATTTTTGGCTCACATTCCCTCAGCAGGAATAGTGGACTTTTCAAGGGATTTGTCTTATCTACCACTTGGGGCAAAACTCCATATTCTCAGCTATGCTGCTGATGAGTCAGATGAGAGATTCTGGATCTTGTGCATTCTCCTTCCAATCAGTCATTCTAGAAGCATTTATTAAAGGCCAACTATGTACCTGGCACTGTGTACCCATAGGGGATTCAAATACAAAGGAGAGAACCCTCACAAGTAGCTCACAGAAGCAATTACTTCTTTTCATGAGACTTCTGGTTGACTTATCCTAAGTATAATTGTTATCTCTTTAGTTCCCATCATAATGGAAAAATGGAACAAGTGATCAGTTTTAAGGTCTCTATTGTGCTGGTTAGTTTCCCTGTTCATTGTTAATTAATTTAAATTTATTCTTATCCAGGATTGAGGATGACCCTAAGAATAATTATTTTTACAATGTCAGGTGTGGGTCTAGTTGGGTGTCAATGATTATTCCCAGGGCATAGAGGGTCCCCTGAAGATTAAGCTTCTTTTTTTTTACAACTAAATTATATTCTACTAGCCTCAAAGCCCATGGAGAAATATATTTGGTAATTCTCAAGCAGTTCTTTTTATCACAGGATGAAAGTCCATCATAGACAGAATTAGTTCCTTCAGGATGAGTTCTAAGTGGACTTCTACTGACCTTAAGAAATTATTTGTATACCTGTGTAGTCCTAGTAGAGCAACATGAGGATATGTTTAATAAACCATGACAAAGAGAAATTTTAACTGTTTACTCCCTACATTAAAAAAAAAACTTTCAAACAACAGTACATCATGCTTTCCTATTCACAGTGATTTCCTGACCTTACCTAGTTAAAATTAAATGCAGATTTTAACCACTCTGTTCTTGAATTGAAATCATCAGTTCCTGCCCAGTCTCTGTAAACTCAACTTTGACCTCAGTCCAACTTTCTGATTACCTAAATAGACATTCCTATGGACTGATATACTCTTCTCACTTCCAGACATGTTTTCTGTCTTGGAACATGTTGATGATGACTACTTTAAGATATCATCTCATTCTTCTGTCTCTAATCTCACCCATTTATAAGGGACAGCAATGTTATCAGGCTTTTCTAGTCTTTCAAAAACTGTAATAATGAGATTAAATCTACCCTGCCCATTCTCAAATCTAATCATCAAAAATGTAAACAATTCCACTTAATTAACAAGTTTGGAGGTCTGTGACCCATGTGTGCTGGGGTAAATCAGAATTTACTGACTTTCTCCTGGGCAGTCCTAAGCAAAGGGTCTGTTGTGATTGGACGTGTAAACTAAGAGGAGGGCACAGGAAGTGATGCAAAAGAAGCCCCTTTAAAAGAGAGTTCAGTGAGTTCAGCTAATCTCTCTTCTTATTTGTGATTAGGACCTGGAGGAGTGCTGGACCTGGGACTCTGAGACCTTGATGAGACTGTTCTTAAATCTTTTCCTTAGAATTACACATGGTGAGTGAAGAAGACTGATTACCTTAGCCTCCGGAGGGTAGATTAGGAGAAGCCCTCGTGACTAAACCCCTTGTTAATTGACTTTTAGGCTCTCCAGCTGGGCCTCTGGAGTCTTGCCAGAGTAAATCCCAGACTTGAATACAAATCTAGTTTGTTAAGTTAGATCTCTTACTCTACCCTCTTCTCATCTCTCTACTTCCACTCTCTCCTATATTTTGTAAATAAATTACTAAAATCATTTTAGGAATTGGTATTTATTCAGTTCCTTGGTGACCACACCTTTAAATATTAATACATCCAATCCCAAAACCCCTTTTCCTTCTTACACAACAAAGTCTTTGGTGGGATGGTCTTTCTGAAGAACTTAGTTTAGGATGGGACTCAGGAATGATGATTCCCAGCTTTGGTGTAATGCTACAGGCTGAGAGATACATTTCAACCATGGAGTCTGGGTTCTTCCTACATATTCCTTAAAAAAATATTTAATGACAATTTTCTGAAGTTATATAATCCAAATTGTCTCCCTCTCTTCTTCTCTCCCCTCTCCTGGAGCTAGGAAACAATGTGGTCTGGTTTATGCATGTATTTTCATACAAAACATGTTTCCATATTATTCATTTTTGTAAGTGAATAATCTCATAAAACCCAATACCTAAAACCAATACCCAAATAAACAAGCGATGAGTCATTTCCATCTGCATTTCTACTCCAGCAATTTTTTCTCTGGAGGTGGAGAGCATTAATGTTTTTTCATCAAGTCCAACAGAATTTTTCTGGGTCATTATATTGCTGTTAGTAGTAAATTCTATCACATTTCATAATTCCCTAGTATTGTTACTATGTCCCTATATATTCTTGATCTTCCTGCATTAGTATTCAGAAGACTTAACATTTATTCCTCTAGTATAGGACTATTTATAGGATGTGAGTAGTGTAATACATGGTAACTATAGTTAATACTTGGATTATATATTCAGGTGACTCTGGAAACCATCAATACAATTAATTGGAGATAGAGACATATGAGTTATAATCCAGGTAATCAAAGACCTGTAGAGATGTATGTTACTTGAGAGATTATCCAGTCCCAAACCCTTATCTTACAAAGAAGGAACAGAAAGGCTAAATAATTTGCCTCAGGTCACCCAGCAAATTAGTGAAGAGTAGAGGCAAAGACCCAGGTCTTCTCTGTTCCCAATTTAATACTCTTTCCCCCCCACACTATGCTGGCCATAGCACTGATTTTGGAGGTTCTAATGCCCTGCATTGCCTCTCTCTATTGGCAGGATTAATTCTAAAGCCTAGGGCAATGGCAGAATGGTAGGTAGCGGCCAAGTGGTCAAAGTTGTGGCAGCTAGAGGCTTTAGAAGCAGAAATACAGGGCAGTAATTACAGCTTAGGAGGAAATCACACTTTGAAAAACAGATGGAAGATAGACTTTTGAAGGCCACATACAATTCTGAGTGCCCCTCATAAAATGCCAATTATGAAATACCTGTTCTCACTGACCCTTCAGCTCCCACCAAATACCCAAATATTTTGTGGGAAGCAGCTCTTTGAAGGTCTCGGCATCCATCGTTGCCCACTTTCTCTCATACCCCTTCTTCCATAGCAAAACATCAAGAGGAGTTTTGTAAGCAACAAAGCTCCAAATGTGAGGATGTATTAGGGTAAAAACCTTCAGCAGTTATGGATACAGAGTTGTCACAGGAACTAAAAAAGGAAAGCTTGACTACTTAGCTACTCCAGATTCATTCTGTTTCCATTTATAAACTCTAAACCTCTCTCCCAGAGTATAAGGCCCTCTTTCTCTAAATACATGAAAGTAGTTTATTTTCTCAGCTGAGGATGCTGGGTTGGCCACAAACATATTTAAGTAGGTCTGCAGTTGGAATACCTTTCCATGATCTGGAAACAATTGATATCTCTCTCTTTAATGAAAACCAAACTTCTTTTGGCCTAACTTGGCAAATCATTGTCAGCAGGACCTTTCTGGCTGTTCTCTCAGGTTTTTCTGTAAGGATTTACATCATCGCTAGAGCATTTCTGAAAATAAGTAGAATAATTATTTAAGTCAATTCCCCCCCCTAAAAAATAAGATAAAAGAATTAAAGATTTTTTGAGGTTTGCAATTTGGGGGGTTGTTTCTTTATGCTTTGGCATGTGTAGAGTTAAAAAGCTGATGGCCCCAGAAAGTCAATTAAAAGGAGAGACAGTGTAGCTTAATCATAGGGCTTTTACTATCTATTTTTTTCCAGTAGTTACTTTAAAACTACTAACTTGAAATCACAGTCCTGTACAGTCTTCAGAAGTTCACTCAATCAAAAAGCCAAGAGCTGAGTAATCAAAGATCTTAAATAACTGGAGCTTCTAAGGCAGGTCACAAGAGGATTAAAAATCCAGTAGCCAGAACTCAATTCTTCGATCCAGCAAGCACCAGTGCATAATGAGAAATCCCTAAAGCCTGAGATCACAGCCGGGTCCTTGCCTACCATGGAACTAAGTGGAAAACCTCTTTAATTCCTTAAGAGATACTATCTTGCCTGATGAAAATAGATATTGGCTTCTGCGTGTAGCATGATTAGAAGAATGACGAAGGATTAGGAAAGATGCAAGTAAAAAAGCTCCAAGTGACTCATTTACATGGTATTAGTGCTGACAGATAGGTGTTAACAGAACAGAGTAACCTAAAGGCAAAACTGTAACTGAATTAAAGTAGCATTTATTTGCTCAAGCTAGAGTGGGATTAGGTTGTTTATTTAGCCATATCCAGGACTATTTCTTTCTTTAAATTTTAAATCCAATAAGTACTTTCGAGCAGCTTTAGTTAGTTTTTGGGAGATGTATTTATTTTTATCATTAGAAAAAAGCAACTATTTGCAACAAAAAACAACTATTAGCAACTTATTCTGTCCCACTCATGGACAGGAAATTACTTTATTTTTCTCTAAAATGTTTTCAGAGAGTAAAATATTATTATAGCCATTTGGTGACAATCAATTTGAGAAAGACATTATATTTCAATGCATTTGGAGAATATCCACTAAAATTTGACACTGTAGCTCAAGTGACCTTGGATATTTGAAGGGAATACCCCCCAGGAAGAGCAAATCTTCAGAAAGTTGAACTGTGACTTTGAAGTAAGGAAACCTACTAACCCACTTTGAACATAATTTTCCTTACTTTTAAAGACTGAAAAATGATAGATAATTTATTAGTTAATACAGACATAGAAAGTACAGTAAAACCAGTAATTTCCCCAAATTAAGGGTTATGTGAGTTTTAGGGAAGTCCACAAGTTAAATGAAAAAGTCACCTATTTTAATAAAATAAGCCTTTGCACATTAATTCTAGCCCAAGATGTAGTCCTTGTTGCCAGAGTTTTTTACAACATCAATGAAATAAGGTTAACATACATTCCTGGTACACAAATGAGAAGAAAATTCAGCATAAGCAGGATATTTGGACTGACTCAAATGTATTTGTAGTTGTACTTGACCTTACCACCCACCCTCTACTCACACCATCTTAAATAAGTAGGCCTCCCCTTGGTTGATGTCTACCTCCTTCTCAGGCCCTGAAACTACCCCACTGAAATGAAAGCTTAAGGAAAACAGAAAACAACACATTAGCATTGGCAGGTGTACCATCTAATGGAATAGGAATAAATAGACCTGGGAGTTCCTGACCTCTGTTTAACTGTCAGAAGCTGTGCCTACTCTGAAGCACAATTGTGGAGTTTCTTTCCAAGTCTTGTTTTGTTCGGTACTCAGGGTTTTGGTGCTGAACAGTTTGTATCTTCCAGTAGACTCATCTTTTTAGTGAGCTTATGAAGCCTATTAGCATCCTTAATTACCAGAAAGACTGTACTGTAACAGACTACAGACTCCCAAGCTAGAAGCTTGAGGCTTACTTTGACCAGATTCTACTGAATGCAAACCCTGCATTGAGTTCCAATATAAGAGGGATATGTTCCCACCATCACTCCTTATCTGATCTGCAGAATGGAGATGAAAAGTATTAAATAATCCCCTCAGAGTGTTGACTAATATATAGCAGTGAATATAGATTTCAATAAATAAAAAAGCAGGTGAAATTAAAAATAAAAGTATGAATTAATTTTTTCCTGGTAAGTTCTTAAACCTTTTGCCCTAAAAGGATTGTAACCTGGTGAAGTTATAATTGGCATTATGTCCAATTCACAGTGTAATGACATTTTACAACATCATTACCATCAAATAACCTGATTCAGGTTGAAGCAATCTGGCTTTACCGGGCAGGAAACTGGCAAATTAACCATCAACAATTAACAAGCATGAATACCCTGATTACCTTCAATTCGTATATCATCTTGTCATCAGTTGCTTAGTCCAAGGATCTCCTATACCCCTCTTCCCATAATTACCCTGCTCCTGCCCTAAACTTCTTGTTATTAAATCTTTAAACTCACCTAACAAAACTAAGCAAAAATCCCAGATAAAACAAGATATAGACAACACCATCGTTTCATATTAATTCACTGTTTAGACCAGTGATGGCCAAACTATAGCGGGAGTGTCAGATGTGGCCCGCTGAAATGTTCTATCTGGTCTTGGGACATTATTCCTAATCTGATGAATACAATGAATAGGATTCAATATAATGAAACTTCAACAGATTTGCCTTTGAAACAGACTGACAGATGAGCATTTCCTTTCCTTTGGCCCCCTCTTTAAAAAGTTTGCCAATCACTGGTTTAGACAGTTGTCCAAGTAGACCTTAGTATTTATTACTTGGTACATAAGAACTAGAGGGATAACTAGAAATTTTTATGCCTTGATTAATTTAATCAGTCTTCATCAGGTTCACTTGTACAGCAAGACTTCCCCATTAAAAGTCCAGCCTGTGTATTTGTGAAATAAATCCTTGAATGAAATCTTTCCAATTTATTTCATCTTATGGAAAAGTGGGGAGGGAAGGCATAACATGTAGATGGAGGAGGGGGACTGGACAGGAAGTGGGCAAGTTATTCCATCACTAACATGAAATAGGTCCTGGAAGAGACCAGTCCTAACATGAAGATCTTGGGGAAGACAACCCATATACAGGTGAAGAAGCAGGAACAAGTTACACAGAGGCATACGTTAATAGACTAGAGATACTGGAATTGTTCTGGAATTCAGGTTAGTGGCCTACAGGGAAAAATGTAACTGCTTTTCATCATTCCCAACTCCCCAAATGCTGTCACCCAGGGAAAAAGCCCTGGTCATGCTGCCCCAGCTATGGCTTTGCCAGGAGCACTATTATAAAATTAATGCAAATATGTGTATACAATTATTATAACCAATGAAGCAGACTCAAGATATCAAAACAAAGATCCTAAAACAGGGAACAGAAGATAATAGCACCTTGTCTCAATTAAAACTGCAATTAAAATTGAAAGCACAGTAAAAGAAAATGTGATCAGTGAAAGCACTCCAGAAGATAGTATAAAATAATTGACAAGGATAATCCCATCCACTAAAGATCATGGTGCCCTATGTCAATGTACAACTACACAGGCCTTAGAGATATTCCCTTTGAAGTACTAAAATTATGTATCAGGGATGAAAGAGAGCCATATTTCATAGCGACAAGACTATCCTGTTGTAGAACATGGACAATTATGAGTGTTACTTCAAAAAAAAAAAAAAAAGGAACCAGACCCTTAATTAATAACCCATTAAGTTATTTCTGTGTTAGAAATACAGTGAGATATAAATCTAAATGGTGAAAGACACTCATCACCATCATCATAATCACTAGATTATGACAACCTGAAAATGATATACAACTGGCATAGGGATATGGGGTGGAAAGAATGCAACGAGATAAAGTAGTTGGGAGAAAAAAATTGTAGAAAGTTTAGAAGAAAATTGAAATTGGAAGTAATAAATATGCCTTAATATTCTATCAGATTGAGTTTCTACATAATCATCTAAGGAAAAAGACTAATTTAATGCTTGAGAAATTCTTGATCTCCTTTCTACTAATTCACATATTTATCAATTTCCCCTATGAATATAGTAAGTTTTCTGGAGGTAGATCCCCCCCCTTTTTTTTTTCTTTCACCTTTACATCTAGAACAGTGTCTTGTGTTTGGTGAAGTTAAATGATTCTGGAAAAGTTTTATTGAACAAACAAAAAAATAGCAAAGAATATTTTCTTCACTTGAAATAAACGTGACTTTGAAGAGAACACAATAGACTGTTTCTGTAGTCACTTAGAGACAACCCATGTTGAATTCTGAGAAAACAGTACTTCACCCATCACTTAAGAAGCCTGGTGAGTACACACACAATTTGAGTACATACACCACCTAATGCTAAATTGGCTATAAATTATAAACAGTTTAATGAAGTATACAGTAAGACCTGCTCCTTAAAAAAACAAAGAATAAAACAACCACCTAAAGAACCTTCCAATCCCCTATCAGTTGTCCCACTCTAGGAGCAAGAAGTAGTCTCTTCTCAGTAAATCAAAACAATTAAGATCATAGCCTTATACATCAATACATCAATATAAAAATGAGATCACAAAAGGAGATTCAATTTCCCTCATCCCCATGTCTCATGACTATAGTAACAGGGCATATGGTATATCAAGAAAATTCCCCATTTCCTCCCTCATTCTCATCTACTCTCAATAAATTCCTATATTCATATCTATCCTTTGAACAGTCCCTAAAATACTAGAGAAATATCCAATCTCTCTCCAACTAACCCCTTAATTCCTCTGTTCCAAATCTTTCTTGGTGCTTGGGAACTGGACTAGGCATGAATAATATGCCTACGCAACAATATGCTTGTGAAAGATTCTTCAAGACTCAAGAGAGAAAGAGAAACTGGAGTGCTTATTCAGACCTGAACAAGTACAGACACTTCCTTCAGGGGGAAGGTAAGAAAAAAAAACCCATCAATATTCAGTGCAACTAGAGTTAGCACCAGGTACTCTTCAGAAATTAGAAAATAATCTCTTCTTGGCCTTTTGGCTAAAATCAAGTGTAGAAATTAGAAAATAGCAAGGAGTTTGTTAATCTTGGCTTAAATTTTGAGGAGACCAAAAATCAGCAAAAGTAGTGCCAAAGCTGAATAGCACCTGAATTCGTACCTATCCTTGTCAGCTACATTAGAGATGTACCACAGGAACTGATGTGTCCTGCTTACCAAGCAAAATACCAAAGTCTTCCCTATCTATGATACTGAAGATTGCACTGTATGATCAAAAAAGAAATTTGAATTTGGTTAAAAGATAGGCAAAATAATGACAAAATAACCACAGTTGACTACACTACTGCAAGGAACTGCATGAGTACCTGCAGATGTGATTGCTGAGCCTCTGGAAAGTTGAAGAAATTAGATTTCAAATCTACT
Organism: Gracilinanus agilis; assembly: GCF_016433145.1. Lineage (NCBI taxonomy): Eukaryota > Metazoa > Chordata > Mammalia > Didelphimorphia > Didelphidae > Gracilinanus > Gracilinanus agilis. The sequence continues at coordinate 432,084,363 of NC_058130.1, forward strand.
TAGGGATGAATGTTTGGAGCATTAGAGCTATCCAAAAATGGAAAGGAATTTAGGGGATAATGATTTCTTCCCAGCACTAATTATCTTCCAGTAGAAGTTGAAAGACCATTTATGGAGACTTTTTAGAGGAGAAATTATAATCACTTTGGATGTAAATGCTTTTTTCTAATTCAGAAGCTATAATTTTATAATCTCTGAAACATCTAATATGGATCACAAACTCCTTTGTAAACATTCTCCTTACTCTTGTTTCTGAGAGCATATTTTTCTTAGTCTTCTACCTCTCCATTCACCTATTTTGCTAGTTCATCTTTTCTTCACAATTCTTAACTTTAGGACTTCTCTAAAAATAGGACTTAAAAAATTAAATCCTAAATTGTCTTATTTCTCTCTGAATATTTTCTCCTCAGATAATTCATCCAATCTAATGCTTTGAGCTCATGACCATAAGTAATTTTGATCTTTGGAGTTTCTTGATCAACTTGATGAGTTTATAAGGGGTGACCTTCGGTTGAGATCTGGAGGGCATCTCTGCCTATTGATAACATCCCAGAGAATCAGTTTTATATGCTTTCCTTTCCAGAATGCTGAAATCCTGGCCTCTGTGACAATCTCTTTTCCTGAGGCAGTCAGTCATTCAGTGGTATGACTAAGAGGTGGGAATTCCTGAGTCCTAACCTACTGGATAGTAAAACAGTGGGTTTCCTGGATATTGAGGAGCTTCTAGAGAGTTTTAAGAGTCAACCTTGAGAAAGAAGTGGAGTTAGAGGGTAGTAGTATTTTCTTGGGGAGTAAAGAATTATTATACATGTGGTCCTAGTGCTAGAAGAGCATCAGGAGGAGTAAAAACTTTGGATTTTTAGCTCCTATCTCATCCTGGGGTGTTTCAGTACAGGTCCATTTGAAAGAGGATTTATCTCTGGCTCATTTTTCTTCTAGGTGGAATCCAGTTCCTTAGGGTAGTACCATAAAGCTGAAGGCCTGTAAGGATCCCTGTGGTGAAAGTGGACTCAATATATTTGTTGGGGCCAGTGGTTTCTTTAGCATTTCAACATTAATTTTCTTTCATGAAAGTGTCTAAATGACATAAGGTAGCATTCTGAATTTGGAGTAGAGCTCCTAAGGGACTTGTCTCCTAGAAAGGAAAATTGTACCCATTTGTAGAAAGGTCAGAGAGAGGGATTATATTGTGACATGGTGCTAGGTCCAGTGAAAAGTCAGTAGTTTTTCCAAATTCTAATGTCCTTTTCCCACTACAGCTCTTGATTTTTAAAATAAAAGAAAAGCTGGAGGGAGGTTTCTTTAGTTTTCTTGCTACATTGCTCAGACTTGACTGATTACACTCAAAGGTTAAGAGAAATCCCTCAAACTAACAATTCTTTCTGACCATAAATTGAGCAGAAAGTGGAAAAGAGAATCTCAAAGAAGAGAGAGCAGTTAAATTCTGTTCAGAGGAGAGCTCAGGTGAAGAAAGGCAGTTAATGGAAAAGTTCTAAGAAGAGGTCAGAGGTCAGTCCTGACCTAGCCTAGGTCATTCCTGGGCAGTCTAGTCAAAGATGATAAAGCTTCATAGTGACTGGCTAAGAGGCCTGACTGAGGACTAAACTGGTTGAGATTACTGAGGCTATTTGGAGTCATCTCTTCTTGGAAGAGGATTATTAATCAATTAATAAAAAAGTATTTATGAAACCTATGCTATGTTTCAAGCATGGTACTTGATACTGAGAATACCAAGACCAAAATAATAATAAAATGAAACATTATTGCTCCCAAAAAGCTACCATTTCATGAGGGGTTGGGGGAAGATGGTATGTAACTATATAAAGTTTATAGAGAATAAATACAAATTAATTTAAAGGGAGGAAGACACCTATAGCTGGGGATGGGGATTAGAGGGACAAGAAAAGTTTCATACCAAAGTAGTAGTTGAATAAAGTTTTAAAAAAACTCAAAGATTGTAAGAAGGACAAACTGGATTTAAGTCTGTACAAAAGCATGGACATTGAAGACAGTATTACATGTGAGTAAGGATGATCTGGAGTTGGCTCAAACTAGACGTTCAGAGTCAATTGTCAAATTGTCATTGTGAACATCTATACTTCAGAGAAGAGAAATTACACAAATTAGGGATTGATTTTGTATAGATTTTAAAAAGGATGAAGAAAATAGTGAAAACAATGTTAATAATGACTATTAAACTTAAAATGTGTCATTTTTTCCCATGTGAGCTCTCTATCTTTCTTCACAAAATCCTGTTCATCTTCCCTAGTGAAGTAAATGGCCTATTTACATTTTCCTAAGCTTGCTAGGATGAATTGTGTTTTCAGGGACTATGGGAAAGAGGGACATAGATGAGCATCTCAGACCACATTTCCTTAAAGCACACATACAAACACACACACACACACACACACACACACACACACAGACACACACACACACTCCCTTGAAATTATCATTACTTCTCCTTTTCTTTCCTCTCCCTCTCCCCAGAGGAAAAGCTATAATTGATCAAACAGCTCCTTTACCTATATTCTGAGGAACACAAGATAAAATCTGTTTGTCATGTAACTTCTCCCTTCTTTCATTTCATCCTTTAACTCTGCCACCTATTGTCCAACACCCATTGTGCCTCTGTGATTTGTGAAGTTATCCATGCATATTGCTAGAAGGATCCTGAAGAAATTTGTAATAAGAAAATAAAGATAATTATCACTTAGTATATGGTGGACCTGAAAGGAATAGAAATGTAGGAAAGGGAAGGAAAAATATATTTAAGCCTTGCTAGATACTATTACCAATATTTTCCTCATATCCTCAAATGCTAGTGCCTTCTCTCCCCAAATTTTTGTATTTAATTTTTTCATGTTTATTTTTTTAATTTTCTCTAGGTTTTTCTTTATGGACTTTTGATCTTTCTCCATAATATATAAGCTCCTTGTTGGTAAGGACAGAATCATTGATTATATTGGTATCCTCATTGCCCAGCGTAGTGTCTGGCACATCCATAGGCAATAAATGTTTGCTGATTGATGGATTAGTAATTTTGTTGCAATTATTCTGATTATCATAGCATAAGAAAACTTTACTTCTTTGCCTGAAGAATAAATTAAACTTCAGTAGCTTTCAGAACAAGGTGCTTCAGTATGTGGAGTTTACCACAACACATTTAAAATATTCAGAGTCATGAAATCATGAATATTCAAATGGAATAATCTTTCTCTACTACTTTAACTTATTGTGTAATTACATTATGTGTGTGTATATATATATATATGTCATTTCCCCATGAGAACATGTAACTTGAAGGCATGAACCATGTCAAATCAGATTAACATACACTTGCTGAATACTTGTTGCAAGGAAGGAAGGCACTGTGTCTTAAACAAATTTGAATGTCTCATGATACTTAGTATAAAGCTATTAAAGTAAAAAGCACTCACATATGATAGTTAAACTAATTTAAAGTTTCTCAATCATTGTGTCCAAAATAAGACATTTCCTTGTAGTCTACAATGTTATAGTCTATGAAGTATAAGGACATAACTTAATTTATCAAGCCACTACCTCTCACATAAAATAAGTAATAAATGCCCAAGTACCTTAATGAGATGGGAAGTGTCAATCAACAAAGACATAAACCAAATCTTCTTAATCTGGGATTAGATAGATTTCAGGAGGCTTCCATAAACTTGGAAGGAAAATTTAAAGACATATCTAAATATTTATTTGCATTATCCTCTAGCTGAAATGTAGCATTTATTTGATTTATTCTAAAACATTACTCTGAAACCTGGTCTGTCCCTTTGAAGTCACTAGATTGAAAAAGTAGCCAATACCAAAAAATTCATGAAAAATGATGAAACTGGCACTACTTCAGATTAAGTACTTGGAAATGGAGTTGAGTTGGAGAGGAAAGGTGTTTTGAAAGACTGAAGAAACAGTCAAACCCTATGAGTCATTGTAGAACTATGAAACAGTTGAATAATTTAAGAGAGACAGGAAAACTTAGGGTGAAGAAAGAATATAATAGGCCAAAGTGAGTATGAAGGCCTCTTATCCCTATCCCTTCTCCCATATCTTCTTTGGCCTGAGGAGGACATTTTTAGCTTCAAAAAGTATGAGGAATTTTGAACTTCATATTCTCTCATCAATGAACTAGGAACTTCCCCACATCAGCTGGGTCTTTATAAGGAGTCAGGACTACATGGGACATAGACTTGTGGATGCCAGAAGAAGCCCAACCCATCAACCTAACCCACAAAAAAAAAAAAAGAAAAGAAAAGAAAAGAAAAAAAATCACTGCGCTTAAGATAAACTTCTCTCCAAGAAGGAAAAACAAAACAAAACATTCCTAACCAACTGAACTTATGAGACACCCATCTGCCACATGTGTTCTCTAAGCTTGAGCCCATTTTCCCTTGTACAAAGCATGAAGTGATAATAGAGTTTATCACCCATCTTTAGAGTCAGCCAGCCTCTGGAAATCTGACTTACTAGTATAACCATGGGTTGTACTGGAGGAATAAGTATTGCTAGATATAAGCAAGAGCTGGAAGACAGAATGGACAAGAGGTAGACTATATATACATTATGTAAAGGTAGACTATATCTGAACTTGCTATTCTTCTCCCTTTATCTTCTCCTTTTTTTAAACTTCATCCATAATGTCAAGGATACTATGATCCTCCCAGTAACCCAGATTTACTCTCTCAGGGTCCCCTTCAAATTCTCACTTTCATTCCTCCTGCACCATATCCAGTCAGTAGTCAAATTCTGTCATTTATGTCTTCATAGCATGTCTAGGAAATATCCTCTTTTCTTTTTTTCTGACTTTACCACCATTTTGGTGAAGATATTCATCTTCTCAAATATGTCTATGTCTTTCCTTTGCACAATATCCCCAAATTAAGAGAAAATAACCTTCAATAGCAAGCCACTCATCTTTGGAAGTTTCTCTTATTTCCATTCCCTTTAATATCTATACTATTAAAACAATGACTGGTAAAATTAGTAAACTAATGTTAGTTGAAGCTCAAATGAAATTTATTGGATAAAATCCAATAATTGATGACATCTGAACTGTTGGGGGAGTAAGTATTACAATATACACCAAGCACTGTTAGAATCAGATTTCTGCCTAGGGATTATATTCAACATAAAATGACAGGAATATTTTTTCATGGGAATATCTCCATACTGATCACAAAATAAAGGTCAGCAATTGAGTAGGGAAATCTAACGGGATTCCTAAATACATTCATTGGGCATTCATTACACCTATCCACATTTGAAAGGAACATTCTCCCTAGAGGTCCATTAAGTGGTTAAGTCAAAAGTTATACCCCAAGGTGGAGTAGGTATCCAAAATGAGCAAAAGTAAAAGAAAAGTTTTGACACTGGAAAACTATTTCAGCATAAGAGAGATAACCAAATGCAAGATGAGAATTGTATTTTGAATACAAAAATGAAAATGTGTCAGACTTCAAAATAAAATGTAAAAGGCTGATAGTCCCAAAATGAACTTTTGGAATAACTTGAAAAGAGGATCAAAAATAATAATAATAAGACATTTAGAACACAAATTATAAAAAATGATAGAAAAAGTCAACATCTTAGAACAAAATTTCACTGAAGAAAATAGCTTCCTAAAAAGGGATGTATAAAATGTTAATAAGAAAGTGGTTCCCTAAAAATTTGAATTGAATAGAATCTACCCCATAAAATATCAGAAAAAGTAAAACATTGAAAAGGATGAAAAAGAAATATGAGAAAATCTGAAATATCTCACTAGAAAAACAACTAACTTGAAAATAGATTCACAGGAGATAATTTAAAAATCATGGGACTACTTGAAAGCAATGATAAGAAAAAAAGCCTAAACACCATATTAAAAGAAATGATCGGGGAGAATTGCCCTGATATTCTTGAACAAGAAGAAAGATAGAAATTGAAAGAATCTACTAATTGCCCCCTCCAAAAAAAACAATTAAAAATTCACAGGATTATTATAGCCAAAATACAAAACTCCTATTTTAATGATAAAATATTGCAAGCAGCCAGAAAAAGTAATCAAATATTGTGGATCTATAGTCAGGTTTGTACAGAACTTAGCAGTTTCTATATTAAAGCCCAAAGATTAAAATATGGTACTCCTCAAGGCAAAGTATCTAGGATTACAAACAGTTATCTCTCCAACAGAACTGAGCATACATAATACTCCAAGGGAAGAAATTTAAATTTAATGAAATAGAGGACTTCTAGGAATTCCTGAAAACAAGAACAGAGCTGAACAGAAAGTTCAATTATCTTAAGAAAAGCATAAATAGGTAAACAAATAAGAGAAAACTCAAGGGACTAAATGAAGTTAAAACAATTATATTCCTATATAGTGAAGTGATAATTAGGATGTTTCAACTATCCATGATACAAGAGATACTTAAGATACATAAACTACTAAAGGGAATCAATAAGGTTAAACTAATTACATTACTAAATAGGAGGTGATAATTATGAGACACATCTATGATATCTAAAGTACTTAAGTTACTTAAAATGCTTAAGATGTTTAATGTACTCAAGGAAATCAATATGGTCAGATTGATTGGTCAACTATATGAGAAACTATGTGGTCAACTATATGAGAAATCAAGATATTAAGATATGAAGGATACTTGAGATACTTCATATTCTTCAAGTATTTAAAATACCTCAAGTAATGAAGATATGTAAAACTTTATTAATATGAAGGCAATAAACCGGAGTATACATATATAAAATAAAGGATGAATATGATGGGATGATATACAAAAAAAATTAAGACATTAGAAAGAGGTACACATTGGGAAAAGAGAAAAGGAGAGAAAGATGGGGTAAATTATATGGTATGAGGAGATACCTAAGAGGAGTAAATATAGTAGAGAGGATGTTATCATCATTATTCCTTATGGAAGTAGTAGTAGGCAGTGCTTGATATTTACTCCCACCAGAATTGGCACAAAGTGGGAATAACTTCCATACTGAGATGGAAATAGAAACTTATCTTACCCTTTAATGAAGTTAAAGAGTGAATAATAGAAAGAGGGGATGAACAGAAGGGAAGGTGAACAGGGAGGAGTTAGAAACAAACATTTGTTACTAGGAAAAAAATAAAGGAGAGAAAAAGAAATATAAGTAAGGGAAAATAAGCTTTAAAAATGCAGGGGTAGCAATTATGATCTCAACAAAAAAAAAGGGAAAAATTATCTAAATAAAAGAAATAATAAGGGAGGTAACATCTTGATAAAAGGTAACATCACCATTGAAATAATAATACGAAATATACATGTACCAAATAGCATAGCATCCAAATTCCTAAAGGACAAGTTAAAAGAATTAAAAGAGGAAATAGACAATAAAACTATGCTGGTAAAAGACATTAAAATTCCCTGCTGAAAATTAGATAAATCAAGCAAAAAATAAACAAGAAAGTAATTAAATATGAGAATAGAATTTTAGAAAATAAGTGAAGGAGTTGGTTTTATAAAAAAATAAATATAACACTTGTTAATTTTATGAAAAAATTAAGAAAAAAACAAATTACCAATATCAAAAGTGAAAAATATAAATCCAAAACAATGAAGAGAAAATCAAAGAAATTATTAAGTTATATTTTTGATTATATACCAACTCTCAAAAAGTGAAATACATTAATATTTTAAAATTATAAATTACCCAGATTAATAGAAAGAAAATCGAATACTTAAAAGACCCCACAACAGAAAAAGAAATTTAATAAGTCATCAATGAATTCCCTAAAGGAAAATCCCCAGGGCAATATGGATCCACAAGTGTGAATTGTATAAAACATTTAAAGAACAATTAATCCAAAAATCTATAAGGACACATACATGGTGTCCATGCCTATCCCTGGAAGAAAAAGCAGAGACAAAAACTATTAACCAAACTCTCTAATGCATATTGATGAGATTTTATTTTTATTTTTTAAATAAATGTATTTATTTAATTAAATGATTTTGAATATTTTTCCTTTGTTACATGATTCATGTTCTTTCCCTCCTCCCTTTTCCCCCCCTCCCAGAGCCAATGGGCAATTCCACTGGGTTTTACATGTATCATTGTTCACACCCTATTTCCACATTATTACTTATTGCAATAAAACGATGATTTAGGATTAAAATCCCCAATCATATCCCCATCGAACTATGTGATCAACTATGCGATCCCACATCAACTATGTGATTTCTTTCTGTGTTTTTAGTTCCACAGTTTTTTCTCTGGATGTGAATAGCCTTCTTTCTCATAATTCCCTCAGAATTGTCCTGGATCATTGCATTGCTGCTAATAGAGAATTCCATACATCAACCTCTGTGTACAATGTTCTACTTGTTCTGTTCCTTTTGCTCTGCATCAATTCCTGGAGATCATTCCAGTTCACATGGAATTCCTCCAGTTCATTATTCTTTTTACCACAATAATATTCCATCACCAACAGATACCACAATTTGTTCAACCATTTCCCAATTGAAGGGCATCCACTCATTTTCCAATTTTTTGCCACAACAAAGAGTGCAACTATAAATATTTTTATATTTACAAATTTTATATTTATATATACAAGTATTTTTCTATATTATCTCTTTGGGGTACAAACCCAGCAGTGGTATGGCTGGATCAAAGGGCAGCCAGTCTTTTAAAGCCCTTTGGACATAATTCCAAATTGCCTTCCTGAATGGTTGGATCAATTCACAACTCCAACAACAATGCATTAATGTCCCAATTTTGCCACATCCCCTCCAACATTTATTACTTTCCTTTGATGTCATAATGCCTATTCTGCTAGGTGTGAAGTGATAACTCAAGAGTTGCTTTGATTTGCATTTCTCTAATTATGAGAGACTTAGAATAGTTTTTCATGTGCTTATTGATAGTTTTGATTTCTTTATTTGAAAATTGCTTATTCAGTTGCCTTGCCCATTTATCGACTCGGGAATGGATTGATTTTTTTGTACAATTGATTTAACCTTCTTATAGAACTGATAAATTAGTCCTTTGCCAGAGGTTTTTGTTGTAAAGATTTTTCCAAATTTGTTGCTTCCCTTCTTATTTTGATTGCATTGGTTGGTTTTTTTTTTATTTTAAACCCTTAATTTCTGTGTATTGACTTATAGGTGGAAGAATGGTAAGGGTAGGCAATGGGGGTCAAGTGACTTGCCCAGGGTCACACAGCTGGGAAGTGTCTGAGGCCGGATTTGAACCTAGGACCTCCAGTCTCTAGGCATGGCTCTCAATCCACTGAGCTACCCAGCTGCCCCCTGATTGCATTGGTTTTGTTTGTACAAACCCTTTTTAATTTAAGGTAATCAGAATTATTCATTTTACATTTTTTTATATTCTGTATATCATGCTTGATCTTAAATTATTTCCTTTCCCATACATCTGACAGGTATACTATCCTATGTTCACCTAATTTACTTATAGTTTCCTTCTTTATAGTTAAATCATTTACCCATTTGGAATTTATCTTGGTGTAGGATATGAGATGTCAATCTAAACCTAATCTCTCTATAGTGTTTTCCAATTTTCCTAGTAGTTTTTGTCCCCAAAGCTGGGATCTTTGGGTTTATCATGTACTATCTTGCTGAGGGCCTTTACTCCAAATTTATTCCATCAATCCTCCCTTCTGTCTTTTAGCCAGCACCATATTGTCTTGATGATCACTGCTTTATAGGACAATTTAAGATCTGGTACTGCTAGGCCTCCATCCTTCACTTTTTTTTCATTAGTTCCCTTGATATTCTTGATCTTTTGGACTTACAAATGAACTTTGTTATAATTTTTTTTCTAATTCAGTAAAAATGTTTCTTGATAGTTTGATAAGCATTGCACTAAATAAGTAAATTAATTTGTGTAGGATTGTCATTTTTATTATATTAGCTCATCCTATCCATGAGAAATTAATGTTTTTCCAGTTATTTACATCTAGTTTTAATAATGTGAATAGGGTTTTGTAGTTGGGTTCATATAATTCCTGTGTTTCTCTTGGCAAATAGATTCCTATATATTTTATATTGTCTATGGTGATTTTAAATGGAATTTCTCTTTCTAACTCTTGCTGCTGAGTTGTGTTGGAAATATATAGAAATGCTGATGATTTCTGTGGGTTTATTTTGTATCCAAAGCCTGTGTCCAATTCTCTGGAGTTCATGCATTTTTCTTGGTGTTCTTTGGTCTTCCTCTGTTTCATTTGTTCTTTGTGCATTACCTGGAAAGAAGCTGTCAATTGTGATTTCTTTTTTTTCTTTTTCTGTTATTTAACTCATATTTTTATTTTCTTTTTTTCCCCCTATCATTAGCTATAATCTTGTTCCTCTGTTTATTTGCTGAATCTGTGGGTTTGGGCTATGGCAGTGATGGGCAAACTACAGCCCACGGCCAGATGCAGCTATCTGAAATATTCTCTCTGGCCACATGATATTATTCCTAATCTGACGAATACAATGAGTAGGACACAATACAATGAAACTTCAAAAGAGTTGCCTTAGAAACAGACTGACAGATGAGCATTTATTTCCTTTCCTTGGGTCCCCTCTTTAAAAAGTTTGCCCATCACTGGACTATTCTGTCCTGAAGGAGCTGCTTCTTTGCTCTTCTGACTAGATTAGGTTGATGGAGTATTATTGAGCCCTGATAACAGATCTTCCCCAGCTGCCAGCAGAAGCAGAAGGTGTAGGTGAAGGTTTGAAGGCCTTACTCTTGTCCTCCTCACTTCTTTTCTGCCTTCCAGCTGCCTGAATAGAATCCTGAATCTGATAGCAAGGTACTCTGTCAGTCTTCTCCCTGGGATTTTAGCCAGCCGTAGTCTTACCTTGGCTCTCAGCCCAGTACATTGGGGAGGGGTATTGGAGATTGAAGTCATGATTACCTCAATAGATGTAGAAAATGTTTTGAAAAATAGAACATTCATTCTTGCAAATTGAGGAAAATTAAAACAACTCTAAAGTACTACTTCATTCCTATCAGATACTTTAATGTGACACAAAAGAAAAATGATGAATGTTGGAGGGAATATGGGGAAACTTGGTCACTATTACATTGTTTGAGGATCTGTGAATTGTTAAAACTATTCTTGAGATTAGCTTGGAACCATGCCTAGAGGGACAAAATATTTTACATACTCTTTTACCCAGTGATACCAATACTAGGTCTGTATACTAAAGAGAACAAATATAGAGGGAAAGGACCTACTTTTACAAAACTGTAACATCTCTTTTAGCAGTGGCAAAGAACTATAGAGTAAAGGGATGTTGATCAGTTGGAGAACAGTGACTAAATTGAGTTAAATGATTGTAATGCAACATTATTTTCTGCCATAAGAAATAATGAAAAAAAAATCAACCTCAAAAACCTAGTAAAGCTTATATGAAATGATGCAAGGGGTCAAAAGAACTTTGTATGCAGCAACACAAAAATGTGTGATCAAATGTCAATAAGTTAACTATTATCAACAATTCAAGTATTCAAGAGAATTTAGGAACTAAAAATGCTCTCCCCCCACTATAAAAGGAAACGAGAGTATAAATGCAGATTGAAATATAACATTTTCCACTTTTCTTCATGAGTTATTTTTCTTGTATAAATAATGTTTTCTTTCTTTATATGATGAACATGGAAATATGCTAAATCAGAAGTAGAGGGTTCTAGAACTCATGCACAGATGGTAAGTGGGTCAGAAACTGATTAAAAGGATTTTACGTGAATTTCTTTCCCAGCTTTTGGTGAGTGTGAAAATGATGATTCTACTTTTTGTTTATTTGTTATGCTCATAAATAGGTAAATTCAAACAAGATATAAATAAGACAAAAAGTTAAAGATGTAAATAGACCCTTAGAAAAGAGGGAAACAATGAGAAGAAACAGAGTAGATGGAAATGCACAACTAGTTACTATGACACTGAGTGTAGTAGCATGAATTCACACATGGGAAGAAAATGGATAGTAGAAAGAATATAATATAAGGATCTAGTAATGTGTTATTTATAAGAAACATATTGAAAATGAGAGACACATAGAGTGAAGGTGAGAAGCTGGAGCAGAATATATTATGCTTCAGTTGATCCATACAAATTAGAGGTAGAAGTCATGAACTCTCTGAGTTGGAGCTGAAATGGACATAATTAGAAGGGATAAACAGGATAACTTTTATGTTGTGGCAGTATTACTATGGATAATGAAGCATTATCAATATTGGACCTATAGACACCAAGTGTTACAGCACCCAGATTTTTAAAAGAAAAATGAAATGAAATATAGATGGAAATAGATAACAAAATAATACTAGAAGTGGACTTTAATGTTTCCCTCTCAGAACTAGATAAATCTAACAAAAAAAAAAAGAAAGAAGTTAAGGAGGTGAATATAATCTAAGAATAATAGTTATCTGAAGAGCTCCAAATGCCTGCATGAGGTGTGTAGTAGATCAAAGTCTCAGCATACACATGACCCCAAAATAGTTTCTGATGGACCAGTGATGATTTAGAGAGCATAGGTATTCTGCAAAAGTTTTACTTTAACACATAGTATGGAGGTAACCCTGTATCCTGGAAGAGTTATGGCACTGGACCAAAAGTTCCACTTGGAATGGCCAAGCTGTAAAACCTGGTTTTGAAAAGAGTATGTTCCTGATACAGTTTATGTCTACACCTAAGGACCAATCTAGCAAACTATGGTCCTGGTAATATATGTTAAATGAGAACAAGACTACCGAAAGTGATCAAATTAAATGCTGATAGGAACACAGAAAAACAGGCCAAATATTGTATTGCTATAGTTGCTCAGAAATGTTTTTTCCTAAAAAACAAGATGTACATATGCATTAAGAGCTGTGAAAGTATTCATGCTCATTACCTAGAAACATATTATTACGGTTGGCCTTGAGGGCATTGTTGAAAAGTTCAAAAGCTTCATATGTTCAATCATGCTAAAGAACAATTGGTATGAATGACATAAAGGCTATAAAAAAGTACATATTCTTTGACTCAAAAATACCATTACTATATTTGAATACAAAGGAGATAAAAAGTGAAAAGGGAAAGAATCTATATGCACAAAAATGTTTTAATTCAGTTCTTCTTATAGTGGCAAAGAATTGGAAATTGAGATACCAGTCAATTGTGGAATGGATAAGTACGTTGTAATATTTGATTGTAATGGGAATATTCTTGTGTTACAAGAAATGACAAGAAAATTTCAGAAAAATCTAGAAATACTTAGATAAACTAAGACACAGTGAAGTAAACAGAACCATTATAATACTGTACACAGCAAGACGAATATTTTCTGAAAAATAACTGTGAATAACATAGCTATTCTTAGCAAAACAATGATCCAAAACAGCCTCCATTGAGTAATGATGAAAAATGCCACTTGCTTCCAAAGAAAGAATTGACAAAATCTAAATCTAGACCAAAGCATACCTGTCCAATTTCTTTTTGATTTTCTGTTCAGATTTCCTTCCACAAAAGGATTAATTTGGGAAAATATTTTACATGATTACAATGCAAAACCTATAGTAAAAGTACTTAATATGTAAATGAAGTGGGAGAAGAAAGAGTGTAAAAATTCAGGATTCAAATTTTTTTAAATGTTAAAAAAATGTTTTCCAAGTAACTGAGAGAAAATAAAATATCATCTTTTAAAGAAATGCAACCACATATAAAACAATAAGATTAAAAAATCATGACTTCTGGGTTAAGATGACGGCAGAGTAGAAGCAGCTTGCTTAACCTTTCCTAACCCACACAGATAGGACTCCTCAAGAGGACATAAAAATAATTCCAGATGAATGAAGGAACCTGACAACACGGCACAGCATTGAAGGTACATGGGATTGGGGCATTTCCATGCTATAAGGGGGGTAAAATAGCTCTCACTAAAACATGAGCTGAGTAACCCCCTCCCTTCCACACCACCTACAGTTCCAAAGCCAGTGCATAAGAGAGCAATTTGGGGGCATTCGTTAAATTCTTGGCAGCTACCTGAGATCACCAGGGCCTCCTCCTGAGAGCAGCAAGACTTAAGATCCCAAGAGGCTAAAGAATGCAAGGACTTTGAACACAGACCTTGAGTGCAGGCAAGGACCTTGAGAGCAGGAGAGGACTTTGGGTTCAGGTGTAGACATTGAGAGCAGATGCAAATCTTGGTGTGGGGCCCCAGTACAGAGGGGTGCATGACTGTGGAAGCAGCTCTCTGAGACTGTTAAAGAAGTTTCAGGCAGAGGATCAAGAAAGGGGACCACCAGGAGGCTTAATGCTGAGAACAGCTAGAGTTGAGACACAAGGAACCTAAAGAACACAGACCAACTGTGCCCGCGAGTATAAAGCTTAGAGGGAGCACAACACTGTGACTTGGGCAAAAACTGCTCCACATCTCAATAGGATAGGCAGAGAGCCTGTCTGACTCACCCAGACTTCTGACTGAGAAAGGAATAATAATAATGGCAAGCCAGACATAAGATCCTCCAAAGAGAAAGATCAAAAAGAAATCTTTAACACTCGAAAACTTTTACAAAGAAAAGATCCAGACAACACAGCAAACAGCAGAGGAGAACAAACAAGTGATCACATCCAAACCTTCCTCCCAAAATGAAAACTGGACACAAGCTATTGAAGAGTTCAAATCTGAGATCATGAGAAAGAAGGAAGAGTTTTAGCAAGAGGAATAGGAAATAGCTCAAAAGGAAATTAACAGGTTAAAAAAGACAGAAACTCCAAATTGCAGAAAGATGCCCAAAAATCAAACAAAATGATAAGCAAATTGAAGGAAACCATGAAAAACAGAATTGACCAAATGGAAAAGGAAAATCAAAATATTATAGCAGAAAATCAGTCTCTAAAGACCAGAATTGGGCAAGTAGAAGTCAATGATCTCTCAAGATAGCAAGAGCAAATAAAGCAAAGTCAAAAGACTGATAAAATAAAAGGAAACATGAAATATCTCAATGAGAAAGTGACAGAACAAGGAAACGGGTCTAGAAGAGACAATGTGAAAATCATTGGTCTTCCTGAAAAAGCAGAAATCAAAAGAAACTTGGACTCCATACTACAAGAAATTATCCAACAAAGCTGCCCTATTGTTCTTCAACAAGAGAGTATAATAGACATTGAAAGGATCCATAGATCACCCTCTACACTAAACTCTGAAAAGACAACTCCCAGGAATATAATAGTCAAACTCAAGAGCTTCCAAGTAAAAGAAAAAATTTACAAGAAGCCAAAAAGAGACAATTCAGACATCAAGGAATACTAATCAGGATCACACAGAATCTGGCAGGCTCCACACTAAAAGTCCACAAGGCTTGGAATATGATATTCAAAAACACAAGAGAACTGAGTCTATAACCAAGGATCATATACCCATCAAAACTGACTATATACTTCCAGTGGAAAGTGTAGCTATTCAACAAAATTGAAGATTTCCAAGTATTTGCACAGAAAAGACCTGAGCTAAGTGGAAATTTTGATATCCAACCACAAAAAACAAGAGAAAAATGAAAAGGTATATAAGAAACAGAGGGGAAAGAAAGAAAACTCTTATTTTTTTTTAATTTGCCTCTTTAAGGGCTTCATTAAGATCAAATTATTTGTATTCCTATATGGAGAAATGTTATGTGTAATTTTCAAACTATATTCACTATTATAGTAATTAGAAGAATTATTCATAGGGAGAAGTTGGAACACTAAATGGTCTAAGATAAGACTGGGGGTGGGCGAGAAGGGGGTGAATAGTAGATGGCACCAAAAGAAACTTGAATGAATAAGAAGAATAGGATATTCTATACCACACAAAGAGGACATGGGAAGGGGAGAGGATGAATACTATTATAAGAAGAAGAAGAGAGCATTAATAGATAATATTTAGACCTTACTCTGAGCAGAATTAACCCTGAGAGGGAAAAGTAGCTATATCCATTGGGATATAAAATTCTATTTAACTCTACTGAGAAAAACAGAAGGGATAAACCAAGGGGAGCAGGGAAGTGGGGAGGTCAAAAAGGGTAGTGTAGGAAAGGGGGGAGGGAATTCATTAGACCTTAAAAAATAAAAAGAGGGGAAGAATAAGGGAGGGGGTGGAAAGGGAAGTAAATAAAACAAGGGAGGGGACAAGGGGGATTGGTTTAAGACAAACCACAAGTTTAAAAGGAAATAGTGTAAGAAGGAGGAGTAGAACTAGGAGAGGATACCAAAATGTTGGGGAATACATAACTGATAATTATAACTCTGAATGTGAATGGGATGAACTCGCCCATAAAACGGAAGCAAATAGAAGAGTGGATTAGAAACCAAAATCCTACCATATGTTGTCTACTAGAAAAACATATGAGGTGGATGGACATACACAGGTTTAAGGTCAATGGCTGGGGTAAAATCTTTTGGGCTTCAAATGAGAAAAAGAAGGTAGGAGTGGCAATCATGATTTCTGACAAAGCCAAAGGAAAAATAGATCTGATTTCTGATTAAAAGAGATGGGGAAGGTAATTATATCTTGATAAAAAGGCAGTATAGACAAAGAGGAAATAATAATACTCAACATGTATGCACCAAATGGTATAGCATCCAAATTCCTAAAGGAGAAACTGGCTGAGCTCAAGAAGGAAATAGATAGTAAAGCCATACTAGTGGGAGATCTAAATATTCCTCTTTCAGATCTAGATAAATCAAACCAAAAAATAAATAAAGAGATAAGAGAGGTGAATGAAATCCTAGAAAAATTAGATTTAATAGATATGTGGAGAAAAATGATTAGGGACAAAAAGGAATACACTTTCTTTTCAGCTACACATGATACATTCACAAAGATTGACCATGAAATAGGGCATAGAAACATTGCAAACAAATGAAAAGGAGCAGAAATAATAAATGTAACCTTTTCAGATCATAATGCAATAAAAATAATCAGTAAGGGCACATGGACAGGGAAACCAAAAACTAATTGGAAATTAAATAATATGATTCTCCAAAACCAATTAGTTAAAGAGGTAATCATAGAAACAATTATTTCATTGAAGTGAATGACAATGATGAGACATCCTACCAAATTCTGTGGGATGCAGCTAAAGCAGTACTCAGGGGGAAATGTATATCTTTGAGTGCATGTATTAACAAATTAGAGAGGGCAAATATTAATGAACTGGGCATGCAAATCAAAAACCTAAAAAGGGAACAAATTAAAAATCCCCAAAGACCAAATTAGAGATTATAAAAATGAAAAGAGAAATCAATAAAATTGAAAGTAAAAGAAATATTGTATTAATGAATAAGACTGGTACTTTGAAAAAACAAATAAAATTGACAAAGTACTGGTCAATCTAATTTTTATAAAAAGGAAAGAAGAAAACCAAATCATCAGTATCAAAGATAAAAAGGGAGACCTTACCTCTCTAATGAAGAGGAAATCAAGGCAATCATTAAAAACTATTGTGCCCAATTATATGGCAATAAATATAACAACTTAGGTGAGATGGATGAATATTTACAAAAAATATAAATTGCCTAGATTAACAGTAGAAGAAATAGAATACTTAAATAATCCCATATCAGAAAAAGAAATTGAACAAGCCATCAAAGAACTCCCTGAGAAAAAGATCCCCAGGACCAGATGGATTCACAAGTGAATACTTGTACAAAAATATTCATAGACGTGCATTTCTTTGTAGTGGCAAAAAAGCTGGAACAAGAGGCTATGCCCTTCAATTGGTGAATGGCTGAACAAATTGTGGTATCTCTTGATGATGGAATACTATTTTGCTCAAAGGAATGATGACATGGAAGAATTCCATGTGAACTGGAATGACCTCCAGGAATTGATGCAGAGTGAAAGGAGCAGAACCAGGAGAACATTCTACACAGAGACAGATATACTGTGGTAAAATCAAATGTAATGAACTTCTCTTCTAGCAACAAATCCAGGACAACTATGAGGGACCTATGAGAAATAACAGTATCCATATTCAGAGGAAGAAATGTGGGAGTAGAAACACAAAAGAAAAACAACTGCCTGATCACATGAAAGGTTAGGGATATGATTAGGGATATTGACTCAAAATAAGCACCCAATTGCAAATATCAATAATATGGAAATATATCTTGATCAGTGATACATGTAAAACCCAGTGGAATTGTACTTTGGCTATGGGAGGGAGTGGGAAGAGGGAAGGGAGAGAACGTGAATCGTATAACCATGGAAAAATGTTCTAAATTTAAATAAAAATAAAAAAATAAATATTTAGATAATATTTTTGTGGTTTTTTTCCCTTTCTGTGCCTTCTAATTGAATTAGTTTTCAATATTTCTGGGAAAGTTTATTGGAATATTTTCTGAAACATAATGATAAAATTATTTTCTTCAGTGTTTTGGGAAGTTTTTAAATCTTGCATTTCCTCTGTATTATGCTCTTCATGTCATAATTTATTTCTATTTATTATTGTTTTTTCCATGTTAGAGTCAAATAATTCTGCTTTTCCCATAATATTTACATTCATATTATCTATGGAAATATTATCTATGTATATATCAAAAAGAAATAATTATGCTTTATTAATAAAACTACCCACACTCTTAAAAGAAATAAAGGCTAAAAATAACTGGAATGAAAGTCTTTGTTCATCTTCAGATGAAGTCAACATAATAAAGGTGCTTTTTAAAATTAGCTCATTAATTCAGAGATATATCCATGATAAATGTATTTGAAGTACTAAAAGCAATTCTATAAAATTCATTTGTAGAACATAAAGGTCTAGAGTCCCACGTTAAAATAAAAGTATTGATAAAAAGCACAGATTTCAAACTGTATTTTAAAACATGAATTGAAACTCTTATTTAGTTTTTAAATAGCAGTAGATAACTCTAACAGATTAAATAAAACCAGAACAATTTAAATACATAAGCCTATGTTTGGTAAAAGGGAACAAAAAAACCACCATCAGCAAACTGTAAAAAGTATAATAAATTAGACCAAAAATTCCCTATTGAATAAGACCTTCTAGGAAGACAGAAATTACTTTGACCAAAAACCAAATATGCTGAGACCAACATCTTCATTTTACTAAAGTAAGTTTCAAATGGATATGAGAACAATATAGATAAGTCTAGGAAAGGAACTGGAAGAAAATGAAGAGAGTACCTTTCACATCTCTTAAGTAAGGGGATAATTTTAACTAAAAAACATTTAGATGAAATGAAAAAAAAGGAGAAATAGATCATTTTTATTACTTTTTTTAATCTTCAAGTGAAATACATCTTTGATAAAAGAAGAAAATCTACAAAATAATTCTGATAAAAAGCTTGAGATCCAAGTTACATAGGGAATTTACATTCATATTTAAGACTAGCAGGCTTTGCTCAAAGATATAAATGAATAATTCGCAAAGATAACGTAAATCACTAACAACCATATCAAAGATTATTCCAAATTATTAACAAAATAAATGCAAATTAAAAGAATGTCTAAGGTTTTACAACAATAGTAACTTGCAAAATGACAAAAGGCAGAAATAATGATGAGGGTTAGGAGTATGGCAGAAGGATGGACAAAATAAAATACTATAGAAGAGCAAATTAGTTTTAACTATTCTGGAAAATGTTTTGAAATTATTTGAAAAAAATAACTCAAGGGGCCATATTCTTTAATTGAGAGAATACACTGATGAATATGACTCTAAAGAAGCCATGGGCAGAAAGTAAATTTCACTTTTATTTTTGCTACCAAAAAATGAGCAACAACGTATGTATCTTCATTCAGTGGCTGACTGAATAATGTGCTGTGTATGGATTTGATCAATATTGTTGCAAGGTAAGAAATGGTAAATGTGAGGATTTCAGAGAAACATGAGAAGAGCCTTTTGAACTGATGGAGAATAAAGTAAGCAAAATGCATTTCTTTTTGAGGGGGGACTTCTATGATACTGATTATAAGAAAATAAATGAAAAGAAAACCAAAATACGACCTGAATGTCCTCATTTTAATAGCTAATATTAATCCTAAAGAATAAATGAGTAGATTAGAGAGGTGGTGACTGTATATTTTGTGAATTTTTCATTCACTAATATATTTACTATGTCCATTCGTTTTACTGTGAGTTCATCAAGACAGAGTATATTTTAAAATGACCACTAAAAACAATAGGCATTAATAAATTCTCTTAAAATTTGATTCATGACACTATTTTTAGTGGCATAGAAAATCAGGAACAAACGTATATGACTGCAATCGTGTGAAAAACCAATAAATGCTGTCAACTTTAATTCTAGAATGATAAACTATTGGTCACAATTTTTCCTAACCTTCCTAACCTCTTCACCTTTTGTGGTTTTCCATTGACCTTGATCAGTGTGTATCTCCTCTTGTGTATGATTTTTCTCAAAATCAGTTAATTACTTCAGACTTCCACAATGGGTGAGTGGCCATTTTATATTTACTCAGTTGATTCCCATTCAATTCCCTTACAACAAAAAGGTGAAGAAATATTTGTTCATTCTATTCACAAAGCAATTTTTAGGTGCTAAGAAAGATAGAAAAATAACTACAACATGGCTCCCTGCTCTCAATGAGCTAATAATCTAAAAACTTTTATTACTCTCATTCTTGACGATTAGCAGACACTAAAATATATCTTACCATATTAAAATTGTAAAAACTTCATAAATAGATACAGAAACTTTTGAGTGTAATGTTAGTATGTTACCCCCTTCTTTTCTTTACAAAACATAATGCATTTCCTCACAACTTTTTTTATCCCAATTAGAATATCATTAACTCATAATAAGAGCACTTATCTTTGCACAAGGGCAATTAATTGGATATTTGCTTCATTTGAGATGAGCCAAAACACTAGGGCCCAGAATCTATGATCTCATAACAAGCAAGTGGATAATTGGTCTAGTATGTATGGACACATCATGGTTAACAAAAAATCCTCTTTAGTTTTCGTATAACATAAATATTCATGTGTAGATATATATGATATTTAAACATTTAAGTCACTTTTGATATTGTTATAATTTGCATTAGAAGCATTTTTTAAAAATTGGTGCAGTGAAAATTGATTAGATTGAACCCAGCCATGACTCCTTGTCCTTGTTTAAGAAGTAGTGCATTTAAGAAAATGAAAAACTATAGTTATAAACCAGTTGAAAATTCTTCATTTTATTCTCATTCTAGGAGACAAAATTTTGAAAGAACCTGAAGTTTTTTAATAGCATATCAACAATTTCCTCTACTCTATAATTATCCTCTACCAGTAAACTTCACTATCCCATTTGCCAATATCCTGTATTTGTGGAATACAAAATGAAATCCACCAAAAAAAAAAAAACAAAAAACCTTGCAAATTTTTCTTTCATGTTTGGTGTTTTGCTATCATCTGTCCATATCTTATCAAGTCTGTGCTGTCTCTGTTATGTAAATTGTGAGCTCCTGAAGCATTAAGGATACCCAAAGCAAATTCTCTGTATACTATTCCGAACACATGGTAGATTCTCAATGTTTATTTACTGTAATTAACCCCTAATGTCTGAGCAAAAGAAAAAGTTTGTATTTGATCTGGCAGAGTAATAAAAACAAAGTAGGTATCTATCAAATGCCAATATTTGCAAATGACACTTCTAAAACTTGTCCAGCTTTTAAAAGCCTGAGTTATATGGATTTAATTCTTGCTTTCCTTCCAGAATATATTTTTTATTAGCCAAGGAGCTGTTGGAGGAAAAACCTCTGACTTAACAGCTCATGCTACTCTTGTCTTGGTATTGATATTAATGCCAACAAAATTAGTAATTTGACAATTAGTTCCCCACTTACCTGAAAAGACATCAAAGGCAGAAAGAAAGTAGTTTAACTAGATTATAATGTGGCTCTGACAAGTCAGGTTCCTGTCATGTTATAGCCTTCTAACTTTAACATTTTCATGTATGCTTGGCAGGTTATTAAAATAAATGAGGGTATACTGGGCTGCTGTTGTGCTTTTCTCTAATGGGAGTTGAGGAATATGCAAGCCACCACTGTAAATTGACCAATCGTGGAGACTGAAAGGATTTGGCTAAAGTGGACAATTAGGACATTTCTGCACAGCTGAGTGAAATATTCCTTGTTATTTTAATAATTCAGGCCCAAGGTAATTTTCGGAGGGTGAGTTTGTCAAGATAATGTGCCTTGTGCTTGTCTGCTTGTCATTTCTAACTCAATCCCACATGTTACAGGTGCAGTCTAGCTTACAAAACAGGAAAATCACTCACTAGAGAATTTGCATACAGAATACAGATATACTGAATTGAAGAAAAACAGGCCAAAAGATTGACAGGGAGCTGAATTATGGAGACCCATGATGGCAAAAGTTTTGATGTTTCATAACTATCATGTAATTATTTATGTTTATGCAATTATAAATGCTAATGCATGATACATATATGCAAATGAAGAGACTGCACCACAGCATTTCCCTTTGAACTACTTCAGTGTTTTAGGCCAATAATCTCGTATGGTCTCCAGGATTCCCTCAAGGATATTCTTCATCCACTCCATTTGACAACATGAACTCATGATATAATGTCTTTAACATCCTGTAGGAAGATGCTGTGAGAGAATAATGAAGTTTTGCCAGGTAAATCTTCACAAAGTTATCATGAAACACACCAATAGGAAAAGTTTTCCATGCATTTCTAAAAGCAGAAACTTGAGACTGGTTTGGATAGAGGATTCATCTCAGTAGACAAAGAATCAATAATTATTTTAGGAACTCAAAGAGTTTTGTCTCAAAATTTTAGTTCCTCACAAAGAAAATGTATTTAGTATGAAATGGTAAAAATCTAGACAAATTTGTATATTTGAGCTTTTTAAAAATACATTGCCTAAATTGGTTTTTGCACCCCATACTTTTTTAAAGACATAGCATGGATTGGGGCAGCTGGGTAGCTCAGTGGATTGAGAGCCAGGCCTAGAGACAGGAGGTCATGGGTTCAGATCCGGCTTCGGACACTTCCCAGCTGTGTGACCCTGGGCGAGTCACTTGACCCCCATTGCCTACCCTTGCCAATCTTCCACCTGTAAGTCAATACACAGAAGTTAAGGGTTTAAAATTTAAAAAAAAAAAAGACATAGCATGGAGCTCATAGTGTTCCTCTTTGAAGCATCTTTAAATATTGATACTGTATATCAGAAATATAAAACATTGGGGAAATAGAACAATATAGTGTTGATTCAGAAATTTAATGGTGCCTTCAAATTTGAAGAGTATTTTACATGTTATCTGAACACTAGAAGAATCTTTGAATATACCTGCTGCAGGTATTTTTATCCGTACCATTTAAAAGAAAGTGAAACAGAGGTTGAGAAAGTAGAGGTAATATGTATGTGCCCTCCCAACTAATAAATGTCAAGGTCAAACCCTTCACCACATGTCTTCAAGTCTAATACTTATGGGTCAAGGAATCAGGAGAGGTTTGAAATGAAAACAATAGAGGTGAAAGATGATCCATAATCCAGAAGAAAAGGGATGTAAAAGCTCATTTGAAAAAAAAAATTAAAGCTAAGTGACAGATGATTACTAGGTAAAAGAAGTAGAGCTAATTTCCTAGGTGGTAATTTCATTTAAAACTCAAATGTAAATAAATGAAAACTTTCTCTATTTTAATGATTTAAATTCTTAATCAATTGGTTGGTTTTGTTTCAAGGTTGCCACTGTAAGATTTCTAGATCCTAAAAAAATCACTTCCCTATTTAATTAAATACTATAGATAACAATTAATTCCCGCATTAACTAATTAGTTAAAATTCAGTAATTTTCATGAATTCTCTTATATGATACATATTCTTAGTCAAGGAAACTCAATAAGTGTTAAAAGTCAATAAAATCATCATAAATTATTTTATCACACATTTCTTATCTTGCAAATTTCTTAAAAAAAGAACAGGACAATAGTTCTTTATTAGTAAAGGTGGAGCAAACAGACTATTGTTTGTAGAGGGGCCAATAATCCAAATTGTTAGGCTTTGGCCACAACTGTTTGGAACTGACATCTATTTCATTGGGATTTTACCAGTATTTGAATGGAAAATATTTGTTCAATGGATTATAAAGAAATGTATTCACAAAGGAAAGATACTTTAGATTTATTTTTTCTGTATCTTTTTTCTCTAACCAATTTTAAGCCAAAGTTTGCATTCATCTTTTAATTGATAATAATATTTATAAAGTTTTTTAAAGGGAAAATTATATAATTATTTAATCTAAAAAAACTATAAATTGAGTGAATAGACATTTCAAGCTTTAGCATGAAAGTAATGAAGCAATTGAAGTAGAAATTTCAGTTTAAGTGGGGGGAAAGAAAATTTCAAACTGATGTACAGCACAGTGTTAGTAATATTTTATAAAGGTACATACATTTCAAAAAAAATGTAATGGTTTAATGAAAAATCATTTCATTATTATGTGAATTCTATTTCTTCCTCCAAATCTTTTCTCACAAATCTGACTTGCTAGATTCATCCTCCAATCTCAGAGGAAAAGGTTTAGGGACATAGCACTTTGGGAGTTTATAGACAAGACAATTACAGTGGTTCTTTTCATCTTAAGAACAAAGGTATTTAATCTCAGTGATTTATCCCAATGACAGTTTAAGAAATGGATTCTGCTTAATTAAAGACCTCAACATTCTAGTAGTACAAAGCCTCATTGAAATTCAGGTGGCTGATGCCCTCCAGTGTAGGGAGTTGTTGTATAGTGGAAGAAACATTAAACTAGAGTACTGGAGGCATCCCAATGTCCTACATACTACAAATCGAGTCATCTAAAATTGTCCATATGATCATGGGTTTTAAAAAGAGGCAGGTTAGAGTAGCAGATTGAAAGGCGGTCTGGAAATTAAAATGATCTTTGTTCAAGTCTGAGTGCTGACACATCTTGCCCAGGATATCACAAATAATAAGCATCAGTCAGGAGTTGATGCCATATCCTCTATCTCCAGAGTAAGAGGACAAGGATTAATCCTAATTTTAATGCTTGTTATCTGTATGACCTTGGAAAAATCACTTAACCTCCTTAGGTCTCAGTTTTCTCAGTTACAAAATAGTAATAGTAGCAGCAGCAGTAGTAGTAGTAATAGCAGCAGCAGCAACAGCAACAGTAGCAGTAGTAGTAGCAGTAGCAATAGTAGAAATAATAGTGATATTTAAACAGCACCTACTATGTATTAATAGTAGTAGGTAGCACATGCATACCTTGTTTTTTTCTGTTCAGTTATTTTCAGATTTTCTAGTCAAACTAAAGTGGTTTGTCATTTCCTTCTCCAGCTCATTTTACTAATGAGGAACCGAGGCAAAAAGGGTAAAATGACTTGCTCAGGATAATACAGCTAATACATGTCTGAGGCCAAATTCAGTCAGGAAAATGAATCTTGTTGCTTAAAGCCTGGCATGTTATCCACAGTGCCACCTCACTAACCACACCTATTACATATATTTACTATGATAATTGCTTTAAAATATTTCTTTTGAGCCTCAGAGTGACCCTCTTAGGTAGGTGCTAGTATTTCTATTTGATTGATGAGAAAACTGAAGCAAACAGAAACTAAATGATTTGCTCATTGTCACACAGATAGTAGTTGTTTGAGGCCAGCTTTGAATTAAGGTTTTTTTTTCTGTTGCAAGAACCAGTATCTACTGTGCCACTTAACTGTCCCTGAGATCCTTCCCAGCTTCCTAAATAGGACCTATGACAATTGCAGAGAACTTACTTACTTTTATTAGCAGAGTGTTTCCTCTTTAGACATCCTCTAAAACAGAAATCTCTCTTATTTAATTTATCTAAGGTTCAATTAATCTCCTTAACTTCTTTTTTATTCATTTTGTAGTTAGATTTATCTAGTTCTGAGACTGGAACATTAAAGTGCACCTCTGTTACTATTTTCTTTTCTATTTCCATATGTATCTTATTTCCCCCCTCGGATCTGGGAACTATAAAATCTAATGCACTCATGTCCAAATTAATGCTTCATTATCTGTAGTAAACTTTCTACTCTCCCCAACATAATAAAGTTATCTTGTTCATCTCTTCCATTCATATCCATTTTAGCCCCGATCTTATCTTTTAGAGATCATGACTGCTACCCCTGCTTTCTCTGGATCAACTGAGACATAATATATTCTGCTCCATCCCCTCACCTTCATTCTGTTTGTCTCTCATTTTCAATATGTTTCTTAAAAACAATACATGTTTTTTTATCCTTTATGCTATCCATTTTATTTCATGTGTCAACTCATCCCATTACACTCAATATCATAGTTACTAGATATGCATTTCCATCTACTCTATTTCTCCTCACTTTTTATCCAACTCTTCCTTTCTGCCTTATCCCCCTCCTCAGATATCTAATTTCCTTTGACCAATACCTCTCCTATTCACATCCCTCCCTAATATTTCTCTGTTATCCTCTTCCCCTTGCCCTCCTGGTTCCAAATTGGTTCCAACTTTCCCAAAGTTAACTCCTTTGTCACTTCCCTCTTACCTTTGTGAGGAAAATTCTATTAGCCCAAGTGTCAATAAGAGCAATAGTCTCTAAGCCAAAAAGAAAGAGGTTTATTGAGAGAGCGTCAATCTCACAATAAAGCAGGACTGGTCAAGACCAAAGACAGTGAGCCTTAGTAGATGGCCCTTTTTTATGTCCAGAAATCTGATGGTCCAATGTTGGATCAAGACAAATATGGGGTACATTTAGAATTAGAATGGTATAAATATACAGCCTCTGAAGGATCATGACTTAATTGATGACACAGATGATGTAGCTGCTGAATAAGCTAGAAATCACAGAATTATCACTCATAGGAGGTACTCAGTATCTTTTATTTTTTTTAAACCCTTACCTTCCGTCTTGGAGTCAATACTGTGTATTGGCTCCAAGGCAGAAGAGTGGCAAGGGTAGGCAATGGGGGTCAAGTGACTTGCCCAGGGTCACACAGCTGGGAAGTGTCAGAGGCCAGATTTGAACCTAGGACCTCCTGTCTCTAGGCCTGGCTCTCAATCCACTGAGCTACCCAGCTGCCCCCTGGTACTCAGTATTGTAATGTAGGTAATTTGAGGAAAGGTATTTGGGATAAAGGAAATGAAAGGAGGATGTTGGAGACTTGCTAAGTGGGTAATCTCGGTTACAGGTAGGCTGGGATTAAAGGAGATTCAGGGTATAATAGGACTGAAGTCAGGAGTATAATACAGAAGGGAAACAGAGATCTTTTAGGGAGAAGAGAAATTAAACTAAACAGACAAACACAGCAGGCTTACAGACTGGGACTTAGACTCAAACACAACCTGAGGGAAATAGACTAGACTGAAATTAACAAACAGGCTTTAGTTAATTTCACAGGAAGGGACCTATTTTGAAGTAACACCTTCCTTCAAGATGGATGCCCAGCTTCCCTCTAAGCCCAGAGTATGTTGTCTCTTTCCCTCTTCTTCCCTCTTGATAACTAACAGACAAATTACACTAATAGGGCTGTTGAACACAAAAGGGTTTATTTTGTTTGAAGGATGTTTGTTAGGAAAGTGGATGAAAGAAAAGCCCTATCAGTTGTCTCAGGAACCTCAAGTGGGGGAAGGGAAGTAAAGATGGAGTCTGAGTAAGGACCTGCCTTTAAACTCAGCTTTACAAAGTGTTATTGCTATCTAAAGGGAATAAATGATGACTGATTAACTATAACTAATGCTATCAATTAGGTAACCCTTCACAGATTTAACTCCTCTCTAATTACTCTCCTTATTAACTCCACAGACATATAAGGTAAGGGAGGGAAGGCAGGGATGGTATTAGGAAAGGAAGATATAAAGGATTTATCTAAAATAATAATTTCTTAAGTAAATATATCAAAGCTAGGCTAAATTTCAATATTAAAGCTAGGTATTCAAAGCAGCTCCGCTCATTGACAACCTCCCTCCACAGAAGATCCAGCCAACTGCCTTTTCCTCAAGATTCCAAACCTCTAACAGCCTTTGGAACTCATCCAAAGCTAGAAAAAACTATATGACCCCAATTCTGTATACTACAGTATCTTAGACCTGACCTCTGCAAGTCGTCTGCAATTTTTGGAAAATAAGGGGTTAGTGTCTGATGTACAAATAGTTCTTATGAATGTCAGGAGCAAGTCACCCAAGCTGGTAACAAATCTGCCAGTCAGTACAGCTTAGGGATAATATCCCTTGTCTGACTATGCCAATTCACCTCCTGTGATTGACTGCCCATCCCATCAGGATGTGGTGGGCTTGGTAGGAACATTTGTGTTATAGGTCTAAGGTCACAGTGCCTGTCAGCAATATTTAATAGCACCTTCAGCTATATTTTTCTCAGCTAATGCTTCTAAATCATATAAGGCTAACTATATTACTTAACTATTAACTCAAAACTAATGATTGTGTTATAAAAATAATCATAAAGGCTAATACTATTATAATCATAAAAGGGGGTACAGGGTTCACATTCACACCTTTTAATTCTTATATGCTACCAAAAATTCTTTCTTTATGCCCCTAAGAATGTAACTCTAATTTCTGATTCCCTTATGCCCTCCCAGTACCCAGTATCTCTTAATACATAATCCCCTCTAAGAATTCCTCCGTTCTCTTGGTTTATCTCCTTGTCTTATTCCCTTTCTCTCATCTCATCCCTCCCTCTTCCCTAAGGGGACTTTCATTCCCCCCCCTTAGTCCTATTCCCCTTCTCTTACATTTCCCTGAATGTTAAGAAATATTACCTTTCTAATCATGTATGTTGTTTTCTCTTCTTTTCCAGTTCCAATACTCCCAGTTGTCCATCTCCTTATTCTCTTCTTTGAGGAAGTTCCTCCACTAATTCCTACTAGATATGAGATAGCCATTCCACCCTACCTGCTCCTGGTCTATTGCAGTACTATTTTGGCTCCTTCTATTACATTCCTTTAACCTTAAGTCTTCCATCTATATCAGTCCTTTCAAAATATTCAGGTAATAATGTCATTTCTGGGTGGCATAGATGAAATTTTCCCATGCCAGAATCGAGTAATTTGATCTTCTGAATTATTTATTCTATGTATCTCACAGATCAAATTTTCTGCTATTCTAGATTTTCTTCCAGGAATATATAAAACTCCTTCTTTTTTTCATTAAATGACCTTTTTTCTTTCATAATTATTTTTATCTTTACTGGATATGTATTCTTAGTTTTTTACACACAGTTCTTTTGCTCTGTGAAATGCTGTATTCCATGTCCTATGTCCATTAAATGTTGTGACTTCTGAGTCTTTTGTTATTATGATTGTAGCTCCACAATATTTAAATTGATTTTTTTTCTTGTTGCTTGTATTTTCTCCTTAAACTAGGGGCCATGGAAAATAGCAATAGTGTTACTGTGCTTTTTAATCTTTGAGTCTCTTTGAGGTGGTGATTGGTGTATTCTTTCAATGTTCATTTTATACTCTCTAGAATTGTAGTGTCTAAACTCTTTTTTTATGATAACTTCCTGGGAGTCCAACTATTTTTCTCTCAATCTCTTTTCAGGTGAGTTGTTTTTGTGATAAGACATTTCACATTCTCTTCTATGATTTCATTCTTTTGATTTTGCTTTTTTATTTCTTGTTGTATTAGGAAATCATTAGTTTCCCCTTCTCCAATTCCAGTTCTTTCTACATTATTTTCTTCCATGAATTTTTGGATGTCTTTTTCCACTTGGAAAATCTTTCTTTCATAATTTTCATGATTTTCTTGCTCTCTTCTTATTTTTATTCCTAATTTTTCTTCTACATATCTAATTTCATTTTTATGTCTTCTTAAAGCTCTTCCAAAAGTTTTTTGAACTTCTGGCCATTTGTTATTTTTCTTTGGTCTTTTTGAAGTAGGCCATAGTCCTTTGAGCTTGGGCTGAGACCTCTGTCTTCCTAGTAGCTATCAATATTTGGGTTCTTTCTCCTTTGCTTGCTTAGTATTTATTTATATATTTTAAATTTTAGCAGCTAGGTCAATAGACATAATTATTGACTTTTTCTGGGATCTCAAGGTTCCTATTGTGTTGATGTATATTATCTTATGAATCAGGATTTTTAAAAGTGTTCTTGTTTTTTCCTCAGACCTATTTTGTTATTGCAGTTCTTATAGTCCAGAGTCAGATGTACTACCAGTCCCTGGCTCAAACCCCTGTGACTGAACTCTGGTGGTCAAACCCTAACAGAGCCACTGGAACTGCAAGGAGCCAATTTTTCCCATGTCCCTCAGTCCTCCAAAGTCTTTTGTTTGTTACAAATGAGGCTTGAGACCCTGCCATTAGGTCCTGGCACCTTTCAACTTCAAGGTGCCCACTTTTTCAATTCCCATCCATGGGCCAGTCCCAGGTCTCTAGAGCAGAGTCTATAGCAAACACTATACAGAAGGCTCAAAGGATCTTCTATCGATTTTTATTTCAGTGGTATCCTTGGGAATGTAAGCTCCCTGGGCTCAGCAAGCAAGGTCATGGAGCTAATCATGTTCTTTGGGGCTGCCTTACAGATTCTGTCTGTTTGCTCATTTCCTCACAACAGGGCCTATGGTGGTGGGACTGTGGTCAGGGAAGTCAGAAACCTTCTTTCATAGTTGTCTTTGACTGCTGAGCTTCACTCTGTTTTTATCTGCTTTTAGTGTTTATCTTATGGAGTTATTTTTGGTTGTTTGTGAAGAAGTTTAGAAGGGTGAAAAATCTTCAAAACTTGCCCCATAATATTCCTACAATTCAGATGATGAAATTAAAAACATTAATAGTCATATGTTCTAAATTAATAATACTTAGAAAAATTCAAATTAAAACTATTTTGAGTTACTGCCTATCATCTGGGAATGACTAGATACATTAGAGCTTATGAACAAGGTGTCTTCACAAAAATCATTAAATTATTTTTACTACAACTTTGGCAAAACACCCAAGTATCTTTGGTAAGTAAATCCCAAAATAGGGTTACTAGGAGTTGAATATGACAGAAATGACTGACCAACAAAAAATTATTATTGGGAAATTAATAAAAATTAAAAATATAAAGATCCATTGGTTAGAGTTTACTTGCATATTTTCCTTTTATTAAGAGGGCTTTTTTGTCATTGTGATTACTTAACAAAACTATCCTAAATTAGACTTTGAATTTTAAAAGTGAAAAGATCATAGGATTAATCACTTTATACAGGAGGATAATAATAAGAAAGAACTGAATATCTGGCCAAAGGTTACATGATTAATAAAGAGCAGGTTTTTTAATCCTCATTCTATTCCTTCAGCTAACTAATATTTATCACAGCTAGCAGATTAAATGTAAATTACATTTATGCTTGAGGAAACTATATTTTAAATAATGTTTTTAATACCTATTTCAATAGAACACTGTGAGAAAAACGTTTGTAAACTGAAGTGTGAAATAAATGGTGGCTTCAATATACTAAAGTCTCAGTTATAATTAATAGTAAATTTATGTCTATTTTTTATGACTTGAATTATTTCTTTATTTACCCAGATGGATATGTGAATTTTACATTTTGGGTATTCCTTTCACTAGTGTTTAATACTCACTATCATAATATCATAAATTAGAAGTCTTTAAGAAATGGAAGAAAAAATTTTGAGTGAACCTTTACTTTGCCAAGTCTCTTTAAAATGTATAACTCCCCATCATCTAACTTTCTTATTACAAGGAGAATATTATTAGCTGATTGTGTAACAGTGACATTACCGTTATAAATGAGCAATTGATTTATCAACTGCTACTTTTATTGTCATATTTTTGTTACTTTTCTGGGTACATGATTTGCTCACATGATTTCCCAAACATCTATCTTTAATATTTTATATTGTTTGCGTATTATTGTATTTTACTTGATGATAATTTAGAGGCAATTTCAAACTAAAATTAATATTTTAACATGTATTTAAATTGTTTTAAATTATGAACCTGAAAAATTTTATATGTCAATTTCCATGTACAAAGTAGGACCAAAAAGAATTTTATATTAAATCAAAAACTTCTATTATATAAAACTTACTTTTGTTTTTAACTATATATTAAGTTTACAGTAGTAAAAACATTATTCTCCTTAACTATATCCCCTTCTCAAATAATGTTTATTTTCTTCTATGTATTTAAACATGTTTCATTGAGGCTTTTTTCTTTCTTCTTTAATTTTTATGTCTATCTCCACCCACCTATTTCTACCACAATTCTATAAACTCCCCAAACAAATCCTTCCTAATAAGTTCTATGAGGCAAAATAAGTTCATATGTGGCTTGTATCTGAAAATGGGTGATATATTATGTAACTCCTGTCGTCCACTACTCCACTCTCTGGAAGTGTAACATGTGCTTCATCATAATTCTTCTAGTGCCATGAGTAATCATAGTATTGATCATAGCACTTAATCCTATAGTGCCTTTCCTTTATAAAGTTTTATCTTTTTAAAACATTTTTCTTTATTACTCTCCCCTACTGTCATTTTAGCCAATCTTCTAGGTATGAGGTGATACTTCAGAGTTGTTTTGATTTGCATTTCTCTAATTATTAGAGATTTAGAACACTTTCTCATGTACTTATTGATAGTTTTGATTTCTTTATCTAAAAACTGCTATTCATGTCCCTTGCCCATTTATTGAGTGGGGAATGGCTTGTTTTTTTGTACAATTGATTTAGTTCCTTGTATATTTGAGCAATTAGGCCTTTGTCAGAGTTTTTTATTATAAAGATTTTTTGCCAGTTTGTTGTTTCCCTTCTGATTTTGGTTGCATTGTTTTTGTTTGTACAAAACTTTTTAATTCAATGTAATTGAAATTATTTATTTTACATTTTGTAGTTTTTTCTAACTCTTGCTTGGTTTTAAAATCTTACCTTTCCCAGAGATCTGACAAGTATATTATTCTGTATTTGCCTAATTTTCTTATAGTTTCCTTCTTTATATTCAAGTCATTCACCCATTTTGAATTTATCTTGGTGTAGGGTGTGAGATGTTGATCTAAATCAATGTTGGAGGGAATGTGGCAAAATTGGGACATTAATGCACTGGTGGTGGAGTTGTGAATTGATCCAACCATTCTGGATGACAATTTGGAACTATGCCCAAAAAGTGCTAAAAGAATGCCTGCCCTTTGATCCAGCCATAGCATTGCTGGGTTTGTACCCCAAAGAGATCATAGGGAAAAAGACATGTACAGAAATATTTATAGCCGTGCTCTTTGTGGTCACAAAAAAATGGAAAAGAGGGTATGTCCATCAATTGCGGAATGGCTGAACAAATTTTGGTATATGCTGGTGATGAAATACTATTGTGCTGAAAGGAATAATAAACTGGAGGAATTCCATGTGAACTGGAAAGACCTCCAGGAACTAATGCAGAGTGAAAGGAGCAGAGACAGGAGAACATTGCACACAGAGACTAATATACTGTGGTAAAATTGAATGTAATGAACTTCTGTACTAGCAGCAATGCAATGACCGGGACAATTCTGAGGACATGATTTGAGATATAGACTCTAAATGACCACCCTAGAACAACTATCAATAATATGGAAATAGGTCTTAATCAATGACACATGAAGAAACCAGTGGAAATGTGCATTGGCTATGGGGGGTTGGGGTGAGAGAATAAGAACATGAATTATGTAACTATGGAAAATTTTTTTTCTAAAAAATGAAATTTAAAAAAAAGAAAACATTTTTCTTCTGTCTCTACTCTTTTCACTATGTGTAACTTTATGTCTTCCAATTATTCTGAACATACAACTTTTTTGCCATTTCTAATGATGTGATAATATTCATATACTATAATTCATTCCACAGTTGATGGGAAAATACTTCCAACTCTTTGCTACAACAAAAGGTGCCTTTCTCTTATTTTCATATATATATATATATTTATATGAGAACCCCCCAATTACATTGCATTCACTTTGTAAATACTTACATGTATATATGTTGTTTCATATAGAAGAATATTGAAAGAAAAGCTTCTTGAATGAAAAATATTTAATTTTTCTCTTTGTATCTACAATGCCTAATATTATCTGGCACAAAATAGTTGCTGAATAAGTGATTACTAATTTATTTATTTAATCTTTCTACCAGCCCCACTCCACATCAAAGTAGAGGGGGAAAGTCATTTGCTTTCCCCCTTTTTTTTCTTGATAGAGAAGTTTTCTTCATAATGGACACAAAACCAGTACATAATTTGAATGCTGAAAGAAGTGAATTCTGAGTGAATGTATAAATGTTTAGAACAGAGTTTAATACATATGTTGTTAACATATAATGCTTTGTGGTCTTAAATGTTTATCTTCATTACACTTCTTTTCTTTTCCAGGGTCAAAGACAGTATTAGGAATGTATCATCATAAATATATTTGATAAAATGAGAATAAGTATATGAGTTGACTTTTTAAAATCTTTACTTAGACATTAATTAAACAAAATGCCCATTTCTTTAAATAATTAAAATGATTCAGGTTTTCAGAGATGTGTAATATATGCCCCACCACCACCACTGGGGACATTTTACAAAGACATCACTTCTCCATCTCTATTCCTTAATAAATGATCTTGATGACCATATCATGCTAAGATATGAATGAGACTAAACTTTGGGCATAGTTCTGAAGAGCTCAGATCCATATCTCCTTCACAAGGTATCATAATAGTGTTTTAGAAGAGAAACTATCAGAATATATATTTTTCAAATGAAATGTAAATTAATGGGACACAAAGAATAATTAATTAGGTTTGTGTTTCCCAACTTTTGAGTATAAGGAACCATCTTTAGTGAGATATTTTGTTTCAAATATCTCATATCTCATATGTATTATTAACTATATCTTTGGAATCCATGAGAAAATAACAAAATATATTATGACTTCAGTAATCTTTGTAAATGAATTTGTATTTGGTAATCACAATATACCTCTGAAAACTATATTTGCATATATATGTATATGTATATATATATGTACATGTGAGACATGTATGAAGTTGACTACTCTGTGCATACAAACTGGGTTAAGTGACTTGCCTAGGGTCATACAGGTAGTAAGTGACTCAGGCCTAAATTGAACCCAAGTCTTGTCGACTCTAGGCCTGGGGTTCTATC
The DNA here is from genome assembly GCF_016433145.1 of Gracilinanus agilis. NCBI lineage: Eukaryota > Metazoa > Chordata > Mammalia > Didelphimorphia > Didelphidae > Gracilinanus > Gracilinanus agilis. The sequence goes on from NC_058130.1 coordinate 432,119,509, forward strand.
TACTGTACCAGTGAGCTATCCCATGTAAGTGCAAAATGTGCAAACATCATAATTTAAATTCCTAGTTTCTGATAGCCCATGTGTAGCTTTTTTTGCTGAAGAGGTGATCTGTTCCTTCTTTGGGTTGCCTTCTCCAAAGAAGTATATTTTGTACATCTGTCATAGAATACACAATTATAGGTGGCATTCTAGTTTCATTATCTGGAACATGAAATAATACATTCTGTAAGTAAATTGGTTTTATCTCATTTACTATTATAATTCATTGGACGTATTAGGGACTTAATAAGTAAATATTATTTCATTTCTTATTTTTTTATGAGGGGTTATTATGGCACACATTACACAGTAACTTAAATTTTTGGATTAAATCAGAAAGCAAGGAAGTAAAGGAAGGAAGGAAGGAAGGAGGAAGGAAGGAAGGAAGGAAGGAAGGAAGGAAGGAAGGAAGAAAAAGAAAATACCACCTTTGCTTAATATGTGATGATGACTAAATTAATTCAGAAAGTAGTAAATTGAACTCTTATAGATTTACCATTACTCTTTCTTTTTCTTTCAATACATACATACATAGAAATGAATATATAGTTATAATTACTCATTATCACCTATTCAGAAGCAAAGTTAATTTCCAGGTTTGCACACAAAATATGCACACAAAAGACATTCTTAGAAGGTATTCTTGTCTACAAGATTTCCAGAAAACATACTATACTTCTAAAGTACTTTGACAAACTTGGGCGTTTTTGATAAAGGTGCTTAAATTTGAACATTTTGAGACTTGCATACTATTCAGCCAAACTTACGCTTTTCATTTTTCACATTACAGAAAGGTGTTGCAAACATCATGAAGAACAGGATAGATTGGTGTAAGAATTAAAATTTAGTTATTATAGTTATATCTTTAAAATATGTGGCCGCCAGGAATCAACAATTCAGGTTGATTCCGTAATTAAATCAGACCCAAGTCAGCATCGGGTTGAGGAGTTTATTTACAATCAGGAAAGTGAGTAGGGATAAAGAGAAGAGGGAGGTAGAAGACTAAATAAATGAAGCTGTAAGCCGCAAGGCCCAGCAGCCGGATAGGCAGAGTTTAGAATTGGCCCAGCTAGGCCAAGGAAGCCAGCCTAACTTACCCACGTGACAATACAGAGTGTAATCTGTCTGTGGTCTCAGGAGATGCTTCTTCTTCCAGTTCCAGACGCCAACTCCCTTCACAGGAAGTTCACTAACTTACTTAAAGAGAATGTGTCTTTCATCACTTCCTGTGGTCCACCTCTAATTCAAATGGACAAATGGCAGTTTCTACATTGATTTGGACTGCCCAAAGGGCAGTCCCTTATTCTTGATTTGTTACTTATTGTCACGTGTGGGTAACTCGTCTCCCCTCCCCACTAAGGGAGGTGGGAGTGACATCATTAGCACGCCTAGGTCGAGTAGATTTTTGACTATTAAATAGGATCTGGCTATTCTATTTACACATTGGGGATGGAGTTTCATATTAATAGCTTTTATTCCTTTGCTTTTTGTGAGTTTGTATTATTCAGTTTGTGTTGATTTATGGAAGCAACTTTTGTATTCAGGGCAAATGCGTATCTGAACACAATTTATTCAGGATGGCTTTCAAAGACTAACTCAGAATATTTGCTGGAATAATCACTTGAGCAAAGATAGTCTAGCTAAAATATTTTTCTCAATAATTCTGATTGCAAACTCAATGCTTGCATTTTCATGTAAATTTCAACTAAACCTTCTGCCTCTGTTTATTTGAGTTATATATCTAGATTTCCTTTACATTTTGAATCTTATTTAAATGCTTAGCACTTCAGGTTTAAAAATACATTTCTCATCAATCTCACACTCACTGTCAACTCCATATTATCAGTCAACAGCAGCCTTTCAACCATTTCCAATATTTTTACTGTTCAAATTCGCTTTACTACTAACACTTGGTCTTCATGTTAACCCCACTGATGCAGCTGAAGAAATTACCAAGTACAGTGCAATCCTCTGCTTTTTAAGTTTAAATACAACTAAGTTGTAGATAGTTATTGTCAAAAGAATTTTGGAATTTTGTGAAGGAGTATTGTTTAAAATAAATTTGGGAGATTTTTCATGCAATTTGATGTCAGTTTTGAATGATATTTTTATTATTCAGCCAATTTTATAGTCATACAATTAAATGATATCTGCCATTTTTGTTAATTTCACAAAATCATAGACCTAAAACCAGTAGAAACTTCAGAGAAACTTCTAATTTCAGTAATTCCATATAAATTCAGAGAAAATTGAGATTCATGAAGGTTATGAGATTTGTTCTAGGTCAGAGGAAATAAGCATCAAAGCTAGGATTTAAACGCAGATCTCCTAATTCTAGACAAAGTGTTCTTAATCATATTCAAACCTAGCTAGCTCTCATATTCAAAAGAATTAAACACTTACTATGTGTACAATGCTATACTAATTGTAAGGGGAGATACAAAGTTTGTGGTTAAGAAGAATAAATCCTATTTCCCTGTAGGACCTAGAAAATATTTCAGTAAACCACTTATGGGAGACCAAAATGGTTCGACATCCTTATAAAGGTTGCTTAGGATAATAGAAAAAAAGTTTTGGATGTAGAGCCAAAAGAAACCTCAGTTCAAACTGTGCTTCTGGCTCTTACCTATGTGACCACAGGCAAGTCATTTAAAGTTGTTTAATCTCATTTTCCTTAGCTGGAAAATGGAGATGATAATATAATTTTATCTAGCTCACAGAAATGAATAAATATTAAATGTGATAATATGTGGAAAATACTTTGCAAACTACAATGTTATATAATGTCAGCAAAAATATTACTTGAAAATATGCCCCATTGTCAGATTTCCATATATTATAATATTTGGTGGTTGATATTCTCATGTGTGTATATATGCATATATATGTATATAGAAACATAGATAGTACATCTATATAGGATATAAATAAATAATAATAGAGGAATAAAATCAGCAAACATTTCACTCTCCAACTAGTAATGACAATACCTTATTCACTAGCCATCAGGGGAAAGAACAGCTAATACATCAAAAGACTCAGAGCTATAGATGACTTAGAAATGTCGTCTTTTCCACAAAATCCAGTCAGGAGGGTTCATTGTTTCAACAATCTCTTAGCTAATCTGACATTGATATAAAACTTGCCATTTACATGAAAATGCCAGCCCTTATTCAAGACCTTATGTGGCATCACTGTGAGGAGAATGACCTATGCAATTCATATCATGTGAATATTCACAGAATTGCTAGTTTCATTCTTATGAAAACTAGACAAAATATTTAAGAAAAATGTGAAGAATTAATAGAGGGGCCTGGGGTCCAAGTCAAATCTTTAATATCTTATTTCTCACACTGCTTTTAAAAGGGAAACATATAAATATATATATATATACATATATATCAGTCATTATTAGAATACTGATTAAAAAATTAATGGGAAATATGCTAAGACCACAGTATTTTACTCAATATCTCATTGCATCAAAACAATCTTCAGATGAATGACATAGATTCAATTTCATCAATAAATACTGCCATTCAGTAACACACCATCAATGTATTTCAATCAGGTATTAGTTCTGGAACATATGTATTCCCTCCAGGTTTATAATGGTACTTGTTTGAAAGAAGAGGCTGCTGGTTTTTTTGACTTTCTATGTAACCCCAATTCTTAGCAAGTAGTGTGGTACTTAATAAATATTTCTTCTCTGACTGGTGTGAGAGTGTGTGTGTGTGTGTGTGTGTGTGTGTGTGTGTGTATTATGTTCTCAAGAGGGAACAAGATAGTTGTCTCCAAAGTCTTGAAGGGCAATTCTTTGCTCCAAAGGGCAGAACTAGGACTAGTGAGTGAAATAGAAGAAAGAAGATTTTGCTACAGTATAACAAACTCCTGAGCAATTTAAGGTGTCCTTAATGAGTTGTTTTGAAAATTGAAGATTCGCTCAGTGTTCAAGCAGAAGCTGGATGACCACGGAATACTTTGCTTCCTTTGTGCCTTTGTTTAATTTATTCTCTATGCCTGCTCATCTCTTTCCCAATGCTAATTTCTGTCTATGCAAATTCTACCTGTCCTTCAAAGCCTGTACCAGAGTATTTCTTTTCTATAGAAATTTCTTAGATATGTATACTGTGATTATTTGCATGTGTATTATATTTTCTACTATTGTAGATTGTTTAAAAACAAGAGATCATTATCTCTTAAACTGAATATCACTGAGATTAGGGTTCTACAAAAATTAGACATTGTATAAATATTTATTAAATATTGTTGGAATGAATGTCCCAGCCAGAAGTAGTCTATCAGCTCCTCTGAATTCTCAGATAATTTGTTGTACCTGTCTTAAATAAACAACACATCATACTTTTATGTATAATTCTAATCTTTATTTAGAAGACTACAGTTTCTTTTGGTTTAAGAATATTCTTATATTCCTCTCTTTTAGTATAATTTAAAGAAGTGTTTAGTAAATGTTTATTAATTAAATCTGTTAGAAATAGGATAGAAGCTTTTTCTCATTTGCAAAATTATTAACTTAAGGGATCGGAAAGACCCATTTCTACTTAAAGATTCTGTTCTTCAATAAGTAGGAAATCACTTGAGGTATTTGTTTGATGTAGTCAATTATTGTTGATTTTATCCTTACATTTTTTAACAGAAGAACACAAAGGCAAGGGGATATATCCACTGATTTAGTTATTAAAAATTATTAGTTATTAAAAATATTAGTTATTCAAAAGAGGGGGCAAATTGTATAGAAATTTATAGGCCCTTGCCATATTAGCCCACATAGTGCGTATGTTTTGAAGGACTTTGATATCCTGTCTGAAATATGCCTTTGATACCCATATTTATATAACCATATTTAATCTTTCCTTTAACACCTTTTTCCTTTAACAATCTCAACTTCCCCATGAATATCTGCCCTTACCATTTCATGATACAGTTAACTTATTTTCCTAATCAAAAAGATCAGAGAAAAGAGGAAAGAACAATATATATGTGATTGAAAACTTGGTTTCCAATTTTTAATTCATATTTCTAACACTTAAAAACTATGTGAGCATGTACCCTAATTTTTCAGGATTCAGTTTATCAGTAAAATGTACATTATAATTATCTCCCTCAAAGGATTGTTGAAAAAGTGTTTTTATTATAAATCTTAAATGTCCATAGAAATATGAGCTCTTATTCTGAAATACCCCAAAGCACTTAAAATATACTACACATGTAGAGCTCTAGTACTAATTGCATTGAATTATTATTTAGCTTTCTTTCTTTTTATTTTTTTATTTCATTTTTCCACTTATGCTCAACACACCCCAGTCTTTAAAAATCAAAAACAGTAGTAACTACCACTTTTAATTGATATTTACCCCATGTAGCTACTTCCCATCTAATTTCCTTCTTGTTGCACTGCTGGATGTAGTCATAAAAATGTGTCTACTATAGATATGTGCAATCTAAGATCAGCTAGACCTTGTTAAATCTATGATAATTCTATTATTTGTTTTGTTTTTACAATAAAAATTCTGATTATATTTTATGTTTTGTGTCCCTACTAATGCCATTTCTCTGAACAACACTACTAGTATTATATAACAGTTCCTTTTTTATAATGTAAGCTGCTTGAGGACAGAGATTGTCCTGCTTTTTACATTTGTTTCTTCTTTTTGCAAGTTCCAACATGCTGGTTTATTAACAATGTGCATATAAACCTTTATAGCTAATATTGATTATATTTCAGCTAAATCAGGATTGTGGCACAAAGTACTGTCTGTGCTGTAAACATCATTTACATTTGTTTCTTATTTGCATCCTGAAATTCATTTCACTGGTAAAAATACTGGTAGTAGAATTTCAAAGTCAAACAGAAAAAATATGCATAGAAATTTGAAAGATTTATGATATTATTTTAATTCTTTTTTCAATGCCTTTCTTCCAGGACTTTGGAATTCAGCATAGGCTTCATTGTGGAGTAACAAACATACTGGCTGTGGATTGAGCATACCTGTGTTCAAATTTGTCCATGCCACTAAAATCCTATGTGGAGTAGATCAAGTCGTTTAACTTCCTTAGAGCTCAGTTTTCTCAACTGTAAAATGAAAAGATTCATCAAGATGGCCTTTTAGGTAATTCCCACTCCTATGTTTGTGAATCACTGTCTGAGCTTCTAAACTCACCCTCATCAAGGTTAACTGATGTCCATTTCTGAAATTATCCATGTTAATGTGATAATCCAATTGGTTGCCTTTAATTTTCAAATGAAGTTCTATGACTATAAGTAGAGCTTGTACATTTCCAAGGAGCTTAATCACCTCCTTTTCATCAGACTTCAAAAATCTATCTGTCTGCTTCAACGATCTCCTTTGCCAGTGTCAGGGGATAATATGGCCCTCCTTTTCCCATATGTCCTTGTTACTGTGCCCTGTAATCTCCATAGTATTGTGAAAGCATGGTAGTGTGAAAGCAATGTGAGATTTTGTGTCAAAGGATCTAATCCTTAGGCCTTGCTCTGTCATTTACTACCTCTGTGGCACTATGTCTTTCTAAATCATTGAAATGTAGGGAATAAAATAAGGGCATTTGGCTAGCTGCATTCTAAGTTCCTTTAAAAGGGTCTATGATCCTCTGATCTTTTTGACAACTTCTTCCATGAATCTGTCCCATTTTCTCCATATTATTAATCTTCCCTCTACCAAAAAACATCCTGATATCTGTTCCACTGTAAAAAGACTTCCCCTGGATCTGACTATACATTAAAATTATCATCTCTCTTTATTTTATCCTGCCCAACCTCTCAAAAACCTTTTCTCACTACCATCATTTTCTCATGATTTCTTTGATTTTACATGCTTTTGTGATCTGTCTTCTCTGAAGGTTAGTCATCCCACAAAGTTCTGTCCTGAGCCCTTTCCCATCATTCTTCTCCTTGACAGTTTCATCTAATCCTGTAGCTTTAATCATGACTTTCAAATTACTGAAGTCTTAGATATCATGATCTTAAAGGAAGGAAGAAAGTCAAATATAGAATCAATTGTGGGGAAAAAATTATTTCTCTATGTATCAAAAAAAAATATAATGATGTAAGGAGTAGAATTTGACAAGAGCTAAGGAGGCTGAGGTGAGGTGGGAGAGCATTCCAGATGTGGGGAGTAGGAAGGAGATAGCCTGGGCAAATGGCATGCTATACATAGATATCAACAAATTAATCAATTTTACTGGAATATAGAGTTCATTGAGGCATGTAATATGTATAGTTATGTTTAATAAGTCTAGTAATGTAAGCTAGAACTAGGTTATTGTTCTTATTTGAACATTCTTAAATCCTCAGTCCCAGTTTCTTAAATACTAAGTGTGGTAAGAATAACACAGTAGTTAACTAATCAGTGACTGATAGCCATACTTATTTTACTTCTGTTTCCCTGGTCAAGAAAAATTATATTAATCATGGAAATGAGAGAACCAAAATAGATAAGAGGCAATTAATACTCATCATAAGCAAGGAGATTGGAATAGAAAATGTTGTTATCTTTTATGAGTTCCAATCACTTGGTCCAGAAAATCCTCCAGTGCTAAAATAATTTTTGGACATAGTTGCTGAACCACTGCACTGAACACTATATTATAAATGTAGTGATATGGGAAAACTTGGTGCAAACAGTAGAAGTGTCAGCAGAATGAAGGAAAATAAATGGCCTAGTTTTCTAAAACAGAACTGGAGTAAATCCTGATTGTGGAGGGAGTCTGTCCAAAAAGAAAATCTTGAGTTTAAGGACCCTTTTTTGTACTGGATGGTGTATCTATGGACCTAGTTAACAAAAAACCTCAGATGGCTGTAGTCTTCTCCAAATCTAATAATACTCCCTTTGAAGAAGTAGCCAAAGTAATAGAAGAAACCATCTGGTACATGATAATAATTCAGCAGAAAAGCAATTTAGTCATAGATGACAGACAAAAAAACCCAAAAAACAACCCTCTAGAAAACAAGTGTTAGAAACAAAATTGAGCTACAATGAGGAATGACCCTTAAAAGTAAAATCTATAAGAGACTTTGATTTGGGAGCATAGGGTGAAATGGTCAGGAAATGTTTCTTTCCCTCTGACAACATGGAGAATTTTTGGGAAATCATGTCTGTTTGCATATGGGATCTTTTCCCTTGTTATATAATATTTTATTCCATTGTAATTAGGTGCTCTTTGCATTGGATCAACATGTTATTTGAACATGTTAAGCATAAACTACATTGGCAAGGAGCTCCTAGGTTTAGAAATGAAAAGGTGTTGACCCAGTCAATACCTCCAACCTGAGAAGGAACAAAGTCATGCAGGGACTTAAGGAGTAAAGCTATATCAGGATTTTTAATTTTCTGAACTTTGCTACAATTGCTACAGGAAGCTTTTATTTCCTTGTTGACACCTGATTTATTCTTCGATTTAATTGATTAACTTAATGTAGAATCCAGGTAAGCTTCACTTATATATAAATGAGGAAACTGAGTCCAGGAAAAAGAAGGCTTTCTTTTTACCCCCAAAGGACACATAGTGGCACTCAAGCCTAAAGTTTAGGTCTTTTGGCTTTCATTCAGTATGCTATATAATATACTATTAGGTTAGGCCACCCAGCAAAAATCTTTCCTAGGCCAGGAAAAATTGAATAGTTGGATGCTGATGTTGTTGTTGTTGATGATGATGTTGTTGTTGATTTTGATAATGTGGTTGTTGTTTATGTTGATTATGTTGTTGATATTGATGATGTTAATGATGATGTGGTTGTGAATGCTGCTACTGCTGCTGCTGATTGAATTAGGAGTTGGAAGTTTTCCTTCCATTTGAACCTTTCTTACCCTTCCCACTGTAATGATTAAAATGTTCTTAAAGAATGTCTCCATTCTCTTTCACCCTTCCATTATATTGGTCTTCTGCCCACCTCCCCCAATGCACTTCTTCATGCAATATATATTTGCCTCATTTTAGCTCTTTTCCCATTTCTCTTAGTATTATCCTCTTTTTCACCACTAGTTTTTTATATATTTTTGACATATCATCCCATACAGTTTGTCACTGCACTTTCTAAGTATACTTCTAGCCAGCCTGATGATAACAACAACATTTTTAATTTTATAATTTAATATCATTTTTTCTTATAGGAATACAAATTGTTTGAACTTACTGGGTCCCTTAATTTTTTTTCCTTTCTTAATTACGTTTTGGGGATTCCTTGAGTTCTGTGTTTGGACATCAAAATTTCTGTTTAAGTCTGGTCTTTTCTTTAGGAATGCTTTGAAGTCTTATAGTTTATTAAATGATCATACTTTACCCTGCAAGAATATATTCAATTTTGCTGGGTACTTGATTCTTGATTGTAGACCCAGTTTCCTTGCCTTTTGATTTAACAAATTCCATGCCTTTTGGCCCTTCAGTTTAGATGCAGCCAGGTCCAATGTTATCTTAACTGTGGTTTCATGATAACTGAATGGTTTCTTCTTAGCAGTTTGTAGTATCTTTTCCTTGGTCTGGTAGTTCTTGAATTTGGCTATAATATTCCTGGGTGTTGGCAATTGGGGATTAAATACAGGAGGTGATCAGTGGATTTTTTTCAATCTCCACTTCTCCCTCTTGTTCAAGTATGTCAGGGTAATATTCTTAGATAATTTCCTATAGAATAATGTCCAAGCTTTTTATTTTGTCATGATTTCTGGGAGTCCAATAATTCTTAAATTGTCTCTACTGGATCTGTTTTCCATGTCTGTGGTTTTATCAATGAAGTGTTTCATATTTTCCTCAATTTTTTCATTCTTTTTATTTTGCTTTATAGACTCTTGTTGTCTTATGAAGTCATTTGCTTCTAGTTGTTGGATTATAATTTTTAAAGACTGAATTTCATCTCTGGCTTTTTGGTCATCCTTCCTCTTCTGGCCTGTTTCTCTTTGTTGGTCTCCTTTCACTTTCTTTGCCTCATTTTCAAGCTGGTCAATTCTGGCTTTTAAGACACTGTTTTCTAGTTTTAGTTCATGTGTCTCTGTTTCCAGATGGCTTATTTTGCTTTTTAAGTTCTTTTTCCAATTGCCTTCAAACTCTCTTTATTGTTTTTTGAATTGTGTTTTGAGTTCTTCCAAAGTCTGAGTCCAATTCACTGGAGTTTCTGCATCTTTTGCTTGGTGTTCCTTGGTCCTCCTCTATTCCATTTTCTTTTTATTCATTACCTGGATAGAAGCTGTCAATTATTATTTCTTTTTTTTTCTTTTTCTCCTGTTTACTCATATTTTTTCCTTCTTTGCCCTCTGTCATTGACTATATTTTTTTCCTCTGGTTATTTGCTGGATCTTTGGGTTTGGGCTATTGTGTCCTGAAGGGACTTCTCTGCTCTGTTGGTTGACTGTATTAGGCTGATGGAGTATTAATCAGCCCCAAGGTCAGACCTTCCTCAGCTGGCAGCAGAAGCTGAAGGCATAGCTGGAGGTGTGGAGGTTGAAGGGAGCTGTGCTTTTGCTCTGTTATCAAGGTATTCTGTAGTGGTTGCAGACTTTGCCCTGGGATCTCAATAAGCAGAATTCTTATAGTGGCTTTTGGTACAGTTGGTGGGAGAAGGGTGTTGGAGATTGAGCTTCCTTGCCTTCTGAAGACTTCTTTTATGTGTGGAGTTGATCTATGGAGCTATATATGCCCTGAGGCCAAAACTTCAAGAAGTGAAGGTCCAAGATGAAGAGTGGTGGCTGCCCTCCCCTCTGAGCCTCTCTTCCAGATGCCTCCCTGCTGGCTATGGTTAGAACCCTGAGTCTGGGACAACTGTGGCAGCAAGGCAATCCCTTCAGGTTGGAGTCCTCACCCTGAGATTACAGTGACCACTGGAGGCTCAGCATAGCTGGTGGGGAAGGGGTCCTTGAACCTTCCTTCTTCCTTAAACTGAGAATTCAGCCTTCTCTGAGTACCTTTCAAATTGAGTCAAGCAGGAGTATCCCCCAGCTCTGTCTTGTTATTGGTTTTCTGCCCCCTTGACGCACTTGGTTTTTGATTGATGTGGAAGGGTTTTCACAGAGGTCTGGACATTTGTTGTTTCTAAGTGGCCATCTTGACTCCACCCCCTTACTGGATATTTTCAAGTAAACAAGTAAAAATTACCAAATTATCAAACAAATTATAGTGTGCGTTCTTTGATGTATGAATTAGATCATTTGGCAGACTCTCCGAATCTAAAATTTTGTAATTCTGTGACTAGAGTTTATAAAATACTAGAATTACCAAATTTTGAGAAAATATCTTCATGGTTTACAAAGAGGGGTCAGGACAATTATATTTCTACCTTTTGTGACTAGTCACCAGAGACTTGGAACAAACTGTAAAGGTTTTTCATTTCTAAATGTAAAAGAGGACTCCCGCATCTCACCTAGATTTTAACATTTTATCATTCTATAAAAGGAATGACTAGTCTAGGAATTTGCTATCTAATGAGGAAATAAATGATACAATACAATTATGAGTAGATACAGAATGATAAAATATAAAATTAACAGTGGAGAAAGGAAGCTATAAATTAGGTACTCCTAAGTACATCTGAATATAATGACCTACTTAAAATAATTGTTTTGTGAATAATTGTGTTTTAATAAATACCACTATTTGATCCAAAGCAAAGGTTTCAAGAACTAATTTTTCCAAGAAAATTACAATTTTTTCCTAATCAATATCATGAAAATGTATGTGCAAAGACTACTCTGAAGTTCTGTACTGAAAAAAATCGGACCAAATATTTGTATTTCCAAGTCTCTTATACTTGAAAGTTCTCCAATAAACTGTAGATTAAAACATCTAAAAGGAAGATGTTACCATGAAAATGGAATGCTTTTACTGTTTATGATGCAGATAATAGACATGAAATGTGCACCAAATATTCTGCCCTGTATTATGGTCTCATCCTGCAAATGCAAAGGCCTAATAATACAAATTTCAACAAATGGAAGAAAGGCTAGAGTCAGCACTGATGAGAAATGGCATGTATAAATATAAACTACAAACTTCGTTTTAATTAGTTTCAATCTACTCCCACACTAGCCTTTATTAGAGTAATAACATAAAGGAAATTGCTGGTTAGAGTCCCATTTTTCTTTTTCTCCATCATCCTGTATTGGAAAGATGCTAATGAGCAATGGAATGACCCCAAAACATAGTAATAAGGAGAAAAAGAAACCAGAGGCCTGAATAAGTCACAGACAATAAAAAGCTCATACAGCAAGAGCATTAAAAATTATTTAACATATGTCACACATGACTATGGTGACAGTGAATTATCTTCAGATCATTTATTTCAGCAATGTCTTCATGAACTCCCATAGAGTTGTTTTTGTTTTTTGTTTTTTTGTTTTTAGTTCACATATAAAGTTGAATTTGAGTTTATGTCCTTGAAACATTGTCTCTCATAACAAATGATCATGGAATTCTTATGTTGAGCTGATTTTATATATTCCTTTTCACTCATACACAGACAGTTATTTCCTCTGCCAGCCCTTATTGTTTCATAAGAAATTGAGTTTCAGTTGTAAGTAAAGTCCAAATAGAAAATTTTGTGATTCTATATTATTTGCAGAAAATTATAGTTGGTACTAATACATTAGAAAGGTAATCTGGGTGTTACTATTAAGGATGCATTAAAGGGAGGATTAATAGGAGGTACATTCAGCAATAAGATGCTCTTGCAATAGTCTAGAGCCAGACAAAAACATATGAATGCCTAGAATAGGGTAATGGGGAATAATGAGAAAAAACATTAGATTGTAATTGAAAGAACCTGGGTCAATTTACTTTTGTGTTATTTAGAATTTCTGGGGTTCTATTTAGAAGTATTAAGCCTCAAGATATGTAGATATATGACAACTTCCTGTGGACATATGAGGGACTTTGAAACTACATTTTCCGTGGTCCAATGGGTTTCTTGTTTTGGATGACGTCTTCAAGGTAAAGCCTGGCTTTAAATATTGGGAAGTCAGTTTTGTATTCCTCTTTGCTACCTGAGCACGCTCCCTGGGAACGTAGAGGAGTAGGGAAGGTACAGAATGTAATGGCTGAGGCGACAATTGGAATTTTTTACAGGTGTGTGGTCGATTTTATTCTATCAACATGGACCTAAATAAAATATTAGTTTTCCTCTTATTATCAGCCTTCATCATTTTTAAAAATAACACTTTCCTACACTTCAGTTTCCTCATCTATAAAATGAAAGTTCAGGACTAGACTACCAGCCGAAGGTCTATGATCTTGTGACTTTGGGTAGTTGTTATGGAAATAGAAAAAATAAAAGATATAGACATGACAGGAATCCCAGAGGACCTGACAAGTATGAGACTATATGTCTGGATAGATAAATACTGGTTATATGTGAGAATAAAAGCCCTTACATAACAAATTTTCCAATAAGTAAATTAATTAAAATTTAAATAAAGAAAATTCCTACAAAGAATAAATAATTATAAAAGTATTAATTTGACATTTCAAAAAATTCTGAGTGATTACAATATTTAGACTACTATGTGAGGTATTGAATAGTGCATAAAAGCCTTGGTCAGGTGCAGTCCTTGGTTTCATAGAAATCATATACTACTAGGAAGATGAAACACATTGATAATTATAACACATGTAAACAATTGGAAAAAGGTAGAAGGCTAGGTGCTTTGCAAAGTCTGTTGGGGAGGTCTAAGAGGGAGGGCATGACTATTAGAGGAACTTATAAAGCTTCAAAGAATAGGTGTTATTTGTATTTTCTATAATAGGTAGGGATTCAAAAATAAGTGGAGAAGGAAAACATTTGGGGTATAAGAAATGGCATGATTATGTACATTGTGAGAAAAATGAATGGAATTGAAGACGAGAGCATGTTGTCTGATGGGAGTCCCCAAATTCAGCTCTAATTTAATTTACTTGTAGCCTAGCTATTTCGGCATTCTATAAAATACTACTATCATAGCTTTTGTGTTATGTGACCTTAGGGTTATGGCCTTTGCCTCCATATTAATCTTGTTCCTTGGGGTGCGTCCTGAGGTCATCCATCAGGGATTAAGGAATTTTTCTGAATTATTTCCAAAATGTTGACAGATGGTGAGCTGGTATCTATAATTTTTATCTCAAGCACATCTCCCATTTAACTCATGCTCTGAGAATATGCTTATCTTCTGAACATTGGCTGCTCTAATTCCTTTGGTTATTCTGGTGCTCAGCAGTCACCAAAGTCAGATTTCTCAGAATCTACTGCAGAAGTTAAGGAGCCAGTGCTCTTTTGATGCCAACCATTGCTTCTGTTCTCCTGTAAACCTTTTATAAATCTGAAAAGATCAGGCTATAGGAAGGGCAAAAGTATAATTTTGGGTCCCAACTCATTGTTTTTAGTATTCTGCTAATATCACGAACAGACTAAAATTGGTTTCTATTTCACTTAAAGATGGTCACTACTTGAGCAGCTAGGTGATGAAATGGATAGAGTTCTGGACCTGGAATCAGGAAGACTAGAATTCAACTCCAAGATTTCTGTGTGACCTTATTCAAGTCAGTTAAACTCTCCTTTCTCAGTTTCTTCATCTATAAAATGTGGATAAAAATAAAAGCTGCCTCCAGGATCCTTATGAGGATCAAGCACAAAAAATATTTGTAAACATTTTTAACAGTGTCTAGCACATAGTAGGCAATTTATAAATGCTACCTATTTATTATTTTTATTATGAGGTGATAAATCTGGAATTCCAGATATAGATGTGGGTAAGTTTTTTTTTTTAATTCCCTGGTCCTTGAAATCTGATAAAATTCTAAGGATTTCAATATATTTTTCTTAGAATTTTTTTCTAGTAATATGTTAATCACCTATGGTGAACTTTCCAAAAGAGCAGTATGTTATCCATTCTCTTTCTTCACTATCTTCTCCTTATGATGACCTTTGAATATTTATTGAATAGATCTATGAAGAACTGATTATGTAATACTTCATATTCCTATTGTATTTTTGATGCTGGTCCTATTGCCTTCAGCTTCTGAATTACCAAAGCTATATTCTTCTCATGACTATATACATGCATTATAAACTACAGCTTGGATATGGCCACACACACTAACTGTATTAGAAGGCTTTTAAATTTAATTCTGGTGGTGGTGTTTGCACATTAGTTGATCATAGATTCATTCTTTTGTCCTTGAGTTTGCTTCTCCACAACTTTTTTATTTAGGGTGATTTTAAATGGTGTTTCTCTTTCTACCTCTTGCTGTTGTAATGTGTTGGAAATATATAGAAATGCCGATGATTTTTGTGCATTTATTTGTAATCCTGTAACTTTGCTAAAGTTGTTGAATATTTCTACTAGCTTTTTAATTGATTCTCTAGGATTCTTTAAGTAGACCATCAAATCATCTGCAAAGAGTGATAACTTGGTCTGATTATTGCTTATTTTAATACTTTCAACTTCTTTTTCTTCTCTAATTGCTACTGCTAGTGTTTCTAGTACAATGTTAAATAATAGAGGTGATAATGGGCATCCTTCTTTCATGCCTGATCTTATGGGGAAGGCTTCTAATTTATGCCCATTGTATATGATGCTTTTTGATAGTTTTAGATATATACTGTTTATTACTTTTTAGTAAAGGTCATTCTATTCCTATACTTTCTTGTGTTTTCAATAGGAATGGGTGTTGTATTTTGACAAAGGTTTTTTCAGCATCAATTGAGATAATAATGTGTTTTTTGTTGGTTTGCTTGTTGATATGGTGAATTATGTGAATGGTTTTCCTTATGTTGAACCATCCTTGCATCCTGGTATAAATCCCACCTGATCATAATGAATAATCCTTTTGATCACATGCTGGAGTCTTTTTGCTAGTATTCTGTTTAGGATTTTTGCATCTATGTTCATTAAGGAGATTGGTCTATAGTTTTCTTTCCCTGTTTTTGATCTACCTGACTTTGGGATCAGTACCATATTTGTATCTTTAAAGGAGTTTGGTAGAACTCCTTCTTTGCTTATTATGTCAAATAGTTTGTATAGTATTAGAATTGTTCTTTGAATGTTTGATAGAATTCACTTGTGAATCCATCTGGTCCTGGGAGTTTTTTCTTAGGAAGTTCTTTGATGGCTTCTTCAATTACTTTTTCTGATATGAGATTATTTAAGTATTCTATTTCTCCGACTGTTAATCTAGGCAATTTATATTTTTGTAAATATTCATCCATCTCCCCTAGGTTGCTATATTTATTGCCACATAATTGGGCAAAATAGTTTGTAATGATTGCCTTAATTTTTTCTTCATTAGAGGTGAGGTCTCCCTTCTCATTTTTGATACTGATGGTTTGGTTTTCTTCTTTCCTTTTTAAAATTAGATTGACCAGTAGTTTGTCAATTTTGTTTCTTTCAATGTGTGAGATTCTAGTATTATTCATTAATTCAATAGTTCTTTTTCTTTCAATTTTATTGATTTTTCTTTTAAGTGTTATAATCTCTAATTTGGTCTTTGACTGGGGATTTGTAATTTGTTCCCTTTCTAGATTTTTGATTTGCATGCCCAGTTCATTGATCTTTGCCTTCTCTAATTTGTTAATACATGCACACAGGGATATAAATTTCCCCCTGAGTACTGCCTTAGCTGCATCCCACAGAGTTTGGTAGAATGGCTCATCATTGTAATTCTCTTCAATTAAATTATTGTTTCTATGATTTCTTCTTTAACTAACTGGTTTTGGAGAATCATTTTATTTAATTTCCAATTAGTTTTTTATTTGCCTGTCCATGTGCCCTTACTGATTATTATTTTTATTGCATTGTGATTTGAAAAGTTTACATTTATTATTTTGCTCTTTTCCATTTGTTTGCAATGTTTCTATGCCCTATTACATTGTCAGTCTTTGTGAATGTAACATGTGCAGCTGAAAAGAAGGTGTTTTCCTTTTTTCCCCTATTTATTTTTCTCCACATATCTATTAAATCTAATTTTTCTAGTATTTCATTCACCTCTCTTATCTCTTTATTATTTATTTTTTGGTTTGATTTATCCAGATCTGAAAGAGGAATATTTAGATCTCTCACTAGTATAGTTTTACTATCTATTTCCTTCTTGAGCTCTGTCTGTTTCTCTGTTAGGAATTTGGATACTATACCATTTGGTGCATACATGTTGAGTACTGTTATTTCCTTATTGTCTATACTGCCTTTTATCAGGATGTAATTACTTTCCCTGTCTCTTTTAATCAGATCTATTTTAAGGTTGGCTTTGTCAGAAATTGTGATTGCTACACCTGCCTTCTTTTTCTCAGTTGAAGCCCAAAAGATTTTGCTCCAGCCATTGACCTTATACCTGTGTATGTCCTTCTGCCTCATATGTTTTTCTTGTAGACAACATATGGTAAGATTTTGGTTTCTAATCCACTCTTCTATTTGCTTCAGTTTCATGGGCAAGTTCATCCCATTCACATTAAGAGTTATAATTATCAGTTGTGTATTCCCCAACATTTTGATATCCTCTCATAGTTCTACCCCTTTTTTCTTATGTTATTTCCTTTTAAACTAGTGGTTTGTTTTAAATCAGTCCTCCTTGTCCCCTCCCTTGGTTTATTTCCCTTTCCACCCCCTCCCTTATTATTCCCCTATTTTTATTTTTTAAGGCCTTTTGAATTCCTTCTCCCATCAACTCTTCTCCCTTTTTTGACCTGTTCACTCCCTTGCTCCCCTAGGTTAATCCCTTCTGACTTTCTCAGAAGGGTTAGATAGAATTCCATATCCCAATGGATATAGCTACTCTTCCCTCTCAGGGTAAATTCAACTGAGAGTAAGCTTTAAATATTACCTCTTATGCTCTATTCCTCTCCTTCTTATAATAGTTTCATACCCTCCCCTTCCGATGCCCTCTTTATGTGGTATAGAATATCCTATTCTTCTTATTCATTCAAGTTTCTCTTGGTTCCATCTACTATTCACCCCTTCCACCCCCGTCTCATCTTAGACCATTTATTACTCCAACATCTCCCTAGATTAATTCTTCTAATTACTATAATAGTGAATACAATTTTTTTAAATTACACATAATATTTCTCCACATAGGAATACAAATAATTTGATCTTATTGAAGCCCTTAAAGAGGCAGATTTAAAAATAAGAGTTTTCTTTCCTTCCCCTCTGTTTCTTATTTACCTTTATATGTTTCTCTTGGTTTTTGTGGCTGGATATCGAACTTTCCATTTAGTCCTGGTATTTTCTGTGCAAATACTTCGAAATCTTCTATCTTGTTGAATGCCCATACTTTCCCCTGGAAGTATATAGTCAGTTTTGATTGGTAGGTAATCCTTGGTTATAGACCCTGTTCTCTTGCCTTTCTGAATATCATATTCCAAGCCTTGAGATCTTTTAGTGTGGAGGCTGCCAGATCCTGTGTGATCCTGATTAGTGCTCCTTGATATCTGAATGTCTCTTTCTGGCTTCTTGTAAAATTTTTTCTTTTACTTGTTACCTCTTCAGTTTGGCTATTATAGTCCATGTGGGTTGTCTTTTGATGGTATAGTGTGGAGGGTGATCTATGGATCCTTTCAATATCTATTTTTCCCTCTTTTTGTAGAGCATTAGGGAAGTTTTGTTGGATAATTTCTTGTAGTATGGAGTCCAAATTTCTATTAATTTCTTCTTTTTCAGGAAGACCAATGATTCTCAAATTGTCTCTTTTAGAACTATTTTCTTGGTCTGTCAATTTCTCAGTGAGATATTTCATGTTTCCTTCTATTTTGTCAATCTTTTGACTTTGCTTTATTTGTTCTTGCTGTCTTGAGAGATCATTGGCTTTTACTTGCCCAACTCTGGTCTTTAGAGACTGATTTTCTGCTATAATCTTTTGATTTTCTTTTTCGATTTGGTCTATTCTGTTTTTCATTGTTTCCTCCAATTTGCTTATAATTTGTTTGATTTTGGGGCATCTTTCTCCAATTGGTATTTTCTTTCTTTTAACCTGTTAACTTCCTTTTAAGCTATTTCCCACTTTTCTTGCCAAATCTCTTCCATCTTTCTCATGATCTCAGATTTGAACTCTTCAAGAGCTTGTGACCAATTTTCATTTTGGGGGGAAGGTTTGGATGTGATTACTTGTTTGTTCTCCTCTGCTGTTTGCTGTGTTGTCTGGATTTTTTTCTGTGTAAAAGTTGTTGACTGTTAAAGATTTCTTCTTGACCTTTCTCTTTAGAGGTTCTTGTGCATGGCTTGCCATTATCATTATGATATTTTTCTTTCTTAGTCAGAAGTTTGGTTGAAGCAGACAGGCTCTCCCTATTGAGCTATGGAGTTGTTTTCTCCTGAGTCACAGCATCGTGAGGCCCTCTCAGCTTTATCCTCATACCCATGGTCAATCTGGGTTCTTTAGGCTCCTAGTTTCTCAAGTCTAGGTATTTTGAGGGTCAAGCCTCCTGCTGGTCCCCTTGCTTGCTCTTTTGTCAGAGGCTCCTTTAACAGTCTCAGGGCTCTGCTTCCCCAGTCATCCACCCCTCTGCACTGGGTCTTCACCCAAGATCCCGGCCTGAGCTCAAGATCCGCACCTGCTCTCAAGGTCTCTGTTCAAAATCTGAGTTTTTTTTTATCCTCTTGGGGTCTTAAGTCTTGCTGCTCTCAGGAGCAGGCCGTGGTGATACCAGGTAGAGGCAAAGAACTTAATGAATGCCCCAAACTTGCTCTAACTCTTGTGTGCTGGCTATGGCACCAGAGGTGGTGTGTGTATGTGTGTGTGTGTGTGTGTGTGTGTGTGTGTGTGTGTGTGTGCATGTGTATGTGTGTGTGTGTTGCTGAGCTCGTGTTTTAGTGAGAGCTATTTCACCCCCTTATAGCAAAGAAATGCCCAGATCCCTGTACTTTCAATGCTGTGTCCTGCTGTGAGGTCCCTTCATGTGTCTGGATTTGGTATTTATGTTCTCTTGAGGAGTCCTATGTCTGTGGGTTAGGAGAAGTTAAGCACACTGCTTCCTCTGCCATCTTAACCCAGTAATCCTTCAATGTCTATTTTGTCCTCTTGTTCAAGTATGTCAGGGCAGTTTACTTGGATAATTTCTTATAGTATGATGTCAATATTTCTGTTCACTTCCAGGTTTTCAGGTAGGCCTATGATTCTCAAATCATCTCTCCTGGACTTGTTTTCCACATCAAACATATTCTCAATTAGAAAGTTCGTGTTTCCCTCTAATGTGTCATTCTGTTCAATTTGCTTTATTAATTCTTGCTGTTTTATGAGATTATTAGCTTCTACTTGCCCAATTCTAGTTTTTAAAGGCTGGTTTTCAGTTATAATCTTTTGCTTTCCATTTTTGTCTTGGTCTATCCTGCTTTTCATGGCTTTCAGCTTTTTAATTCTTATCTCCAATTTGCTTATCATTTTATTTAATTTCTGTGTTTCTATTTTCTAAGTCGGTGTTTCTGTCATTTAAATTATTTTCTTTATGAACTACTTCCCACTTTTCTTGCCAGGTTAATTTATTTTTTCTCCCTTGGTTCATTATCTCAAATCTGAGCTCTTCAAGAGCTTGTGACCAATTTTCATTCTTTTTTGGAAAGTTAGCGTGTGTTTCCTTGTTTGTCATCCTCTGCAATCTCCTCTGTAATCTGGAGTTTTTCTCCGTGTAAATTATCAAGAGTTAAGGTTCTTTTCTTTGCAGATTATAATTCCTAGGTGTTTGTGGCCATTTTTGTGCTAGTTCTTTCTTCCCTTCCCAGTCAGAAGTCTGAGTGAGGAAGTCAGGCTCTCTGTGCATTGAGCTACAGAGCAGTTTTTGCCTGAGGCTATTTTTCAGTCTCCACAGGGGTTCTCCTCTCTGCACCAATTCTCTGCCCTATCTCCACACCCAATATTCATGTTCCTCAGCCAGCCTCATGGGGTCCAAAGTCTTGCTGCTCTCTGGGGTAAGTCTATGTTGTCTTCAGCCAGGCCCCCAAGGATCTAACCATTGTCCCACACTCCCTCTGACTTTGGCACCATAGGTGGAGTGGGGAAGCTGTGATCAGCCCATGCTTGGGTAGTGGAAGGGCCAGAAAATAAGGGCTTAAAAAGAAGAATGTTGGAATAAATTTATGATTCTGGTCTCCAGGAATTATTGCACAATTCGAAATGATTTTCATGGTAGTTTATTTACAAAAGGAGAAAGAGTGAAAATAAGAAAATCAGAGAGAAGAGATATATACTCAGGCCTGATCCAAACCAGGCAGGGCTTCAGAGGCCCCAGCAAAGGGGGAAAAGAGGTAAATTAAACAAGGATTTTAGCTATGAGGCCTCCTCCAAGATGAGGGGCCTCTCTGTTGTACCTCGAGAACAAGTCAGAGAAAGGAAGTCAGCCTTTTTCACTCACTCACGTGGTAGTCCTAATAGAAAGGCAGTCCAAGGTCCTCAGCAAGAGCTTCTTCAGTGTCAAGTTGAAGGTGAAAGACTCTCTTCAGTTAGAGGCTATCTCGAGAAGACGATCTCTTCAGACAATCTTCTCCAAGACCATCTTCCAAGACTGAGTTCAGGGCTTGCTTTTATGGTGACTTCTTGTCTCCTTCCTTCTTCACAGGGGCCAATCTTAGTTTCCAAATTATCTAGTACTACCTGGTTTAAGTGTCTGTGGGATTGACTTGCACCTTCTGAAGGTCAATTTCTCAACAAAAGGGTTCACAGTATCCTGATTTATCAGTTTCTGAGGTTGTAAACTCTTAAAAGAATTCACATGTTTCTGACTATTTGAATTAGGAAAAAGGTAGAATTCTCCAAGTATCTTGCTGGCTTCTCAACCAGCACTAAGTAGGGTATGAATTCACTAAGTGGTTTGTGAACTCTTCCACCTAGTTCAAGCTTGTACTTAAGTTAGTGTTAACTAAAGATAGACAATAAAGAATTCTCTTTCACAATAGGAGTAATTTTACCCCCTTATAGTGTGGAAATGCCCAAACCCTGCCTACATTGGAGCCTGCACCCTATAGATGAGCCCTTTCACTTGTCTGATTTTGAATTTTGTCCTTTCGAGGTGTTTATATTGGTAAGTGGTGAGGAAAGGAAGTCACTTGCAACTACCCCGAGGCCATTTTAGCCTGGAAGTTGTCTTACTCATTGGAATCCAACACTCATTGTTAACAGCAGACTTTAGTGATAACCAACCTAAGTGATGCCAACTCAGTAGTCTGTTGGCTACTTGATTCAATATGCTCATGTTCTTTCAGAAGGTATTACTCTTGCTACCATTGATCATTTATTCATGACACAGATTTTGTTGACATTTATTCTTGTCTATGAAAACATTTTAGCTATTATCGGAGGGCAATGAAATCACTTCACCTTTGGTAAACTTTCCTAATATATTATTTCATGGATTTATGTACCTCTGAATTCCAAGGTATTCAAATTATGGGATTCGATGATTTAAGTCAAATAATTCATCTTATCCCTCTTCTATGTATGTCATTCTTATCGCAGGTCATCTGTAGCCTTTGTCCTATTGAGTCTTCCCAGATTGGGCAAGGCTCCATTACTGAGAAAGCAGCTCCTATCTTGAGCCTACTATGTTTGTTTGCAAAGAGGTCTCTTCAGGATATGTTGATAAAAAAGGCTTCTTTGTGTACTTTTGGGGGTCTAGTACTCACCATATATAGAAATGGTGTTTCAGATACCTCAAGAAAACTAGGCTATACCTCACATGTGACATGTGTGTACATGTGTTTACATATATATGTGAATTTTCTGTTACAAATAACATAGAATTACCCTCACTCAAAGATAAGACATCTAATTTTGATTCAAAAAAATCTTTCCTTAGCTCTATTTATATTAAAGAGGAAGAGGAGAAGTACCTTGACATTGAGTACTAGCCTTTGAGAAAAGGAGGAAAACAAAACAAAACATAAACATTCCATCACATTCAACCTCCTAATTGGTCTCCATCTTCCTTCTGGGAGAGAAGAAAAAATATTTTATTAAATCTCTAGCTTGGTTGCCTACCTTGGAGGAAGGGATTTAAAATCATTCTTTTAGTTTAAAACACCTTTCCTCTATTGAACTGCCTAGGCCCTTTGGGCCTAAAGATGACTCCACTTGGAAGCCAAACCTCTACAAACAATGAACATGTACCTAAATTCATTCCTCAATGATTAACAGACTTACCTCCTCATCCTAGTGATTCTGAGCATATAGACATCATTAGTTAAATCCTTATCTTGACTAGATGTCCATTTTAAGCTCAATTATGTCCAAAATTGGACTCATTATCTTTTCCCCCTAAGTTCTGCCTCCAATCATACCTTTGCCATTACTAAAGAGAGGAATATAATCCTCCCAGTCCTTTAGGAATCTTGGATTACTCATTATCTCTTACTCCCACCCCCATTCGACGTGCTGCCAAAGCTTGTTGATTTCACCTTTCTAATATCTCTTGAATATGCCCTCTTTTCTTCTCTGACATTGTCTCTATTCTAGTGTACACTCTCATCATCTCACACTTTGTTTATCAAAATAATCTGTTAAAAGTTACTTCTGTCTCAAGTCTTTCCCCTCTGTAATCCATCTTCCTTTTAGCCACTAATGTGATTTTCCTAAAATTCAAGTCCAATCATATATTTTCTCCTACTTAATAAATTCCAGTGGCTTCCTCTGGCCTCCAGGAGCACAAACAAAATGCTCTATTTGGCATTCACAACCCTTTATAACCAGTCTCCTCCTGTTTTTAATCTTCTTCCACCTTACTAACTTATTTGTTCTCTGATTCAGTGATACAGGCTTCCTGTCTGTTACAAGAGCATGTTTCATTTCTACGTAGGCATTGTTTCTTGACCCTAGTGCATGGAGCACTCTTCCTCTCCCACTCTAAAACTACTCACCATCACCACTGCATCCTCTGAAATACTTGTTCAAAAATAACAAACTTGCTTCCGTCTTAAATCTTTTCCTTTCCCACTTCTGCCATTTCTTGTCTCATTGAGAACTGTCCCCCTCCTAATAATCACCTCCCTGGGCCCTCTTTCAAGAATTATTTTCAATTTAAATCATTTTCTCCAACTCAATAGTCAAGGTGGAAGAGTTGGCATGTTCCTTGCTCTGTATTTCTTCTTCCAGGTTCTCCCTCTATCACCAGTTTTTTCTCTATGACTCTTCCTTTGAGGTTCACTCAATCCGTATTTACCACCCAATTAAGATTCTTCTGGTTGTTAACTACTCATCTCTAAGACATTCTCCTTCCTTTAACAATGGCTTCCATTCCTGGTAAGAGATTTTCTCTTGTCACAACTCTTGCCCTCATACTAAAGAATTTTACCATATACCTTTTTTACAAAACCTTTACCTTCTGTCTTAGGGTCAGTACTGTATATTGGTTGCAAGGCAGAATAGTGGTAAGATTAGACAATGGGGCCTAAGTGACTTCCCCATGTTTAGAAAGCTTGGAAGTATCTGAGTTCAGATTTGAACCCAAGACTTCCCATCTCTAGACCTGACTCTCCATCTAATGAGATTGATATCTGTCAAGAAAGTTGAATCTAGTCAGTATTAATGAATTCACAAAAAATTCATAGTTGCACCTAAAGAAGAAAAAACTAAATGAAGAATGTACAGGAAACATTCTATGTTATACTTTAATAATTTTGGAAAATTCAACTGTTTCCCCTCTCTGCTGTCTTAGATATTACTTTAATTAAAACTACAGAATGGAATTTCCACCACTAGGGCATGTATTCTTGTTAGTTTCATTTAATCAAACAACTGAAATGAGAGATGTTATAAAGAAGTTGTATAAGTTACTAAATATGTGGAAAAAAAACTAGGTCCCTCAACATATATCTTTACACCCCTTCTAGCACAAGCTTATACATTTCGAATGACTTATTCTTCCAACTCATATCACAAAAATGATAACACTTTCATCTTTCCATCATCCATAAAAGTACTATTTCTTTGTTTATGAAATCTGAAATTCTCTTTTCTAATCACAATCTCTCTCTTCCTCTGCCTTGTCATATATTATTCATATATCCATAACCTAGAACCCCTTGAATTCTGACTTCTTTTCTAGGCAACCACTATTGTCTTAACTGCACTTTTCCTCCTTCCCTAAATTTATTTCTTGGAGAACCAAAAAACTCCATAATTTCTTCTTAATATATCTCAGATATGCCCCCTTTATCTCCTCTAACATTGTCACTATCCTGAAGTGAAACTTCATGTCTGAATTATTGTAAGAGACTACCAAAAACTCCCTGCCCCAAATCACTCTCCACACTAATCTATTTTTGAAAATGATCTTCCTAAAGAGAAAGTCTAACTGTGTCATTTCCCCCTTTCCATCACCAATCTGCTGCTCAATTATGCCCAAGATCAAATACAAAATCCTCTAGCATTCAAAATTCTTTATCCTTTAATATTGCTCAACTTTCTCATCTTATACCTTATAGTTCAACACATATTTTATATATCCAGTGACAATGGTTACTTTTACTCAAACAAGATTTTATGTCACCTGACTCAACATTTTACTAACTGTTGTCTTAACTACACTTTCCCCCATTCTCCCTAAGAAATGTTTTCATGCTATATCTCCATCTAATGTCTTTGCTAGCTTCCTTCAAATCCCCGCTAAAACCTTACCTTATACCATAAGCCTTTCCTCATTGCTCTTATTTCTATTCCTTTTCATATGTTAAATAGCTCTAATTTATCCTAGGCATTACTTACTTGTATGTAATTTTTTTAAACCCTTGTACTTTGGTGTATTGTCTCATAGGTGGAAGAGTGGTAAGGGTGGGCAATGGGGGTCAAGTGACTTGCCCAGGGTAACACAGCTGGGAAGTGGCTGAGGCCAGGTTTGAACCTAGGACCTCCCATCTCTAGGCCTGACTCTCACTCCACTGAGCTACCCAGCTGCCCCCTGTATGTAATTTTTTGCATGTTGTCTTCTCCAATAGATTCTGGGATCCTTGAGAGCAGAGACTATAGTTTTATTCATTTTTTATGTTCCCAGAACTTAGCATCACACATAGTAGACACTCAAAAATTTATTGACTGAGAGGTGAATTTTCTAGTATAAATGTAATTCTATACCTCTAGTTCTGTTCTGTGTAATCACCTCAGCTCATTAAGGTTGAGATGATTTTAAAATAAAAACAAAAAAAAAAATTCACTTTAGATGAAAGATTACAGGTCCTGTCATACACATGCATATGTATTGCACATAAATAAACATTCATGAGTACATAAATGTGTATTTGCTTATAAGTTTAATTTTCATATGGATGTATGTATATATGCTTATAATTGATAAAATCTTAATGAGAACATTAATGGAATATGAATCTTTTATCACTTTTCTTATCAGTATGGGCATTAACTTCATGCTCTCTTAAATTAATTCCAGAGCTTTTAAGACATGTGAAGAATATAAACACCTTTAGGGCAGTTACTATTTGTTTTTTAATTTGTATTTATATCCCCAGTTGCAATACAGTGCCTAGTACATAGTAGTCACTCAAAATGTGGAAAGTAAAAGAAAGGTAGAGACAGAGACAGACAAAGTGGTTGGATAGAGATATCTAAATTTATCAGCAAGTTCACTGATATTTTGTGGAACAATATGGTGTCCAAGAGATAATATGAATTTATCTTGTTACCTAATACAATTAAAATAACTCCCCCTAATTATTTTTACTGCTTAGTATTTAACTCCCTGAAATGACAGTGACAACACTGTCACTACCACAGAACATTTGTTTCCCCATTCCAATTCCAACTACTGAAATTGGCCTCTGCTTCAAGCGTCAATTCAAATATTGTTATTTCTATGCAACTTTTTCCCTTTCTCCTATCAGTGAAAAATAAACTATTAAAATATAAATAAAGCTTTAGCTATGAAAGGACATCTCTTCAGTCATCTAGTTCAATATCCTAATTTTAACAGATAAGATAAAGAAACTGAGATATAGATTAGGTGATGATTTCCACAAATAAATATTACCCAGCTGTTTCTCCTTCTTCTTCATAAGGCCATCAATCTAGAGATGAAAGGATATCAGTGGCTATGTAATATAATACTCTCATTTTCCAGGTGAAGAAATGGGGCCTAAGAAAGGGAGGCACCTTGTCCAAGGGTCACAAAGGTAAGCACCAGAGCCAGAACTTAACACTGAATTTGGTTAATTTTTCACATCAATCACTGATATGAGTATTATAATGCAGATGGTTCCTTCCCTACTTTAAAGATCTGTGATTGCACCTGTGTGTCTCATCATTTAATCAATAAAGATCCCAACCTCATAGTTCTTGTGTTTTACTTAGTTTCATTAGGACCTTTGGCAAATCATTTCAGCTCCCTGAGTCTCAATTTTTTTCATTTGTAAAGTGAGAGAATTGGAATGGTAAATACCAAAGATTCCTTAAGAGTGGCATAAATCTATGACCCTGGATCTTCAGCTATCTTAAACACTGGTATTTTCTTGCATTTAATTCTCTTTCTCTTTCTAAGCCTTCATATTTCATGATTCCCAAAATTCTGCCCCTCACCATCAAAGAACAAAATTTCTGCTCTTGCTCAGGTTTATAGTCCTGAGAACTTCTCTTAATCTATAGCTGTTTCCTAAATTGTAAATGGGCAATAAAAACAAGTATAATATTATATAGAGTTGTTTCAAGTTTGAAATGTTAACATTTTCAAAACACTTTAAAAACTTTAAACAAAATATAACATACTCATTATTTTTCTCTTTATTTTCATCTCATATTTAATAAAATTTACATGGAAGTAGCCCTAGAAAGGATCTGAATTCCTAATGTTGTTCTTTAGTGGTTAATGTTGGGTAAATTTACTCAGGTAGATAAAATAACTGCTATGATTGAATAAAATTGAGGAAATATAAGGTAATGTTTTAAGTTATTATTGAAAATGTCTTCAGAATAACCCCAGTAGCAGTCTGGAAGATGGGAATGATATGTACTTCATTTTGTTCCTAAATAACTTTGGTTTGTCTTGCTATATTTGGAGAGCTTTTCATTCTAAGTAGGTTATGAATATTCAGTATGTTATTATCTTTCAAAAATGTGTTTGAGAATAGAAGGATGGTGATAACTAAACAAAAATATGAAACCTTGAAAGAGAGATAGATTTGGAGGGTAAAATTAATGAGTTCTGTTTAATTTGAAATCTTGGCAAAATCCAGTTTAAAGTTTCTAATATTCAGTCATTCATGTGGGACTGGAGATCAAAGGGGAAACTGGAGGAGGATATATACATAAATACAAAACAAATAAATAATAGAATGAATAAATACATATGGATAGACAAATTATGTATGTATGTGTATTTATACATGTGCGTATACATATCTATATTTTCATATAAAGGTATTCATATCTTTCTCAAATATGTATACAATGGAGAAAATTATGTAAGGACAACAATTAGATTTATAGAAGCTAACAAACTCACCAAGTGAAACTATCTAGCAAAAGGAAAAAAAATAGAGCATAAAAGAGGTCCTTGGATACACTTATAGTTAGGGTGCACATCATACATGAAGAGCTGGAAAAGGATATTTAGAAGACCAGATAATTTGGAAAAAAAACAAGGAAAAATCAGGGTTTTCTTTCAAAATACTCATAGAAGGGAGAATTTTCAGAAAGACATTTTTATTATTTATGAAGGGAGATAAGCTAGATGGCACAGTCTATAAAATGTCAAGCCTGGAGTCAGGAACACTCATCTTTCTGAGTTCAAGCCTGATCTCAGAATCATACTAGATCTGTGATCCTGGGGCAAGTCACTTAACCCTGATTGCCCCAATTTCCTTATCTGTAAAATAAGCATGAAATAGCAAACCACTATAGTGCCTTTGCCAAGAAAACCCCAAATGGATTCATTGAGTCAGACACAACTATAAAATGATTGAACAAAGCAATCTACACAAACAAGATAGTAAGTGATTTCACCATGGTTTTTGGTTGCATCCTATAAGAAAGATATGATCAGGCAAAATCATGGAACATAAGGAAGCAATGAAGTCCATTTTCCTTGAAAATAAATCATAAAAACAAATTGCATATACAATATGAGAAGAAAAGGGCAATAAAAATAATCTGTCCATTATATCCTGAAAGAAACTTCAAAAGGAAAGCTATCACTAGAACAAAGGAAAAGATATTGCAAGCATACAGAAAGAAAGTATTCAGATACTGACAGATCACATTCAGCACCCACACATTATTATCAGCTACTATAATAAAAATATTATTCCTGAGCAAAGCATACAGTGTTCCAAAAAAGTAGGAGATGTAGGAGTAGAAGCAAGAATAGTTTATGCCGCAAAATTAAGTACAACCATACAGAGGATAAACGAAACCAACAAAATAGGCAACTTCCAAGTATTTTTGATGAAAAGACCAGCACTGAATAGAAACTATGTAGTATAAACATGTGTGTCAAGAAAAAATAGAAAAGGAAAATATAAATGAGCAATGGGAAAGTACTTTACAAGGATGAAGAACTGACATTCTAATGGTAGTGGGGAGTGATGCAAAAATCTTTTTAGATCTATATCTCACAATTTGTTTAGCCATTCCCCAACTGAAGGATGTTCCCTCAATTTCTAATACTTTGTCATCATAAAAAGAGCTGCTAAAATATTTTTGTACAAGTAAGTCCTTTCTTATTTTTTAATGATCTTTTTGGTATATAGATCCAGTAGTATTATTATGGGATCATAGGGTATGCATAATTTTAAGGCCTTTTGGGCATAGTTCCAAATCCCGAATGGCTGGATCAGTTCACAACTCCATCAATAATGTATTAGTGTTCCATTTTTGCCACATCCCCTCCAACATTTGTCACTTTCCTTTATTGTCATAATGACCAGTCTTATTAGGTTGGAAGTGGTATTTCAGAGTAGTTTTAATTTGAAATTATCTAATCAAAATTGATTTAAAAGTCTTTATAGCTAAATCACATATCAATTTTGACCTTATCTTAGTATATATTGTGAGATATTGGTCTATTATAGTGGATTATTCTTTCTGTCACATTGTTTTCCAGTTTTCCAGGCAATTTGACCTTACTGAATCCCTTAAATTTTCTCTTTTTTATTTACCTTTTAATGATTCTCTTGAGTCTTGAATTTGGACATCATATTTTCTGTTTAGTTCTGGTATTTTCATCCAGAATGCTTGGAAATCTTTTATTGTATTAAATATCCATTATTTCCCCTGAAAGAGTATACTCAGTTTTTCTGGATAGGTGATTGTGGTTTGTAAATCTAGTTCTTTTGCCCTTTCGTTATTATGTATAAAGTCTTCCAATCCCTTAATATAATCATTGCTAAATCTTGTGTAATCCTGACAATAGCTCCATGGTATTTGAATTGTTTCTTTTTGGCTGCTTTCAGTATTTTTTGTTAGTCTGGGAGATCTTTAATCTAGCTACAATATTTCTGGTTGTTGTCATTTGGGGATTTATTTTAGGAGGTGATTGGTGTAGTCTTTCAATTTTTATGTATTTATCTTCTTATTCAAGAATATAAGGGGAGTTTTCTTTAATGATATCTTGTTATGTGATGTCTAGGCTTTTTTTTATCATTGCTTTCAGGTAGTTCAATAATTCTTAAATTATTTCCCTTAGATTTATTTTCAGGTCATTTGTTTTTTTCTTCAATGAGCTATTTCATGTTTTATTCTTTTTTCCCATTCTTTTGATTTTGTATTATTATTTCTTGATATCGGGGCAGCTGGATGGCTCAGTGCATTGAGAGCCAGGCCTAGAGACTGGAGGTCCTAGGTTCAAGTCCGGCCTCGGACACTTCCAGCTGTGTGACCTTGGGCAAGTCACTTGACCTCTATTGCCCACCCTTACCACTCCAAGGACGGTCCCTAGCCCAGATGAAAAAAGGAGGAGGGTTGGGCGTGGGGCTAGCAACCCCACCCTATAAAAACTACATCTGCTAAAGAAACTGCAACCTAAAGTAGGGGCAGCTGGGCTAGCTCAGTGGATTGAGAGCCAGGCCTAGAGACAAAAGGTCCTAGGTTCAAGTCCAGGCTCAGACACTTCCCAGCTGGGTGACCCTGAGCGACTATGTGTCCCATTGCCTACTGGTTGTGGCCCTATGCTCCTAGAATGGAGTCCCAGGATAAAAAAAAAATTCTTGATATCTAATGAAATCATTTGCTACTAGTTGCTCAATTCCAGTCGTTAGGAAATGGTATTCTTCTGTGAGCTTTTGAACTTCTTTTTCCATTTGGCCAATTCAGCTTTTCAGACTTTTATTTTTCTTTTCACAGCTTTAATTTCTCTTTCCCATTATCCTCTGCCTTTCTTAATCGAATTTTGAAATCCTTTTTGAGCTCTTCCAAACTCTGAGACCAATTCATATTTTTGTTTGAAAATATGCATGTAGCTACTTTGCTTTCACTTTCCCCTTTTGAGTCTGTCTTTGCTCTTATTTTTCTCCATAGAAATGTTCTATGATTAGGTTTTTTTATGTTGTCTTTTTTCTAGCCTTTTTCTTGACTTTTACTTTCATCTTAAAGGTAGGCTGTGTTCTTAGGGTAGAAGGTTACTCTCTTAAAGATTTTCCTTGCTACTACCCTTGGTTCTATTTCTGATTTTTTGTAAGTTTCACTTCCTCCAATGTACTATATGACCTGTGAGCTGGGAGCTCTAAAAGGCATCTCCCCACTGCTAATTCAATCATCCCCTGACACTTTAAGTACTATAAGCTCCCTCATACTGAGCCTTAAGGTCTAGCCTTAGGCTTGGGCAGGTACTTTGGGCCTCACTATGGGACTGATCATGTCAAGGAACAGTGTGGACTGACTAGTTTTGGGGTTTATAATCTAACTTTGTTCTTCCTTAGGTTCCCAGGCCTTACTCTGGGTTTACAAACGCCACATGCCATTGACTGATTGTTACTGGGGTTCCAGACCTTGCTTTCGTCTTATACAGACTAGGGTTTTTCTGGGATTCTGGGCAAGAGCTCTGGACCTCCCCTTGGGCCCATACCCTTTAGGAGCCTTGCCAACTGCCTTACACAGGGGTTTAGGGCTTCAGTTTGGTCTTATTAAGGTGTTTAAAACTTCCTCCTGGTGTTGCCCAAGCCAGGCAAATCATTGGACTGTCCTGTCCTATGGTTTGGGCCCTCATTGCAGGCTTGTCTGGGATTTGAAACTTTAAGAGTGTTTGTGTATTGTTGTTGCTGTTGTTGTTGTTGTTATTGTTGCTGCTGCTGCTGTTGTTGTTGTTGTTGTTGTTGCACTTTTGTTGGCTTAGACAGCATCTCATGGTCCTGATGTTGTCTTAGGCCAAAATTCAGAAACTGTAACGTTAGATGTGGGTTCGTGGGGCTTAGTACATCTTTATAGGGCTTTGGCAGCGTCTTGAAGATCTGATTTTCTCTTTCACTCCAATGAACTAGACCCTCTCTGTCTATCTTTCAAGTTGTTTTCTACATGAAAATTGCTTCATTCAACTCTCTTGTTGGGAATCTGGCAATCCAATATTTCTTCTGAAGATTTCTTTTAAGTTTGATTTGAGAGGATTTTAGTTGTTCCAAGTTTTCCTGCTTCTAATCCAACTCTTGGCTCCACCCCCAGAAATCCAAGTTGTATTTCAGAGAAAAGTCCTCTCACTCCAAATATAGACTTTAATTCACTATATTATGCTGCTTCATTTCTATTTAGGATTATCTGTTAGATTTAGAGTCACTGTTAAAACTAAACAAAAGAGTACTTCCTTATTAAAAGTAAAATTTCAAAGTTTATCAGAGGCCTCCTTTTTACCAAATTCAAGGATCTCTTCTCAGTCCCCATTCCTTTTTGGGTGGAGAGGGAGAGCAGACCATAACACTATGACAGGTATTTGATCATTTGCCACTTATGAGAAGTACCTTTTTATCCTTTAAATGTTCTTCTTTAGTATCGTGATTTCAATTTATTTCCCTCCTGAAAACCACATAACAATCTATTGAGATTTGTTTTATGTCCTAGTTTCTTTAAAAGAGAACATTTGATGGATAGATCTAAGAAAAAGGAAAAAAAATATGATATGTAGGTGTTTGCTACTTATTGAATGGATATAAATATTGTTTTTAAGTACATATTTTAGAAGGCAAAGAAATAAGGAAGTCAAGTAGAGGAAAACTTTATAATTATGGGTAGGGAATGGTCTGACAAACATAGGACATAACCTACTTTGATTTGTCTTTAATAACATAATACTCTTTGAAGTGTATCTAAATTAGAAGAGGGCTAGAGATCTGAGATAGAGATATAAGAGGGATAGAACTGGTATGAATAATAAACATAATATAATAATGATCCAGTTATAGTGAACTTTATTATATGACTTCTACTTGGTTGATGTGGTCTGGAAACTAATGCTATTGCTTCAGGCTATCTGATTGGTAATTTCCTTTTGTAAAGATTAAGAGAATGTTCTTCATTAAAAAAAATTCTATGTTTACTTACTTGTTACATTAAAATACTCAGATATCTTCCTATCTCTCTTCCTTCCACATATTAATGAAGACATCATTTGACAAAAATATATATCTATATATGATACTATGTCTTGCTTATTTCTATTCATTAATTCTTTTCTTTATTGTGAGGAATTCTTTGATGAGAATAAGATGTAAGGAGGGAGAGACAAGATAGGACAACATGACATGTGGTCAGGAGACGAGAGTGTTAAGTCCCTACTGTGATAATTGCTAGCGTTGTGATTGTGAGCAAGTCCCTTCTCCTTTTTTCTTTACCTATAAAATATAGACATTAATACTTGTACTGCCTATCTCAGTGATGGTGAGGAAATATTTTATAACATGAGTTATTATTTATTATAGAGATCTAGGTGTTTTTATTTGAGATAAGTTGAAAACTTAATTCCTAGTTTCTTCTCTTATTCCTAAGCCTTCAGGTAGCTTCTCATTCCCCATCTCTACCATCGTTAAAATTATTTGCCAAGCTTCTCTGTGGACTATAGATTTATCCTGAGGTGTCAACAAGGGTCAAGAGTCTATCACATGGACCTTACATCAGTTAAAATCCAACCTATTTAGTAAATAGATTTCCCCCAGTTACATAGGTCAAGGGACCATGATAAGAAAGGTATAAGAAATGAGAGTCTAATTGGCAGTTATGAAACTAGTGAAAGAATTCTTGCAGAAATATGGCATTTCAATAATCTTTATTTTCTGTTCAGGAAAGATTGAGATTGAGGGGTATGTGAAGTGCCCTCTTAGTTATCCTTACACAATCCTAATTATCAGCCATTGTAGAGTTGCCCATCATATAACCAACTTTGGTTAGCTTGTCTAAAAGGCTATAGCAAGGCTCAAGATGTAGTGCGTCAGGCTATCATTTGTGTTTTCATTCTACTTCACATACAGAACATAAATCTTGCTTTCTCCAAATAGGGCCCAATCTATCCAGAATAAATTTGACGGAGAAGTCTACCTGTCCAAACTGCAAGGGGACCATGATGTATGGCATCTTTGGGGGTTGCATCCTGATGTTCTGTAACAGCTTGTGTAATTTGATGCATCACATCACGTTAACTCATGCTTAAGGTGATACAACACGCCAAATGACACTGTCTTGTGTGACGTTGTGACAGTGTGTCAAAAATTAAGCCTTCTTTTTCAGGGCTTCAGCTCACTAATAAATCAGACAGCTAGAGAAGTTAGCTGTGGTATTCGTCAGCTTTCAAGCACACACACACACATTCTCTCTCCCTTTTTTTTTTTCTTACAACACAGAGTAGTTTTGGACAGTTTGGCATCTAGGCTCACATATAACCTTTTGCATTATTAACCGTGGCCCACCATTAATGATATCTGAAAAATAAGACACCCAATGCAGAAACTGGAGGATTGAGTTCTTTACAGTATGTGTATGTATTCAAGAGAGATTAACTAACACTGAAAGGGAAAATGTCACCTATGGTACTTTGAGGGCGCAATCTGAATAGTCAGTTAATGCAGTTTTGGGTAATTTATATTTATTTATTACTGATATATGATTTATATATATATATGTATATATATATATATACATGTGCTTTTATATAAAGTTGCTGCAATCAATAATGAACACTTGAGATTGTCATTTAGTATATTGCAACAACAAAGTGAATAAGCTGATGTAAAATAACTCTCCTCAGGTTGTTTGGACTAAAATCAGCATACACACACACACACACACACACACACAAATACATGTATATATATATATTTTTTTCTTAACTGATATATAGTTTTTCCCCTCCATTCACTTTGTACTCTCACAATTAGTTTATTGAAGCACTGAATATAATAAGCCTTGAACAAAAACAAAGTAGTTCTACTATTATTTTTATTGCACACAATTACAAGCAGGTAAGAGTCGAACAATTAATAGTTCTTCATTCTCAGTAGTAGTAGTAGTGCCAATTTAATGCTGTTTAAGCTTATTATCTAATTGCATGCTTGTGCTAGCTGCAGAAATGGCATGACATTAAGTCAGACTTGTGCCGCGTTCCCCCAGCAGTGAAATATTCAATTATTTGTTCTGACTCATGTAATTCCCTGTATTCCAAGCTTGTTAATGTCATTACAGAGCTGAAATAAAGTGATTACTCTAAATGAGTATTTATCCAATAGGCAATGCAATTCCTGCCCCCTCCAGCTGACAATGGACGATTATGAATTTTCTTCTCTACTCTATTTCCTCGTCAGTTCCTAACCTGCCTCCTCCTTTTCCCCCCTGCCTCACTTTCCCTGTCAGAAAGGCACCATTGCATTGTGGCTTTCTCTGAAATACTGTCAGATGGTGTAAAAAAAATGAAAAAAATCTAAAAAAAGAGAGTGAAAGAGGTAGAGAAGGGCGAGCTCCCCCAGCAGAGTTACAGCTAATGACCACTGCTTCCATTCCCAGGCAGTGATGACAGCTTGAACTAAATGATAATGGCATGCCTGCTGTTGGACTTGCCCACTTATGTTATTTCTCTTGACATGGTTCTGGGGAAGGCCTAATTTTTTTGACATTTGACCATGCAAATTTGAGTCCTGATACATTATTCTGCATTTACATCTTCCCAGTGTTGCTGTTTAAAATGTGCTACAAGCTCCAGGAGCTCAGCTAATAAAGGCCACCGAATGAAAGAAAGTTAAATATGAATGTAAGAGGAGACCTAAATGAAGGGCTGGCTTGTACAACTCAAAGATGACCTTCTCAAGATGAGCAAGTGGAAAATCCTTTTTAAAGCAAATGGTAAAGAGAGTAACATAATTTTTTTCTCAAAAAGATTTTTAAAAAGATTTTTAAATATCTACCAAAACGGGGGAAAACTCATTATATTTTACATGGAAATGTCCCTACTCAGTAATTCAGCTTGATGCATTCCAAGCCAGAATTCCTTTAAGAAGTCTTCTCACTGTGCTATTCTCTGATACTCTGAAACTCATCACTGGAAGTCTTTAAAGGGAGTGAAGTAAACAGCATAGAAGTGATTCATTGAGCCTTCAAATTGGTCACTTAATTTGGTGAAATATTTTCCCTGCACTAAATTCCTACAACTTTGGCTTTGAGAACAATCTTCTATTTCTAGGGTTTCCCCATTCTGAGTTAGAGAAATAGTTGTGAGATAATTATTTTGTGTGATCTCTAAGTTATTTTGCCTTTATTTGATTATTATGAAGATGAGGATTCCCAGCAACAATATTATCCATATGAGATTGACCAAAGGCTGCTGACAGTGAATAGAAATGAAGCAGTCAATTATTCACAAATGATATTAAGCATACTACAAGCAGCTAAAACAAGTGACTCATAAATATTCCCTTTCATTATTCCAGATGATAGAAGGAAAAACCAATACACATCTTGTTTTCCACCTTATACACTTTTTTTATACCTACCATTCATATTGTTATTTCAGCTCACTCAATATTTCCTTTGCTCTGTACTTTTTCAAAACTGTTTCCTTCTTTAAAGTTGTTTTCTTCTCTAATATTTTGGCAACTCACAAGGCTAATTTTGTTAGAAAAGAGGGTTCTCACAAGTCAGATAGTCATGTGAATAGCCTTAAACATAAGAGAATCTTCAAATAAATTACTCATAGGAAATTATTATTTACCATGCATTCTTTCAATGAGTAAATCATTTGTTTGAAGAAGGGGACAGGATATAGAAATTAATACATTGTGGTCTTTACCCTCAAGAGGTTTACACTCTGTTAGGGGAGCTAAAACAGATCTGAGATAGATGGATAAATGTTCTTGCAATAAAACATCTTCCACCTTCCTGACATATGGAAGATGCTTAACAAATGATTGTACATGGATTAGAAGGATATAGCAAATTTTTAAGGAGAAGGAACTTGGTGTGGTAGGAATCAGTCAGTCAACAATTATTTATTAAGCATTTATTATGTGCTATGTATTCTCAATTTAAAATCCTAACAAAATGCCCGAGGCACTGAGAGTCATGTCATAACTTCATGGGTACACAGCTAGTATAAGTCACAGGCAGAACATGTATCCAAGTCTAAAGACTCCCACAATGGTGCTCTTTCTATTATACCAAACTGACTCTCTTAAATAATAATAGCAAGTAAGTTGTGTTTATCATGATAGTCTTAAGGGAAGTATAAATAACATACTGTAGGAAAATGAGATTTCCTATAACTTAAATGAAAAGAGGTTAAGTGACTGAGAGGAAGCATGGAAAAGGGGAAATTATATTCAAGAAAACTTCGGACTCAAAAACTAACTTGAAATACTGGCTTTGCCACGTAATATCAATGTGACTTTGGGCAAGTCACAAATACTTTGGGTCTCAGTTCCTTAAATATAAAATGAGCATTTGGAATCAATTCTTTGAAAGTTCTTTCTATGTCTAATTCTATGATCTTTGACCTGAATTCCTCCCAAGCAAGAAGATGGTCACAGAGCAAAAAAGGGATCAGTGACAGATGATTCTAATACTAATTAGGTTCCCAATATTTTTAGTTATCAGTCAACATATGTACATCACCATTTAAATAAATGTCATTCTTATCTTTCAATTTGATCAGTATTTAAGCTGATGTCAGAAAGACCAATGTCATGGTGAGCATCGTTCTTGATTGGATAAAGAGAAAACATTCTCTTGTCTAAGAATTTTTGGTATGAATATTGTGTTTTTCCTAGAACATTTTTAGAGTATTCCTTGTCATTGGCCTTTTATGATCAAATCTCTAGCAATGTGACAGGTGAAAACAAGGAGGTAGAACCTAATGTATCAGAATCTGTTTTTTTCTAATATAATACTGTTTTTAGCTTGAAAATGCAACAATGGGAAGAGGATTGAATTAAGGTCAGGGCTCATACATCAGGGTTCTCTGAGTTACTGATAATATAAGCTAGAATAAATCATTTCAACTCTTAGCCTTAGTTCCATAAATTGTAAAATTGGGAAATTGGAACAGATGAAGTCTAAGGTCTCTTTCAGCTTGAAATTCTTGAGCCTATTATATAAATCAAGAATGGAATTTGTTCAGAAAAGGTGAAAAACCGAGATTTAATTTACTAGTATAATTTAAGCCTGACGAGTTCTGATTGTTCCATGAATGGATATAAGTAGGAAATTTCCTTGGTAAAAATGTCAAATTATAACATCAAGGGGACACTAATTTAAAAAAAATCTTACCTCTTTTTCACACCTTTAGTTGAACATTCTTTGTCTCTGTTATAATATTTCAGATCAACTCATCCCTAGGAATCAACTGCTCTTAACTGGATAGACTCACAAATTCCCTACACATTTTTACTTCATTTCATGTCATAGAATTCACAGACCAGAGAAGTTAAAAAGTTTTTTTAAAAAAGCTTTATTTTTGATTTTAAATATTATTAGTTTGTGTGGTATTTAAGTCAGCATGAATGATGGCACTGAAATATTAGCTTTAAAATATAATTTGACAGTGATTAGCATGTCTGACAATTGGAAATAGCCAATCCTTAGATAAGAAACTCTTGAATTTATTTATAAACATAAAATAATAACCTTTTAAATCAATTTGAAAATCCTTTATTAAATAGTTTCTATATGCCAGTCATTGTTGATAGCCACTGAGGAAGCAAAGACAAAAACAAAACAGTATCTACCCTCAAGGAGCATGCATTCTATTGGGGAGAAACAATAGCTCCATAGGCAACATAAGAAAGGTAAAATTCAAAATGATCTCAGAGAAGTTTTTAATTACCTCATTTTACAGATGTGGAAATTGAAACCCAAGGTATATAAATCACTTGGTTAGATTCGAAGAAGCATTGTAGAACATAAGGTTTGAACCCAGGTCTTCTGACTTTAAATTTAGCATTCTTTCCTTTATATTGCATTGTCAATATTTTTTGATATCCATTGATCTAGTTTTCTGTCACTAGGACCATCAATCATTTAGACTCTTCCTAATTTATGCAGTCCATTTTTGCTAAAATCACTCACCTAGCTAGCAACTTCTTTATTTTCTAGAAACATGAGTCCTTCCACATTTAATTTTAGCAAACTCCCTGTTGAATAGGAAGCGCTCTTTTCTTCATTATCTATGGTTAGCCCCAAACACTTTTACTTTCTATAATGCCCTTGTATGTTACTCCTTAAAAAAATTCATTTTCATACTTACATTACCCCATCTCTCCACAGTGTCTCCTTCCCAGACTCTTTCAAGCATACATAATTCATTGTATTTTTAAACCACAAAAAATAAAATTCATTTATGAAGTAGATGAAATTATTCCATTTTATAAATGATAAAACCACAATTTAATTTAAAGAATTTAAATACTTTAGCCTATGTAAATGATAAGTATGATTTTAGTTAAGGTCTTCTCAACTGTAAGTCCAGAACTCTTTACAGCATACCACATTTCCTCTCCCTATTACTTTTCATAGTTATATTCTAATCACAAAAATCTCCCTTCTTTATTTGGCTTATTCCTCTCCTTCCTCCTCATTCTAATGAAATTTCTCTTCCACTCAAATCAGTTTAGATTTACATAGAAGAGATTTTGCAACCAAAGGAAAAAGTGGAATGAGAAAAAATTAAAGCTCATTCTTATCTGAACTTGCTCAAGGAGAGAAGAATATACATACACACAATTGGAGACAGAAATTAATATTATACAACAAGGAAATAGTGGAGAAGAATGATATAAAGAAATGGATTTAAGGAGTCAGTAGCAGAAGCAAATCAGACTTTCAAGGGGAAAGAATTAGAAAAGGAAAAATATAGAAGACTAAGATGAGAGGAAGATATCCAGATATCAATCAAAATTATAAATTGAGAATGAGATGAACCCACCTATAAAATGGAAGAGGATAGCAGTATTGATTAGAAACCTGAATTCAACAATAAGCCATTCATAAGAAACCTACTTGAAACAGAAAGATACATACATAGTTAAAATAAGGGGCAAGAATAGAATTAGTTGTGTTTCTGCATTAGTAAAAACAAAACAAAACAAAAACAAAGGTATGAGTAGTAATTGTATCTCAGATAAGGCAAAAACAAAAATAGATTTAATTAATGAACTAAACAAGAAAATTACATTTTTCTAAAAGGTACCAGAATCAATGAATCAATGAGTAACAAATATTCAGCAAAAGGCAAAGTGTCAAAATTCTTGAAGGAAAAATTAAATGAGTTTCAGGAACAAATAGAAAGTAAAACTATGAGTGGAAGATATCAATTTAATTCATTTCTGACCCAGATAAATATAACTATAAAGCATGCAAGAAAGAAGTTAAGGAGATAAATATAAAAGTGAGACATAAGAATTTTCAATGGCAGTGAAAAGGAATATACTAATTCATCAGGTGCATATGGTAACTTCACAAAAGTTGTTCATGTATTTAGGGAATAAAAACCTCACATTCACATTCAGATAAACAAAAAGATCAGCAAAACCCATAAATTGTTAGGTAGTAAAAAATTTGACCTTAAAAATACTTAGAACATGGGCATGAAAGATCTCGTACACTGAATTGGAAGTGTTGCTCAAAGGCAGGCCTCATTGTGGCAAGAAATCTTGGGTGAAACTGAAAAAAACAAAAGCTTCCAGATGTCTCAGCCACAGGTAAGTACTGTGTCAGACAACTGCTCAGAAGAAAATTATCAGTGTCTCTGCTGATTATGTATGTAACACTTGTCACATTTCCCATAAGTAGATCAAGAGTCCTGAGACTCTATCTCAGACTGAGGGGGAACTGCTGCTGCAGGGAAATAAGGGACTCTAGTCACTCTTCCAGGGTGGAAAACTGCCTGTGGTTGCCCAAAGACCATAATCTAGGCCAGGAGAATATTAAACACAGTTCCTTAGATCAGACAACCCTGGAAGAACTGAAAAATTATAAATCCCCAAATCTATCCCTGAAGGCAACTGCATAACAATTACGACTACAACAAAAACAACTGAAGTTTAAAATAGTGCTACCTTTACTACAGAGCCCAGCTTTAATAATTTTTTTAATTAAAGGGAAAAAAGTTTGGAAAATGAGCAATCAACAAAAAAAAAAGAAATTCAACATAGAAAGTTATTTATGTGAGTGAAGACCAAGATGCAAACTCAGAAGAAAACAATTAAGACAATATTGCAGTATACAAAGCCTCCAAACAAAAATATCAATCGATATCAAGACCAATAAGAATCAATAACAAAGCTAAAAATATGGTTTTAACAATAAAATGAGTGAGGTAGAAGAAAAATGTGAAAAAGAAATGACACAGAAAAATAATTTAAAAAGTCAACAACTTGATAAAAGAAGGACAAAAATATTGAAGAAAATAATACTTTAAAAGACAGAATAGGACAAAAACATAATAGGCATATTAATGAATATGGCAATCAATTTTTTATACATAGAAACAATACATTTTGAAAAATCCAATTGAATACAAAAATATAAATATGCTGAATTAAAGGACAGATAAGTAAAATTGAAAGTAGGAAAAAAAGAATGAAAACATTGAACATACACTTAAGAATAAGAGCTGATTTTACAAAAATAAATGAATCAGAAATGACCTGAGATTGATGAATTTGATCTTTTTAAAAGAAAGAAACCAAATTACCACTATCAAAAATGAAAAGTAAGAATGAACAATCAATAAAGATGAAGTTAAATTATTAGTGATTATTTCATGCGACTATATGGCAATAAACCTATACAATTTATTTTTAAATGCTTACAAAAAGTCAATTTGCTGAGATTAATATAAGAAAAAATAGAATATTTACATACCCTACAATAAATAACCTCCTTAAGAAAAAAAATCAGAACAGATGGATTTGTAATAGATTTTAGCTAAATATTTAAAGACCAATTCATTCCAATCATAAATAATCTGGAAAAATAAAGTCTTACCATTTTTTCTATCATACAAATATTTTTTATACTGAAATCAGGAAAAATCAAAACAGAAAAAGAAAAATATAGATTAATATAACTAATGAATATTAATTTAAGTATTTGAACAAAATGCTAGAAAATAGATTATAATATGTCACAATATCATTGACTATGACTACCCTCAATTCATATAAATACTGCAGGGCTTATTTAATATTAGGAGAACATAATCATAATTCTTTTTTATTTTTATTCCTAAATTTTCTCTCTCTCACTTCCTCTCAACCCCTCTCCCTGAAATTTTAACCAATTTGTTTAAGATTTCATATGTGCAATCATGCAAAGCATTTTTCCATCTTAGTCCTTCTTTGGAAGAAAGCTTGGCAAAGGAAAATGAAGATAAAAGGAAATACAGTGTGCTTTGGCATGGATTCAAATTCCATATGTTCTTATTTCTGGTGGCAGATGTCATTTTTCATCATAAGTCCTTTGTGATTGACTTGGATCATTGTATTGAGAAAAATAGCTAAGTCATTCATAATTTTTCATTGTACAGTATTGTAGGTACAGTGTAACCTGTTCTCACTTCACTCTGCATCAGGATTTTCTGAAATCCCGCTCATCATATTTTATAAGACAATTTATTCTATAACAACTATATATCACTGCCTGCTCAACCATTCCCCAAAGGATGGGCATATACTAAGTTTCCAATGTTTTGTCACCAAAAAAAAAAAGAGCTGCTATAAGTATTTTCATATATCTTCCCAATTATATATAGATACACTTATGAATATTTTTTGATATTTTGTGATCCATGCTCTCTTTCTCCTTCCTTTTCTAAGACAGCAGATGATTTAATGTAGCTTATACTTGTACTTGCTATAAAAATAGCAAGATCCTTTCTCCTTTTTTTTTTTTTTTGTTTTATATCTGTTTAGGAATCAAAGGGTATACATGCCTTTTTTTTTTTTTTTTTTTTTTTACCATTTGAGCATAGTTCCCAAACAGTTATACTGGTTCACAATACTACCTTTTAAGAATTTTTCTTCAGTGAATTTTTGTACATTTTTTCCCATTTGGTCAATTTTGCTTTTTTTTTAAGTTCTCTACAGTTGTTTTGTACCTCTTTTACCATTTGACCTACTATTTTTTTAAATCAATTTAATTAATCTTAACCTTTTTTCACTTTACATATCATTGCAAATTTAAAATATTATTTTCCTGATATTTTTCAATCTATGTTCTTCCTCTCTCATACTCCTCCCTAAGAAGAAAGGTAATATGATAGAAATTGTACATATTGTCATAAAATCCATATTTCCATTTTTATCATACTATTAAAAAAGACATATATTGCTTTCCTTAGAGGAAAATTAATGGAGGAAATAAAATAATGAATGGTATGTTTCAATTTGCATTCAGAATTCTTCTGCTCCTTCTGTGGTGATGGTTATCCAGTTTTTGTGATGAGTCTCTTGGAGTTGACTGGGATCCTTGCCTTTTTTATAATGCTTTAGTGGGTGCAGGTGGTTTGGAAGCAAGGTATCTGTATTAATTAGAATTCTGTACCCTTGACTTCATCCCCTAGAAGTCCTTCAGTATTTTCCAGAATTCCTTTTAATCTCTCCACCATATCGCATGGTCATGTATTGTTTATAAGCTCTGTAACTCCTCTCACTCTCTCTTCTCTCACAACTGGTGCTGGATTAGGTAGTTTTTTTACTTTAGTTATTATTAATAAAACTTTTAAAATATAATGCTTAGTTATTAGATATTAATTTTAATTTCCGCATGTCTCAGTGGATTGAAAAGCAAATCCAGAGATGGAATGTCCTACATTCAAACCTGAACTCAGACACTTCGTACCTGTATAACTCTAGAAAAGTCATTTAACACCATTGCCTATCCCTTACTGCTCCTGCTCTACTGTGTATTGATTACAAGATGAAAGTTGCGTTTAAAAAATATAATAGTTAACTCATTCATAGTTGATCAGCATATATTATTATTGTTAATATATACATTGTTCTCCCAGCTCTACTCTCTCCACTTTGTATCACTTCATATAAGTCTTTCCAAGTGTTTGTTATCATCTTGTTTGCTTTTTCTTATGGCACACTGGTATTCCATTAAAACATATACAACAACTGCACTGCCATTCCCCAAATGATGGACATCTCTTCAGTTTCCAGTTCTTTGCCACCACAAAAAGAGCTGCTGTGCATATTTTTGTGCAGGTAGCTTCTTTTCTTTAATCTCCTTGGGATACAGACCTAGTAGTGTTATTGCTGGGTCAATGGTTATGCATAATTTAATGGGCCTTTGGACAAGGGTTCTGATTGCTCTCCAGAATGTTTGTACTAATTTACAGCTCTATTAAAATGGATTAGTGTCCTGATTTTTCTATATCCTCTTCC
Source organism: Gracilinanus agilis (assembly GCF_016433145.1). Classification (NCBI taxonomy): domain Eukaryota; kingdom Metazoa; phylum Chordata; class Mammalia; order Didelphimorphia; family Didelphidae; genus Gracilinanus; species Gracilinanus agilis. The sequence continues at coordinate 432,164,310 of NC_058130.1, forward strand.
AGCATTTATCATTTTTCATTTATTAGGCAGTCTGATGGGTGTTACATGGTACTTCAGAGTTGTTTAAATCTGTATTTCTCTAATCGCTAGCAATTTGGAATGTTTTCTTTTGAATAAAACTAAATAACATTTTATATTTTATATTTTTATATAAGAATTGACTGTTCCTATCCTTTGACCATTTGTCAATTGGAAAATGCATTGAATTCTTAAAGATTTTACTCAGTTATCTTTACATTTGAGAAATGAAGACTTTGTCAGAGGAGACTTCGTATATTTATCCACCACAAAAGGAAAAGATTTTTCTCAATTTATTCTTTGCTTTTTAAACTTGGCTGCATTACTTTTCTTTGTGCAGAAACTTTTTAAAATTCCATATAATCAAAGATATCTATTGTACATCTCATAGTGTTCTCTCTTTTTGTTTTGATCTAAAATCTGCTTTTATGCAAAGGTCTGATAAGTAAACTATTTTGTGCTTCCCTAATTTTTGTATGGAATTACCCTTTATTTCTAAATCATATATCCATTTTGAATTCACCTTGGTATTTGGTATGAAATGTTAGCCTATGCCAAATTTATGCCACACTGCTTTCCAGTTTTCCTAGCAGTTTTTTTGTCAAATAGAGAGTTCCTCCAGAAGCTTGGACCTTTGAGTTTATCAAACCCTAGGTTACTATGGTCATTTACCATCGTGTGTTGATCACTTAATGTATTCCATTTGTCCTCTAATCTATTCCTTAGCCAGTACCAGATTGTTTTGATAATGACAACTTTATAATATAGTTTAAGATTCAGTATAGTATTCATTTATTCAGATGTTATTTTCTTCGGTATTTTTGTGTCTCCTTTGCCCAGCTGTTGACTTATTTTTCATGATTATCTTACATTACTTCAATTTTTTTTCCCATTCCCCCCATCTTCATTATTTTTTTTTATCTTTTTTTTTGTTCTTCCAGGAATTTTGGCCTGCAACCAATTTGCATTTTTCTTTGAGTTTTTGTGTGCAGCAGTTTTGTTTTTGTGGTCTTCTTCTGAATTTGTTTTCATCTTCTCTGTCTACACATTAACTTCCAATGATGAGCATTGTTGTTGGTGTTGTTTGCTTTTTTTTCCACCTTTTTTTCTTTGAACTTTTAAAATTTTATCTTAAAAACATATTAAATTTGGACTTTTTTCCTACGGTGGAGGGAACAATGTACTAAGTTTCTGTTTATCTTTCTTTCTTTTTTCTTTTCCTTCCTTCATTTCTTCCTTTTTCTCTTGCAAATGCTTTCAGAGCTAGTTCTAGGAATCTATTAGTTTTAAATTCTTTCAAGGTGGTATTATCCAAGGAGAGTTATGTACTACTATTTTGACTTATGCTCTGGTCAGCGAGAAACCACAAGCATGTTTTTTTTGCCTAAAAACTGTAACCAGAGTATCAGCTCCACTATGTCAATTGCACACATGTTATCATACTTCTCCCTACCCAGGGAAGATAGTGTGCCAAAGCACACCTACGATGTGACTCCAACAGTTCTTCCTCTGGAAGTGAATAGCATTTCCACTCATAAGTTCTTCAGAATTGTCCCAGACCATCATGTTGCCAAGAGTAGCCAAGTTTTCACAGATAATGAAAGTACAATTTTACTTTTACTGTGCACACTGTTCTCCCAGTTCTTCTCTTTTTACTCTGCATCAGTTACTGCAGGTCTTTTGAGCTTTTTCTGAAATCATCTTGTTTGTAATTTCTTATAGCACCATGGCACTCCATCACCAACACATACAGCAATTTCTTCAACCATTTTCCAGTTGCCTTCTTATCAGTTGTCTACCTCCCTTACCATCTGTGGACTAAGAGCTCCAGAACCCATTGTATCTAAGACAGTTGCTCTGAAGTTCTTCACTAGTTTCAGAAGGTGGGACATGCCATAGTGTACTCCTCTATATTCTACTCCCACTCCAGTAGGACAGAATTTTCTTCCTAAATTTTCTCAGTATAGAAAATTGTTTCACTAATTCAGAATTAAAGTATCATATGTCATATTTTTGTCAAAAATCATTTATTTTGTTGTTGGATTTTTTTCATGTGTTATCTTTAAGGATTTTAGTTTTTAAGGTATAAAGTACTCGTAACACTTGGACTCCAGAGAACTGAGTTCAAGTAAACTCATACAACTATTAATTATCTGGTTGTATCTTCCTTTCCCCACCCAAAAATGAGAAAAACAAAACAAAACATGAATTTCTTGCCTATGTCATGAGGTAAGTATTGTAAGGAAATTACTTTGTAAATCTTATACCTCGATATATCTATAGACCAATGTAAATTTTATCTTTTATTAAAACTATTTTACTTGTTTTAATCAGCCAATATATGCATTCTTATCCCCTGCAAACTGAAAACACAACAAAAAATATAAAGCATTTTACAAACACATAATTATCAAAGCAATACTTTAAATTGGTTACGTCCAAAAATATATTTGTTTCAATATAAATTCTTAGTTTCTCACCTCTCTAGCATGTGTAATGATTTATCCTCTGAAACTGTGATTGACCATTATGCTGACAACATTCCAATCCATGCATATGCTCTAACTTTTTCATCCATTCTCCATTTTGAGTATCCCTTCATATTCTTATTTATTGCCTCTTTAAAAAATCCATGAATTTTGTTGTTCATCCTTACAGTTTTGTTTTGATTTTGCTTTGAATAAGAATAATCCATATTTTAATGTACTCTCCATTTAATTTCTCCCCCATTTTCCACTTTCTGTTCTATTTCTCTGTTAAATGAAATATATTTCTCTACTCAGCAGTGTATAAGCATGAAGACAGGTAGACAGATTGATAAATAGTCTTATTTCTTTTGAAAAGTTGAGATGGGAGTGAGATTTGAGTGTTAGTCATTTCTCTGAATTCTTCCTCTTTGTCTGTATAAATTTCTACCTGTGTACCTAAATTATATGACTTAATTTTTCCTAATCTCCCTGCCCCCTGTCCTTCCTCTTACCTACCTATATTCTTCTTCCCATATTTTTCCTTTTTTTCCTTAAGAGTATCCAAGCTTTTGTCTAAATGAGGTCACTTTATGACTGGATGATAATGGGATTCAGAGGGAACATACGTTTATCTGCCCATATTTGAAAGTAACCAGTTAATTCTTGTCTAGCCTCTTAACATAATTCATTCATATTTAACTTTTTTTGATGTTTATGTACATTCCAGTACTGAAAATTCAAAGTTTCTCCATAGCTCTTATCTTTACATTAGCAATGCTGATAAGTCCATTATTTCATTAGAGATTATTTTTCCCCCTGTAACAGGACACTTGGTTTTGATGAATAAGTTGGTCTTGGCTGTAAGCTCTTATATTTTATTTTCTGAAATATTGTATTCCAACTTTTCTGCTTCTTTTTCATGTTAACTACCAAGTCATATGAAATACTGGCTCCATCTCATTCATACTTGAAATATTTCTTCATGGCTACTTGTAGCAATTTTTCTTTGATCTCTGAAATTAGAATTTTGACATTTATGTTTCTGGAGAGTTTCACTTTAGTATTTCCTTTAGGTAACCAGTTTATTCTTTCCATTTCCACTTTGACCTCTGTTTATAAGAGATCTGGACAACTTTAAGAATTTTTGAAAGAGGATGTGAGGGGACTTTTGAAGGATATGCCCAGATCTTCTAAACACAGGAAGTGAAATACCAATCAAAAGCATAAATTGCCTCTAGGAAAAAAAATCAAGGTTGAAGACTCAGACATACAGTGGTTAAAATCAACAATTAATGAATGCTGGAAGGGATGTGGCAAAATTGGGACATTAATGCATTGCTGGTGGAGTTGTGAACTGATTCAACCATTCTGGCTGGCAATTTGGAATCAGGCTCAAAGGGCTATAAAAAATGCCTGCCCTTTGAAATCCAGCCATACCATTGTTGGGTTTGTACCCCAAAGAGATCATAAATAAACAGACTTGTACGAAAATATTTATAGCTGCTCTTTTTGTAGTGGCAAAGAACTGGAAAAGGAGGGTATGCCCTTCAATTGGGGAATGGCTGAACAAATTATGGTATACGCTGGTGATGGAATACAATTGTGCTAAAAGGAATAATAAACTGGAGGAGTTCCAGGTGAACTGGAAAGACCTCCAGGAACTGATGCAGAGTGAAAGGAGCAGAGCCAGAAGAACACTGTACACAGAGATGGATATACTATGGTTAAATGGACTGCAATGGACTTCTGTACCAGCAGCAATACAAAAACCCAGGACAATTCTGAGGGATTTATGGTAAAGAATGCTACCCACATTCAGAGGAAGAGCTGCAAGAGAGGAAACATATAAGAAAAACAACTGCTTGAACGCATGGGTTGGGATGGACATGATTGGGGATGTAGATCTGAAACAACCACACCAATGCAACTATCAACAATTTGGAAATAGGTCTTGATCAAGGACACATGACAAAACTAGTGGAAATGTGCATTGGCCATGGGTGGGGGGAGTGTGGGGGTGAAGGGGAAAGTAGTAGCATGAATCATGTAACCATGTTAAAAATGAATATTAATAAATGTTTAAATTTAAAAAATATACAATGAAACTAAAAAAAATCAACAATTCCCTGAGAATGACAAGTTCTGCAAGTAATTAGGCAAAATACTTTCAAATACATATTAGAAGACATTTGAATGCCACTACACTAAGCAAAATGCAGGAGGGAATGGAATAGTGAGTTCCAAAGAACAATAAACTTTAGGATACAGGTGTCCTACTCTGCAAAGTTTAGATTAATCATAAATTAAAAAAAAGAAAAGCCATATATTCAATAATTAAGACATTTAAAACATTCTTAGGAAGAAGGTAAGGCTAGTACTGATAATTTTCTTCTCATATAATCCAGGCAACAGAAATTCAGGATTAATGAATGAATAAAGGCCTATGGAGAACAAAAGCTACAAAATGACTATAGAAAGACAAGCCAGAAACTTCTTTCAAAATATTTACAAAGAGACATAGGGGAAGGTGAAAATTTGATGCAGCTATGGTAAAAGAGGTAGGTTCAGGGGCATTGTGGACTCAAGCTAGGGAAATCATACTTATTGATAAATTAATATTTTGTGGGGTAGAAAACCATATTGCTAAGTGCACCTGAGGGATTTGATATAAAAAGATTACTCATATTACTTCAGGCGGGTAGAGGATGGAGGCAAATGAAACTCACATGGAGGGCATAGACCCAAGAAGAAATTTTGAGTCAATTATCAGAAATAACATAATTAGGAAGAAATAACTAGCATTTAGGAATGGGCTACATAATAAAGGATTCAGTGACAAAGGTAATCTTATACTAGGTCAGTGTCCTCTCTATCACCTGGAGGAACTGGCATTGTTCTAGATGTGAGTCACAATGGAAATGGGAATCTGAGAGTCAAGCTCAAGAAGACAGTGTCAGAAATTGCCTAAAGGGAAGAGCTCAAAATAAGTTCTTCAAAATTTTCTTTCCACAAAAGACTAAAGATTGTGCAGGTAGTCCAATAATTCTCAGATTATCTCTCCTAGATCTATTTTCTAGGTCAGTAGTTTTTCAAGAAGATATTTCATGTTTTCCCCTGTTTTTTCATTTCTTTGATTCTGCTTTATTGTTTCTTGATTTCTCATGAAATCATGTTTCTAGATGGTCAATTCTAATTTTTAAAACCTGATTTTCCTCTGTCAGTTTTTGGTTCTCTTTTGTCAATTCACTTATTTTTCCTCTTCCCAATTTTCCTCTGCCTCTTTTAATTGGCTTTTGAAGTCTTTTTTGAGCTCTTCCAGACACTGTGTCCAATCCATATTTTACTTTTGGACTTTGCATGTGTTTCCTTTGCTTTTGCTGTCCCCTTCCAAGTGTGCATCTTGTTCTTTGTCTCCATAAGAATTCTCTAGAATTAGGTGTTGTTTTTCATTGTTGTTGTTGTTTGCTCATTTTTCCTATCTAATTATAGGTTGGCTCTGTTTACTAGAAAGTTAGGGTATCCTCTTAAACTTCAGTCTTGTTATTCTCAGCTTATTTCCAGGGCTGTTACTAGTTTATCAGTTGTTCTGAAAGCTGAGAGCTCAGACATCACTCCCTTCCCCTGCTGAATTAATTGACCCTTAAAATGTTGATAGCTTAAATATTTGCCTCATGCTTGGATATAAGCTTTTGATCTCACTTTGAACTTGATCAGGTCAGGGACTGATCAAATTCTAGCCACAGGTTTAGTCTGAAGTTTCTAGTCTCACTGTGTTTTTGATCCAATCAGGCACAGCCTTGATTGCCCTGTCCTGGAGCTCTGCCCTTAGTTTTGGGCAAAAAGATTCATGGAGTGTGGTGTGAACTGTGTCCTAACCCTAAACTGTGGATTATGTCCTCATCCTAAACCCAGACTGGGATTCCTGGTTTCACTTTGAAACCACAAGGATTGGATCAACCCACCTCAGCCCAGATTGCTGAGACTCTGGACTTCTCGACATGATTGAAATTTCAAGGGGTATGGGGTTGGATTGGACTACTATTTTCCCAGGCAGGATCTGAGGGTCTGAATGTTAGGTTGGAGTTAGGTTCAGACCTTGTGACAGCAGATGTGAGGTATGGGTGTGTGGCTTGCTATTGGCTTGTTCTTCACTCCTTGCTACAGCCTCTTGCACTCCAGTGCCCCAGATAGAATAAAGATCTCCAGCTCAAGCTAGGACATTCGAGTGAGGACCTGGTGAAGATGGGAGCACAAGTGGAAGCAGCCCTCAAGACTGCTGAAGGAGCCTTGGGCAGAGTGGCAGACCGGGGACTACAAGGAGGCCTGACCCCGAGGACAAGGAGACCAGAGACCTCGGGAGCTTAGAAAGCACAGGCAGACCTGGAGTGTGAAGACAAAGCTGAAAATGGGCGGGGCTAACAATGGCAAGCTGAGAACCCCAGAAGAAAAAGATTATCAAGAAAAACTCTGGAATACTCGACAACTTCTACACAGAGAAAATCCAGACAACAGAGGAGGACAAACAAAAATCCAAACCTTCCCAAAACAATGAAAGCTGGTCACAAGCTTTTGAAGAGTTCAAAAATGAGATGTTGAAGAAGATGGAAGAGATCTGGCAAGAAAATAACAGTTTAAAAGGCAGAATTTCGCAATTGGAAAGTGAGGCAAGTCAACTAAAGACCAGAAATGACCAGATTGAAAAGGAAAACCAAAAGATTATAGCCGAAAACCAGTCCTTAAAGGCTAGAATTGAACAATTAGAAGATAATGATATCTCAAGACAACAAGAACAAATAAAACAAAGTCAAAAGACTGAAAAAATAGAAGAAAACATGAAATATCTCAATGAGAAAGTGACAGACCAAGAAAACTGGTCTAGAAGAGACAATTTGAGAGTCATTGGTCTCCCTGAAAAGGGAGAAATTAATAGAAATTTGGACTCCATACTAAAAGAAATTATTCAGCAAAATTTCCCTGAAGTTCTACAACAAGAGGGAAATATAGACATTGAAAGGATCCATAGATCACCCTCTACACTCGATCCAGATAAGACAATGCCCAGGAATATAATAGCCAACCTCAAGAGCTTCCAAATAAAAGAAAAAATCTTACAAGAAACCAGAAAGAGACAATTCAAATATCAAGGAGCACCAATCAGGATCACACAGGATCTGGCAGCCTCCAAGCTAAAAGACCTTAAAGCTTGGAACATGATATTCAGAAAGGCAAGAGAGCTGGACCTTCAGCCATGGATTACTACCAATCGAAACTGACTATATACTTCCAGGGGAAAGTATGGGCATTCAACAAAATTGAAGATTTCCAAGTTTTGGCAGAAAAGAGACCAGGACTAAACGGAAAGTTCGATATCCAACCACAAAAATCAAGAGAAACATTAAAAGGTAAATAAGAAACAAGAGGGAAAAGAAAGAAAACTCATAATTTTTTAAAATTGACTCTTTAAGGAATTAAATAAGATCTAATTATCTGTATTACTATGTGGAGAAATGCTATGTATAATTCTCTGTAGTGAACTCTATTCACTATCATAGTAATCAGAAGAATAATTCATAGGGAGAAGGCAGGATACTAAATGGTCTAAGATGACATGGGGGAGGGAAAAAGGGGGGGGAATAGTAGGGGACACCAAGAAAAATCAGAGTAAATAAGAAAAATAGGATATTCTATTAAACACAAAGAGGGCATGGGAAGGGGAGGGGATAAATACAATTATAAGAAGGAGAGGAAGAGAGCATTAAGATGTAATAATCAAACCTTACTCTCAGTGTAATCAAATAAAAAGTTTTTGTACAAACAAAAACAATGTAGTCAAAATCAGAAGGAACAACAAATTGGAAAAATCTTTATAACAAAAAACTCTGACAGGGGTCTAATTACTCAAATATACAAGGAGTTAAATCAATTGTATGAAAAATCAAGCCATTCCCCAATTGAAAAATGGGCAAGAGACATGAATAGGCAATTCTCAGGTAAAGAAATCAAAAGTATCAATAAGCACATGAGAAAGTGTTCTAAATCTCTAATAATTAGAGAAATGCAAATCAAAACAACTCTGAGGTATCACCTCATACCTAGCAGATTGGCTGAAATGAAAGAAGGGGAGAGTAATGAATGTTGGATTGGATGTGGCAAAATTGGGGCATTAATGCATTGCTGGTGGAGTTGTGAAATGATACAACCATTCTGGCTGGCAATTTGGAACTATGCTCAAAGGGCTATAAAAGAATGCCTGCCCTTTGATCCAGCCTTACCATTGCTGGGTTTGTACCCCAAAGAGATCATAGATAAACAGACTTGTATGAAAATATTTATAGCTGCCCTTTTTGTAGTGGCAAAGAACTGGAAAAGGAGGGGATGCCCTTCAATTGGGGAATGGGTGAACAAACTGTGATATATGCTGGTGATGGAATACTATTGCGCTCAAAGGAATAATAAACTGGAGGAATTCCAGGTGAACTGGAAAGACCTCCAGGAAATGATGGAGAGCGAAAGGAGCAGAGCCAGAAGTTCACTGTACACACAGTACACACTGTACTGTGGCAAAATCGAATGTAATGGACTTCTGTACCAGCAGCAATGCAATGACACAGGACAGCTCTGAGGGATTTATGGTAAAGAACGCTACCCACATTCAGAGGAAGAACTGCAGGAGAGGAAACTTAGAAGATAAACAATTGCTTGAATGCACGGGCTAAGGCGGACATGATTGGGGATGTAGACTCCAAAGGAGCACACCAATGCAACTATCAACAATATGGAAATAGGCCCTGAACAAGGACACATGTTACAACTAGTGGAAATGTGTGTCGGCCATGGGTGGGGGGATAGCAGAGGGTGAAGGGGAAAGTAGGGGCATGAAGCATGTAAACAGGTTAAAAATGAATATTAATAAATGTTTAAATTTTAAAAAAAGACATGCTGAGAATTTCAGGAAAAAAATCTGTAAAGACTAACAGGAACTAATGCAAAACAAAGTGAGCAGAATCAGGAAAAAAATATAATGACAATGATACTGTACTATAAACAACTATGCATGACTTAGTTATTTTCAGCCATACAATTATCTAAGACAATCACAAAAATTTAAGATGAAAAATGTTATCCATAGCCAGAGAAAAAACTGATGGAATGTGAATACAGATTGAAGCAGACCATTCTTTACTTTATTTTCTATATTTTAAAAAACCTGTCTTCATGAACAAAATGCCATATACATAGAAATATGTTCTGTATGATAGCACATGTTAAAACATCAAATTTGTTACCATCTCAGAAAGGAGGGATGGGAAGGAGGCAGGGAGAGAATGTGGAACTTAAAATGATACAAATAAAATACCAAAAATTCTTTTTTATTTAATAGGGAAAAATAAAACATTATTTTTTAATTTTATTTTAAAATATTTTTCCAAGTTGACATAATTCATTTTATTTCCCTCCCTTCTTCCCTCCCCCTCCCAGAGCCGATAAGCAATTCCACTGGGTTGTACAAATGTTATCACTTGATACCTATTTCCATATTAATCATTTTTGCTATAGAATGATTTTTTTATAAATTCTAAATCCCAAATCATGTACCCATATAAACATATGACAAGTATAAGGTAGGTCAAGGATTCTTAAATATCTCTTCTTGAATCTATTTCCTAGGTCAATTATTTTTTTTATATGAGTTTTCCATTTTCTTCTATTTTTCATCTTTTTTAAAAAGAACCTAGTCACCATATTTTAAGAAACTATAAAAGAAATCTGCCTAATAACTTAGAATCAGAGGGCAAAGTAGAACTTGAAAAAATCCAACAGGATAATCATAGGTGGAAATATCTTCAAAATAAAAAAAAATACTCCCAGGAATATTGTAGCCAAAATCAGAACACTCAGTTGAAAAAGAAAGTATAGCAGAAGACAACCACGAACAATCCACTAAACACAATTGAGCATAATCTTATGTATGGAAAAGAACTTTTAATGAAATATAACCCTTTTAATAAACCCAAATGGAAAGACCAGAGCTGAATAAAATATAAATTATAAAATTATTTAATTCCTTTTATGTAGATATGATACATATAACTCCTCATAACTTTATCATCACCAGGAGTATTAGAAGGAGTCTAATTACACAGATTTCATTATTTTGAGATGATCTCAAAATAAGGAAAGAAAGGTGTGGAAGAAATATGTACTCTAAGAGAAGAGGGAAGAAAAAAAATGGGAAAAATAATCTCACATTAATGAGGCATTCAAGGAAGGCTTTTTAAAATGGAAAGGCCATTAGTTAGGAATGGTAAGGAACACTTGAACTTTATTCTCACCTGAACTTATTGAAGGAGAGAAAAATAGACATACATACATTTGGCTACATAAATTCATATTACACAACAGAGTAATAGAAAAAAAGTTAAGAAAAATGGAGGGGGAATAGAAGCAAGGGTAGATTGAGGAAGGCAAGATCATAAGCAAAAGAGACTCTAGGAGGGGGTAGGTTAAAAAAGTTTGTAAGAGAACAGAATGGAGAGATATACACAGTTAGCAATCATACCTGAAGGTAAATTATTTTAACACATCCATAAAATAGAAGAGAAAAACACACTTTATCAGAAACAAGAATAAAGCACAGTTACAGGAAACACACTTGAAACAGAAACATAACATAGAATTAAAATAAGGGGCTAAAGCAGAATCAATCAAGATTCAGTTGAAGTAAAAAAGACAGACAGGGGTAACAATGTAGAACTTTTTAAAAATCAAATGAATCACAAATCTAATTAAACAGAGAACATAAATTTTGCTATTGCCAAAACCAACAAATTAATATTCAATACTGAACATATATTTTTTATCCTTCATACTTGAAAATGACCTATAACATAAAATTGTAGTTACAGTATAGAGCTCAACTGTTGTTTTTCAGTAACATATGAGGTTGGAAGGCTATAATATGGGTCAGGCAAAAATAGTCTGAACATTTAGGATAGTCATGTCTCTAAAATTAGATGATGGCTAATATCTTGACGTGTAAGAACTGGATTTAAGCAAGGTAGATTTGCACAATGTAAACTGATGTAAAGTGAAATGAATTGAAACAAGAAATAAATATACCCATGACTATTTGAACATAAATGGAAAAGAACATCAGCAAAAACAACCAAAATCAAATGATGCATGATTACAAAATGTAAATGTGGACCAACAGAAAAGATCTGAGAAGATGCTTCATGAACTTTTTAAAGAATTTGTTGACTAGGGCTGTGGAAAACTATATGTGCTGACAGATATTTTCAATATGTTTCTAAAATCTGCTGAGCTATTGTTTTTTTTAATTCTTTGTTATATGACCAAATGTAAATGATAACTATTATAATAAATGCAAGGGTTAAGACAACTCCAAGAGACTCATGATGAAAAAGACTATACACTGCCATAAAAGGAACTATAAGAGTCTGAATGCAGTTTAAAGCATGGCATTTTTCACTTTAGTTCCTCCATGAATCTTTCTCTAGTATAACGATATGTCTTCTTTTACAACATGATAAACATGGAAATCTAAATTGCATAAGAACACATGTATAACCCTATATTGTATTACCTGCCCTTCTGAGGAAAGGGGAGAGGTGAGAGAGAGGGAGAGAACATGGATTGCAAAATGTCAAAAAATTATTATTGAAAATTGCACCATGCAATTTGGAAAAATGTTTTAGATATAATTCTTTGTTATAAATGATAGCTCATTTAGAGAAATATGGGACACATTTTTGGAGAATATAGTTGATATAAGCAAAGTAGATCTATGTCAACAAATTTATTTTAAAAATAATAATATATTTCATAGCATTATAATTCAAGAACTGAAAGGGAAATCAGAGGATATTGAATCCAACTTCCTCATTTTAACTATCAGGAAACTGAATTTGAGGAAAAACATATAACTTATCCAAAGTCATACTGGTAGAAAATGTTAGAAAAAGGAGAATAATGTACTAAATGAATGTAAATATTAATAGTAAGGCAAAATTAAATATATGAGTTAAAATAACAACCTGAAAACTTCTTTCTCACAATGATCAAAGTTGGTTGAGAGTAGACAACTGAGAAAATAGACCTCAGCTTCATTGAAGAGGTACAGTATTTATAAAGGTGAAATAGTACATATGATATCAGACACAGGTAATGTGTTGGTTAGTACTGTTGAACTGCTTTTAAAAATTCGGTCTTTGTCATAAGAGACAGCTCACTGGAAAGAGGAATAGAATATTACATATTTACAAATCAATGTTATGTAAAAACAGAAAGTATCAATGCAAACAGCATTTTTAAGGGATTGATATTAAGTTCCCCATCTTTATAAAGATAATAGCAAGGTAGATAAATTTAGGGATACTTGCTAGTTTAAGTGTATCTTTTTGTGGTAAGATACATAATTCATCCTTTTTAAAATCAAAAATTATATTTTCATATGTTCCGCTGAAATCATAGATTTAATTGTTGATTGCCCTTTTATGTATTTTCCTCATTGAATAATTGGATTTTTTTTACAAAATCATTCTTCTTTCTGTGTTATATGTCTTTTCTTTCTGTGATATTCATCTTAATAGATTTTAGTTATTATTATCATCTAGAGAACTGTTCTATTCATTTTCATTTCATAGGATTCCATATTGAGTACTTTTTAAACTTCAGTACATACTTGCCCCTGATATCCAGGCCTTAACATCAAAGGCAGACGCACTGAGACAAACAACTGTAAAACCAAAGAAATAACCAAGTACAATATAGTTAAAACATTTGTTACAATAATAGACAGCTGAGCAATTGAGTTTGAATTTATAAGTGAATTTTATATGCTGCTGTATTATTTTCTACTTTAAGACATCTGAAAAAAATACATTAGAAAGAGTCCTGAGAAGTGCACCCCATTACTGTAAATTCTACTCAGATTGTGATAGGGATTAGCATGAATCAAACCCAAACCCTCCTCTCTACGTGGAACAGCAAACTTTTTACTGTAGCCTCATTTCCACTAATCTGGGGCTGCTCTGTGATCTTTGATCACACCAAGTATTACAGATGGAAAAGTACTATTTCCAAATCCCCAATGTGTTTCTAGCTGTCAATAAAATCCTTTTAAGTGTCAGAAGCAATTGCTCTGGTTTGTACTTATGCTACTAGCCATAGCAGCCCCTCTAAAGCAGAATAAAAGAGACATAAATACAGTTCCGAATTATTCAGCCACAGTCACCCCGGCTTTGGAATGTGGAGGGATTCCTTTAGGAAAAAAAAAAGTGTAACTTGAATTTCTTTGGGGGAGGGACAGGGCACTGAAGCATAAGGGAATGAACCTGAGTAGGGGTCATGAGTTCTGCTTTGTTTTGTTTTGGAAAGCACCAAGTGAAAACATTTAAGTTCACACATTTGTAAATTATGCCTCTCCTTGCAATCTATTAAACAACTGAATATTTAGAATATTTGGATAGAGCATGCTATTCTTTTTTTTTCCCTTAAATGTTCCTCATGAATACACACTCCTCCCCATAAATTATATCTGGAGATAGGCCACTATAACTAATGTAATAGACTGGGAGGTAAAATGGAGCACAATTCCCTAAACTCAATAAAATAAGCAATTACTCTTGTTATCTGAATGGCTCTGTCAATGGCAAAGTTGTCTGTGTCATAACAGAATCTAACAAACCCTGTTGCCTTTAAGCATCAAAGGCTCTGGACTTATTATCTATCTAAGATGTGCATGTATAATCAGCTTCTCCAACAAATGAAGAAGTGTCTCTGGCAAAATATAAAATGGTGATAAACTATGGGCAGATGATTAATTCACAGAAATTCTCCATCACACAGCCACGACATATGCCCATCTCTGCTGTTATCCCCTCAGAGATTTTCATACTAAACGTATGTGCATATTTTTCATGGCTACTGATATTTGAATTGCAGCCGGCTCCCATGCAGAACATGAAACACTTCAAACTGCATAATGCCAACTAAATTATAAATTCTCCAGTGGCCTGAGGTAGCAATGGCCATAATAATGAGTGTGCTTAAGTGGTTTGTGTAGATTTTTTTTCCCTTTAGCTTTTATGTCCTGACTTGCCAGGTTGTGTGATGTGTGTGTATGCGTGCCTGTGCGTGTGCATTAACACGAATGCACAAACACACAGATACCTTTCTTAGAGATCAAATAGTGCAGCAAAACAATAATTTGTCTTCAGGAAATAAATACATTTGTCACTTTTTAAAAAGGAAGCAAAGCATATAGGCGAAAAGCATTCAAGGGATCAATGGGCAATTTAGAATACTAAATCTAATGGATTAGACAGTTGTTTGGTATCTGTATATATCTCTCATAATCATACTTTATCTCCTTTCTCACTATTCAAACATTTTAGAAACATGGATGATATTGTTTACCATAGATATTGTTCACATAGATAAATGTGGCAAAAATCTTCCAAAAACTCTGTAGGACTTAATATTTTTTTAAAAGATTCTAAATTGTTGGAGTTTTCTGGTTGATTTCCCTGAAAAGGAAAAGTAAGTGATGATAACATGAATAGAAATCTCTGCTGATTCAATAACGAAAACAAAACCAATTTTTTTTCTCATCAATAGTTTCTTTGTGGCTTAGAAAGAAATGTTTGATTTGGTAATAACTGTTTATCCTGATCCCAGATAAAGGGAATATAATCACCATGGGTTAAGAAAGTTATTAGGCATATTTTTTTAAAAATAAATATATTTCTGAGAAGATATCAGTCCAAACTCAGGAAAAAAATATATGAACCACAAGGCAATGGAAAGATATATTGTAAGGTTTAACATTTTGCTAACAATGAATGAAGTGCAATAAATAGCAGGAACATGTATTGCTAAGAATGGAGGTGGAGCAGCCAGGTAGTGAGAATAAGAAATAACAACGATATAACCTGGCTTTTATAGCACTGTTCATGAAAGAATGGAGACATTACATTTTGCAGATGAAGAACCAGATTATAAGCAACTGAGATTTGCTCATGATCTTATAACTAATAAACTTTTGAGGCAGAATTTGAATATAGGTCTCTTGATATCCAATTGAGCTTCTTCTTCACTATTCCATGCTCACTCAGGTAATCGGGACTTAATATAAAGCAGTCACTCAAATTATAATTCCTGACAATTCCTTATGGATTTTTTTACTAATTAGATGACTTAAACAGAGACAGGATCATAACCAGGATAGTCACCTAGTTTTGACCTTTTTTGTTCTTAACAATGCATGAAATCTATTGTGTCTATTAAAGGATGGAAGAGATGTTCTATGTCACTAGAGAAAATGTTAATACCAAAGACATTGCATTTAACAATAATAAATCACCCTTCCATACCATATCACTGATTTTATTTTAAATTTAAAAGAATATTAGTAATTTCCCTGAACTTTTTCAGTTAGAATTTCCTAAAAATAAGAATCAGATACTGGTGACAATAATAACATTAATATTTATCTTTATTATGCACCAATGTCATATCATAACAAGATTTGAAACCAATCTTAATGTTAATGTCACATAGGAAAGGACTTCATTCTCATTTTTGTCAATGACACAGCTCTAAGTTACACAAGAATGTATTTAAGATCAATGTTGGACAATCATAAAAACAAACAAGAGCCAAAAATTTGATCTTTATAGCCAGTTGGTTAAATCAAAAACAGACATCAAGAAGTTCAAAAGAAGTTCAAAGACTGAAGTCACTGACAATTTTCACTTAATACCAACTTCATAAATCCTAGCAAATAATTATACAGATAACAACACCAACATTTGCCTCAAATACTACTCCATAAGGGATGGGTATACAGTGTATTTAGACTAGAATGTTGAAAAGCCCCTTTTCAATGTTATGAACTCAAATGGCATGTTAAATTTAAAAAGCAAATGCATTAAAAATATATGACATTTGACTAGCATGAACAAATGCATTTTTTCACATTTGGCGGATAATGTAAAAATATTGCAGGATTGTTACATATAATATTTACAATTACTTTTGCAATGCTAGGAACCAAAAGAAAGTTGATCTATTATTTGTAGCAAAAGAAAAAGGAACCCCATATCACTTCTTTAATTGCAAAAAGAAAAGAAATAGAGACCACAGAATACAGAAAACAAAAATATGCAAAATCCTACATGCTCTCATTCAACAATTGAAAGTAAAAGCCAGTGTGATTAAGTGGGCAATAAAAGGTATAAAACTATGGAAAACACATTAATAACTTGACATATACCAAAATCTTAACTACAAAGGACTGGGAGCCAAAGATTTTATAGGAAAGGGAGATACTCCAAAGTATGAAAAAGAGAAAAAATTCTTGTCATCTATATAGTTTCAACAATTCCAAGAAAAATGAAAAAGCATATTGTATTGAATATGAAACAGAAAATTTACAGACAATATAATGAACTGTTAATATAATGAAAAGAGAATAGTAACATCAAGGGAGTTGAATAAAACTCTGGGTCATTTGAAAAATTGGAAAGTTAGGAGCCTAGATATGGTTCATAAATTGTTGGGTTTAATATTTCCAGAAACACATGAATTACTACCAACACACTTCATGAGTTTCCTCCCATATGAAAGTCTAATCCCACCTTTCTTAATAGAAGCCATAGCACACCTATTCTCAGAAAATAAAAATGCTATTGTTGCCTCACAATATAGGCCAGTTATGTTTTTATGTACTTTAAGAAAAGAATTCAATTATTGTATCACTCTCAAAATTGTTAGCAATATATTGTCTGAGGTTTTTGTTTTGTTTTGTTTTTTTCCCCCTAAAGAATGCCCAAAAGCTCTTGATATGTGAAGAACACCTCATTATTAACTTGGTATTTGTAAAACATGCTGAATGAAAGCAAGGAAGCATTTACTCTACCTTTATAGATAACCACAAAGCCTTTGACTCGGTTCCTCACAAATGACTTATTCATGTAATAGAAGATATGCAAAATAGATCCAAATAAAATGCTAATGTTGGCTCATTTCTACACAGTGATGAAAAAGTATTCCATTTTGAAGAAAGTCAAGAAAAATGATATAAAACATGATGATTCTTCCTAACTTTAGCCCTTATATTGTATCTGGAATAGAACAGAACATGGCTTTCAAATGAGAGACATTCCCTCAAGGAGTTAATGATATATATATGGAAACAACTTTTAAACAGCTATGTACAGTCTATATACAGGATAAATAGGAAAGATCAGAGAGAAGACCTTAGAATTGAGGAAAATTAGGAAAGGAGTATAAAAAAAATAAAAACTGGGAATGTGGGGAACCACTTGATGGTTCAGTAGACTTGCCCAGAGATTAGAGGACCTGGGTTCAAATCTAACCTCAGACACTTCCTATTTCTGTGACCCTGGTCACTTAACTGCCATTACTTAGCCCTTCACATTCATCTGCCTTGAAACCAGTGCATCATATTGATTCTAAGATGGAAGTTAAGGGTTTAATTTTTTTTTAATGAAAGGAAGAAAGAAAGTCAGGGAAGTAAGGAGCCAGAACTAAAAAAGGAGAGCTTCCAGCCATGGAGGGAGCATCCATCTCTTCAATGACTACTGTTAGTGATTTCAGCCAAATTCTTATCAAAGTGACCAAAAATAGAAACTTACAAAAATTTTAAAAATATATATTTTAATGTTCTTTTTACTTTGAGTTCCAAATCCTCTACTTTCCTCTAATTCCTCCTTTACCCATCAAGAAGGGAAGCAATATGACACTCATTACATTTGTGAAATCATGAAAAACATATTTCCATATTAGCCATACTGAAAAAATAGCAAGAAAAGTAACATTTGAAAATACTTCATTTCACATTCAGCACTCATCAGTTCTCTCTCTGGAGATGGATAGCATTTTTTTTAAATTGAGTCCTTTGGAAGTTTCATAGATCATTATATCAGTAAGAATAACTAAGGCTTTTGCAATTGATGATTCTTACTATGCTACTGTTACTGTGTACAATATACTCTTGGTTCATCAGCTCACTCCATGTTGCATCAGTTTATAAAAGTTTCAGGTTTTTCTTAACCAATTTATCTCATCATTTCTTATATCACAATAATATTCTATCATAATCATATGCTATAACTTCTCCAGCTATTCTCAAACTGATGGACATCCCCTCTATTTCCATTTTTTGTCCAACAAAAAAACTGATACAAATATTTTGTTTCTATAGGTTATTTTTCTTTTATTCCTTTGGGATCCAGTAGTGGTATTGCTCAATCAAAAGGAAGGCACAATTTTATAGCCCTTTGGGAACAGTTAAAATTATTCTCCAGTATAATTGAATCTATTCACAAATATACCAACAATGCAATAAGGAACCTATTTTCCCACCTACCTTCCAAAATGTGTCATTTCTCTTTTCAGTAATGTTAGCCAATCTGAACAACTACTTTTTTATACAAAAAACATATTGTTTTGATGATTACCATTTTGTATTATATTTTGATATTTGGTTATTTTAGATGTCTTTCCTCTACATTTTTTCTCCTATTGATTCTCTTAGTAATTCTTACATTTTTTTCTCAATGAAATTCATTACTATTTTCTAGTTCTGTAAATTGGTTTCTTGGTATAAAATAGTTTTATCTACATGGCACTGTTTAAATAAATTTAGGTAAATGTATACTTTTTATTATATTGACTCTACCTACCCATGAGCAATTAATATTATTTAGATCTGTATTTGGGTGAAAAGTGTTTTGTAATTGTGTTCATATAGTAGGTAGGTAGACTCAAGTGTTTTATACTTTGTGAAGTTATTTTAAGTGGAATTACTCTTGTTAGGCTTTGTTGATAATATATAGAAATGTTGATAATTTGTGCAGGCTCATTTTATGCCATGCAACTTTGTTAAACTTGTTATATCAACATTTTAGTTGATTTTCTAGGGCTCTCTGAGTATACTATCATATCATGTGCAAAGAGTGATAGTTTGGTTACCTCATTGCTTGTGATTATTCCTGTAATTTCTTAACTTAATGCTTAAGCTAGCATTTCTAGTACAATATTTATTAATAATGGCAATAATGAATATGATTGCTTCATCCCTGATCATAAGGGAAAAGAATTTAGTTCATCATCATTATAAATTATGTTTGCTCTTGGTGTTAGTAGTTATCATTTTAAGAAAAAGCTCTATTTATCCCTTTATTTTCTGCTATTTTTAATAGGAATGAGTCTTGTATTTGAACAAAAGCTTTTTCTGCATCTTTATTTTTTATTGTTTTTGTTATTGATTTGATCAGTTATATTTGTAGCCTTCCCAATATTGAACCAGTCCTACATGTTTGGTATATATCCCACCTGGTCATGCTTTATATTGGTGTAGTCTCCTTGCTATTAGTTAATTTAAAATGTTTGCATCAATATTCATTAGGAAAATTGGTGTATAATTTTCTCTTCATTTTTATTCTCCTTGATTTTATTCTAAAACTCTATTTGAATCATTGATGTTACTTATTTGAACTCTTTTTCAAATAGTTTATTTAGTATTTAAATTAATTGTACTTTAAATGTTTGCTAGAATTCTCTTAATATATCACTTTCAACATTATCTTTGTGAAGGATAACATTTTAATAGTCACATTATAGTCATATAAAAATATTATTTACATTTAAGATGTGGAACAAAAAATGGTTCCAAAAATGTAGAAAATGACAGGAAAAAATCCCCAAATAATTTGGGGGCAGGATGAAGGACACATCGTGCCCATAATCCTTTCTGCAACTTTTCTGCAGTTGGAGTTATAACATATGTGCTTTCTGAGAACCTATAGAAGACTAATTTACCTCTATTTTTATTAAATTACAAAAGATGGTCACTTTATCTGCCTGTACAAGCATTGATGAAACATTTTTAAATAGCATGATAGACATGTCCTATCATCATTTTCATATTAACTTTATTTAAAAATATGAGAACTAAATAAATAATAATAACAATAATAACAATAGTTAACAAAAATATGGACCCAAGAGATTGTAATTTAAGTTTTCAAAGTATTTTACAAATTTGTCATTGATTGTCATGACAATCATATAGATATGTGCAAGAATTCTTATTTTACTGATGAGAAAACTGAGACAGAGTTGCTAAATGATGTATTATGATTATTCATACTGATAGTAAAAAGGAAAGATATGATTAAAAGCAGACTGGTTTTCCTAGTTCTTCAATATTGCATCCAGTTCATAATTCCAGGCTATTAGGTCTTGTTTCCTTAATAGTTTTATTATCACAAAAGTTTGTGTATTATACTATCAACAAATCCCAACAAAACCCAGAGGTGAGGAAATAAATGAATATAAGATTCTATCTTTTTTCCTTGAAATCAGAACCATACTGGCAAAAGCATCAAAATTTATCAACCTATTGAATAATATGAAATATAGATTCAAAAATTATTATTGGAGTTTACAAAGCATAGTGGTAGCTAGATAGCACAGTGAATAGTGTGCCCAGGCTTAGTCAGGAAAACCATTCAAATCTATCCTTAAACATTTCCTAGCTGAACGGGTCTCTTAACCTTTGGTTGCCTCAGTTTCTACAATATTGGAGAATGATTCCTACCTCAGAGGATTGTTATGAGAATAAATGAAATAATAATTGTGAGAATACAGTGCTTGGCACACAGCAATTATTGTGTAAATGTTAGTTATCCTTGTTTGGGGGTGCAACTTTTGAATCTTAAGAATTTAGTTGAAGTTATGTGAAAAAATAATAGTCATATAGGAAATCATAATTTTATAAAAATACCAAGGTAGATGGACCAAAAAATTTTATTTATCTGCTTCTGACATGCTCGATTGGATGAATATAAAAATAAAATTGGAAGAAGAAAAAATTCACTCTATCTAACCCACAAACTATTTTGACTTACTATTTACTAGCAATAAAGTTCAATAAAATATAAAAAAGTAAATCCCATTTTCTGTAACAAAAAATCATCAAAAATTTGTAAGTTAACCTACCAAGAAATGCTCCTGGCCTATACAATGACAACTATAAAATTATAATGACTAAGACAAAGGGAGGTCTAAGTAATTGGAAGAGCATTCAGTGTTTATGGGTGAGCTGGATTAGTATAGTAAAAATGACAATACACCCAAAATTAATGTACATGTTTACTGCAATACCAATCAAAATACTAAGGAGTTTATTCACAGAATTGCATAAAATCATAATGAATTGCATATGGAAAACAAGCAGGGAAGACTATAAAAGATGGTCTGTAAAAAAATAAATACACTAGTGAAGGTGGCCTTTTATTCACAAGTTACAGACTTTAAACATATAACAAAATAATTATCAAAACTGTATGATATTAATCTGCTACTTAATGCCTGAGTGACCTTTGGAAAGTCACTTTACTGCTCAGGTTAGGTTTCTTCCTTTGTAAAATGAAGTTGAACTAACTTATTTCTGGAACTTCTCCATGTTCAGATCAATTCTTTGAGAAGACCTCCAGTCTATGCTCCACTTCCTTTTCTCTTAGTCTCTAACTCTGTAGTCTATCTTCTGACTTCGATTATTCAATTAAAACTGCTCTCCAAAGTTACCAACAATCTCTCAATTGCCACACTCAATGACCTTTTCTTATTTGTCAGTTATTTTATGCCTTTGGTACTGTTAATAATCCTCTTCTTAATATTATTCTCTACTATTTGGACTTTCCTGAAATTGTTCTATCCTGGCTGTCCACTGCTTCTCTGGCCAACCCTTCTCAGACTCCTGAAGAAGAAATAGAATCCAGGAGGAGAAGGTGGCCAATACTAGCGAATGGTTCTGAGAGTTCAAGAACATTGAGTACTGAGAAAAAAAAGTTTTTGGATATGCCTGTTAAGAGACTATTGTTACTTTTTTTTGGTCTTTTTACGTTCACTCCCTAACAGAGTATCTGGCACAGAGGAGCCATTTAAGAGAGACTTGTTGAATTGATTTGATAGATACCCTTTTACAAAAAAACAAAACAATCAAAAAAAACTTTTCTTTCTTCCCTGTCATCAAAGAGAAAGAGTTGTCTCTCTTTCT
Source organism: Gracilinanus agilis (assembly GCF_016433145.1). NCBI lineage: Eukaryota > Metazoa > Chordata > Mammalia > Didelphimorphia > Didelphidae > Gracilinanus > Gracilinanus agilis. Next base: position 432,186,909 of record NC_058130.1, read on the forward strand.
TTCCATTTCTTCTTTGACTTTCCTAACTTAATCAATCTTTTCTTTTCAGAGATTTTCAGTTTTCTGATCAACACAGTGTTCTCAATCTTGGTTTTGATTATGAGTTCTATTCAAATGACTCCCAAATGGATGTCTCTTCCTTTGACATTTCTTAGAGAATTCTGCTCTATATATCAAACAGAATCTAGGTGCTACAGAGGTCTACACAGTTCTTCCACTGGCTTTTATATTTTATGATGACTTCCGTAAGACATGAAACACCTAATTCATTAGGGAATGAGCATATGGGAAAGCAATGAAGGGAGGAAGAAGTGAAAATTAAGCAAAGTGGGTTCTGAGGCTAATTAATCAAGTATGAGTAACAGGACAGAGGCAAACTAATGGTCAAGACCTTATATTATATTAGAAAGCAGTAAAAAATAAGGAAAGGAGATTCAAACACGAAGTATCATTAGGCAAATGAGTCTAAGGATGTATTGTTTAAATATACTGAACATACTAAGAAAATTACATGGAAGAATTCTCTCAGCTTTAACAACAGATAATATCTTCCAAAAAGAGGTTTGGCACATAAAAATTCTAAATAAACTTTAAAAAATTCTCTCTAGGGGCAGCTGGGTAGCTCAGTGGATTGAGAGCCAGGCCTAGAGACGGGAGGTCCTAGGTTCAAATCTGGCCTTAGACGCTTCCCAGCTGTGTGACCCTTGGCAAGTCACTTGACCCCCATTGCCTACCCTTACCACTCTTCCACCAAGGAACTAATACACAGAAGTTAAGGGTTTAAAAATATAAAAAAAAATTCTCTCTAACATATTTTGTTTCTGAGACCACTAAGAATTTAAAGAAAAAAAACACTTCAATTCAAATTGAGAACTAACGAAGGAATATTTAAGTACCTATTAAGTCCAAAGAAGATAATAATGTAAGGTAATGAAGATAAGAAACAAAGTAGAAAAACTTGTGGCAGGAATATAAATTCTCCTTTGAAATATACCATCTATACACACACACACACACACACACACACAAACAAACATAACTTCATCTGAAAAATAGTCAAGATAGTACCTGCTTCATAAAGTTGTGATGAAGAAAATGCTTTACAGATTTTAAAATGTTATATGCTGGTAATATGATTTGTTATTATAATATTATCTTAAATATCTTTAATAACTTCAATGAAAGGAGATAAGCACAATGTTCTAATTATATTGGCAGCGTTTTTACTGTGCTAGAGAAATTTCTTCCCTAATATATCAAGAGAGAACATAATTTCCAAAGCAAAATTATTATTCAAAGATTTTTGTTAGCTGGAATTAGTTAACAAAAGTTCAAATACTAAATAAATGAGATTGATGAACCCTATCCAACCATTAATATTTGTTGCAGATGAGAACAAAGAGGAAAAATATCAAAATTAAGAATCAATGGAATTTTATGTTGATGAGAGTATTATAGTGGATACTCAAGTCTGATTTTATGTGATGCAGGATAACAGAATTTAGATCCAAAATCACTTTAAAAATGTAGTCCTCAAAATATTTTGTTCTTGACTTTCATAGTTCTTGTTCTTTCATAGTTCTCCCCTCCCTGATGGGCTTTTGGTCCCAGTACTATTGGGCACAGAGATCTTTTCTTTTTCCCTGATGCCCTTAAGCTGCTTTCCACTGGCTGTAGCATTTCTGATGAGCATGTTGTGCCTCTGCTCTGAGACTGTGCTCTGAGAAAAAAAGCAGTCTTTTTTTCTTCAGCAAAGTTAACTATCATCGAATGGGCTATTCTTGTATCAATTCCCAAACATTCTGCTCCACTGGATGCTGCCACAAGAGAGGGAGAAAAAAAATCCCCCGCCCCCATATATTTGCCTCCTGTTGATGAACTTAGCCATCTCCTAAGAACTGCCTGTCTCAAACAACTCCTTAGATATTGTGACAATATTTAATGGCTACAAAAGTTAGGGCCAATCTTGCCCTTTCATTCTTTCAAATAGTTTATTAAAAATCTATTCATTCCTACTAAACTAGTAATAATGGGTAAACACTCCTTGATGCTTTCTTTAGGATCTAAAACCTTGTCTCTTTAACCAGTCTCTTATATTCTGTTTTATCAGCAAGTGGTTGAGAGGGAAATAAATTGATAAGGGTTCTTCTGATTACCATGACAAACATGCCTATACACATGCATGCATACACACATGAACTTAAATAACTAAAAAATATAAAAAATATTAAAAGAGAACAAAATACATGTTTTTGAGCTTCTGTGGGGTTAAATGTTTTAATTTTAAGAATTCTGTAAAAAAGTATCCAATTTGTATAGCATTCTGAACTTTTAAATGTTTCTTCCTTATACTTTCATGCGTCTATTATTTTCTTTATTTTTATTCAGCTCTAGTACTACTGACTCATTAGTCATTAGATTCATTTCCTGGAGCAGTGATGGTAACAAGAAGGGTACACTGAGCCCTCTCTGTGGGCATACCTGTAGTCACCCACCAGAATTTGCATCTAGAAAGCCAGAGGGACTCAGGATGGAGCTGCTCTTCACCTCCTTTCCATATGCCTGAGGACATTTTTCACATGACCTGCCCCTCTGCCCAGCAGCCCAATGGGAGTGCATCCTCCTTCCCCTCCTGGGGTAAGGGGAGAGGAGGGGGGCAAAGTGGGGGGTCTATGGTGGTGGGGAGCAGACACAGCACTCAATCTGCAGCAATGGGGTGGGGATGTGGTCCAGCACTCTGTCTCTAAAAGGTTCACCATCACTTCCCCTAGAGACAAATCTTCTCTTATAACAAATTAGTAACAACTTAAAAAAAACCCAAAACAAACAAAACTCAAAACTATCTTGAGTAGAAAGATCCTGATCACTAACAGTATTAAAGAATAACCTGAATAACAATTTGTTAAACATGAACATTTGTGTTTAAGTTGAGCTAGGTAACACCTGGGGTCCTTTTCAATTCTGACATTCTCATTTTCTATTTGTATACTTTGTTTACCAAGGTAAGGACTTATAAGAATCAGAAACATCAATAACTCCTATTAAAACATCAATATTCATTGTTGTTAAGGAGGTATATTTTTTATTCACATCTCAACTTATGTAGAAAAATTAGAAAATCCCAAGTCAGGGGGGAAAGAGAGATGGTATGATGTCAGATATAGAATGTATTGTGATTGTGCCTTTACTACAAAGATATGCTGCATTATAGCAGATGTTGGCTCTTCATAAATTGCACAAGACGAATCGACTGTTAAAATTTCATGGACTTGTCATGACAGCTAATTTCATATTCCTTGACATAGTATCTGAGCAAAGGTACCAATGTTCATTCATTTCACTATGATATAGGTACCATAAATTGGGGACTTTTGAAGGACCAATCATAATGGTTGACAAATATTCCTGCTACTCAATAGAACAAGAGTTATTAGTCATTTTGTTGTCTTCATAACTATTTACAATGTTGGTGGGGAACTTGGGAGTTAGGTCTATTTTTAATGGTTCTATAGTTAAAATCCTAACCACAGCTTCTGTGGCAGTCCGCCAAGGGATTCAGCAAAAGCAGTCTAAATTAACTTAAATTCAGGTGACAAAAGCTCCAGAAAAATGAGAAAGTAACAAACATGCCAATGTGTTAAGTAGTCATATAACCACTGGACAGCCATTTTGCTCCAAGCTTTTTACTTTGTCTCTCTACTACAATTTTTCTCTGATTTTAAAAGCAGGGAACAGCTTCTATTGAATACAATAGAATACAGTCTTCCTCAGAAATGCTGGAGGGTATTCTGAACTTTGAAGGTAACACTAGAATCCTCTCAGACTGTGGAGACTGGTTCATTCATTCTAAATGGACAGCTAATTTTCCAAGTGTCGTTCTTAGCAAAGAGTGCCAATTTTGATTTGTAATCTTATTCACAAAGTAGAAAGCAGTGAGACATTGGTGGCTTAAAGCGTATTCAAATATAAAGCCTAAGACAAAAATGAAAAAATGCTAGTCTATTCATTGATGATAGTATGACTGGCATGGCATCTTCCTATAGACTACATATCAGAAGAAGATATTCCAACTGTTAATTACATGGAATTTCCTATTTATCATTTTACAGGGAAACCTTCTTTTCTCTGGGGATATTATGAGCAACCTTGAAAATGAAGGTGTTTTATGAAGCCTAATTTATAACACATTATGTAAAACCGACTGAATTATGTATTAATAAGCAGGTAGAGATTTGTTTTATATTCAGCTTTACAATTGAAATATTCATATCACCTTAAATAGAGGAACAATACTCCTGTTTTCTCCCAGGCTTTTAGGCAGGAGAATATTGTCAAGACCCATTGGAGAGCTCCCCATATCTCTTTTAGGATGAAAGATACCATCAGAAATATCTTAGAACAAACCTTTTGTGAGGTGATTGATGTTTGAAATCACATGCTGTGGGCAATAAACTGTAGTTTGCTTCAATTAGTTTACAAGGTTTCTTATTTCAATTCATTAAAAGCACACATGGTAAATGCTAATGATTTAGAGAAGGAATGTATTTTTCTTGTTTTCTTTCTCCTGTAACTTTCTTTGATTAAATATTGGGTCCCCTGGTATTGGATTGAGGGTAACAAATAAAGATTAATGGGCCCAAACAAGAAAATAACTTTACTTCAGATTTCACTACACACACACACACACACACGCACACACACACACACTCACACACTCACACACTCACACTCACATCTAGTCTTCTCATCTGTTCAAAGCTCTTTAAAAACAAGGCTACCCTCTTCAAGATTTAGTGATGGTTTTAAGCCAAAAAAGGATTAGTCATAATTATAGAATCATAAGGCCAATAGGGATCTTAATAATCATGTAGTACGGCCCCTTCCTCTTACAAATGATGTGACTGCCCCAAAATGACACAACTCATTTAATGCAGAGCCAGGATAAGAACCCACACCTCTTCTCCTAGATTAGACCTCTGTTCCACTATATACCACTCTATTCCTTTGTCATTTGTAAGCACTTGATTGACAATAAGTATTAATATAAATGCTTGATTGACGACTTTGGATTCTTTAGCTTCATTTATAGTTAAAACAAAATCATGGCAGAGGTCGTCCAGTCATGTATTCTTCATTAGCATCTTTGATTTGATGTTCTACCTTTCCCATTATTTACTGTGTTCAGTTAGTAAAGGAGTATAAAAATACTGAAGTTTACAGTGCAAGCATGTAGCTGTCTGTACATCAGAATAATAGATGTTAAACCAATATTAAAAGCTCAAGCTTATGGTTATCAATAATATAAAAGTCAAAGACACTGTGCTAGATAACAAAGTAAGAACTCTGTAAATGGTCCAAGGTGAATTGGATCTGGTCTGTTCACTTAGTAAAGATTATAGGAATTGGATTGACTGCTTGATTATGGAGATAATATATTGAAATCATAGTTTACTAAAGACTTAATTGAGATATTTGGATAAACATGGATATAATGACTATGGACTTATTGGTAGTTCTGGCATTGGAGCTCTATTCATGTTGTAGTGAGAGACAAAATATTCAAATAGCATATTCTTCTACCAAAATACTTCTCTGATGCCTCATTATAAGATTGATATAAATTTAATTTCCAAAGGTCTTCTCAACAGAATTCAAGGACTAACTGCTGAAAAAGTTTTCAAGGACAAGCCCATTAATGAACTGTTTGCCTATCAAAGGTATAAATCAGGTAAGTTTGAAAAGGCTCATTGCCAGACAATTGGATATCAGCTGTTCAGAAAGTCATGAAATTATGAATAAAAGATCTAAAATCTAAAAAGGATTGAAAATTAAATTGTTTGACTAAGTATTTTCATAAAAGAATTTCAGATCCTTTAAAGAATGAAAGGAAATAATAGTGATCAACTAAAAAACACCATTTGTAACTAGTTTTCAGTGCATAAATAATTGAAAGTCATAATTTAGATTATTTAATCACACTTATTCATGTAATTTCTGAAGTCATCTTTATTATAAAATTCTTCACTAATTCATACATTAGAATCTAATTCATTGGTATGCCAAGATTAGAAGGAAGCTATTGAGACTTGAAAAAGTCAAAATTAAAAGCATTATTTTGTTATTGTTGTTGTTGTGTGTGTGTGTGTGTGTGTTTGTGTATGTAAAGGTAAGAAATATAAATGTTAGCAAAAAAGAATTAGAACTCTTTCAAAGAGAAAAACTGAAAAACATAAAAAAGAAAGTTGAGCATTTAAAAATGTTAGACACCCTCAAGAAATTTTAAAAAGGAAAAGAAGAGAGTAGAAATTGAATTTCAAAATAGAGGTGATAAAACTTTTAGCAATAATAATAATAAATAATAAAGATTACTGACAGCTTTTCATTTTCCCCTAAAACTGAAAATCCTAAATAAGTTACTGATGGCAAATTCATTTTTCTCTTCATCTCAAGAACTGACACTACTAAGCCTAAAGTCTACATCCTTTCTTTTTGTTTTATCTTACAATTCATTTTTTAAAGTTCTCTACAAATAGTAGCAGGAAAAATCAGAGTAAGTATTTCATGAGGGATGAGGATTAGAATAGTGAATTTTAATTTTCTTTTAATGGAGAAGAGAATATGGAACAAAAATGTGGAGAAAGACAAGTATCCACTATTAGAGGCAACACGACTTAGTAAAAAGAGAATTGCTTCTAAAACAAATGGGTTCAAGTCCTATCTCTGTGGGTTTATGTACTTGAGGACATAATTTCCCTAGTTCTCATTTTTCTTTTATATAAAAAAGAATTGCTCTAGATGATTTTTCAGGAGCATTTATCCTCCCAAACTATGAAAACTCTTTTATCATGTTTATGAGTACTCAAAACTAAGATGAATGTATTGGAATGGAAAAGTCACTTATATGTAATTCATGAATTCAGGGTACTTTTCAGAGATGGACTAGAGATAGTCATATGGCCCTGGAAAAAATCATTTCATCTCATTTCTTTTTTAGAAACCAAATGGAATTGGACTAAATTTATTTCAATTAAATATAGCAAATATTTATGCAAATCACAAAAGTCTGGCAAGCACTGAGGTGGTAAAATGTTTATATTCCTACTAAAGTATGGGTTCATGAAATAGGCTAGTTGAAACCTCATATAAATATACACGTAATGTGTATATATATACATTTATAAGCATGTCTATATGCATTTATGCAAACTTATGCATCCATGTATGTGTGTATAGGTATAGTCGCAGAAAGTTAAATCATGCATGTACATACTGGCAGCATAAAATAATAGATAGATCTGTGTTAGATCTGGCAAATACTGGTTTCATGGCCTGAGACTAGTAACTTAATCTTTCTGTATTGTAGGTAACTCTCTGTAATGATAACTTATGCAAAACTTGTATTTCTAGAGGGACTTCCTTATAGTGATGAAATCACAGGTTAAGGGTTTGTCTTTTGGTCTGTCTTTGTATGCTTTTAATCTTTTAATTTCATTTAAGCTAAACTTGTGATTTTATGAGTACAGGAATCTTACAGTAAGGTAATACCTATACCAATGAGTATTAGAACTTGTTCCAAAACTCATTCTTACATTGCCTGGGCACTGAAAGATTTAATCACATGTATCCAAGTGTTTGAGGCAGAAATTGAATCAAAGTCTTCCTGATTTAAAGACTAGTTCTCTATCCACTCTGAAATACTATCTTGCTACTCTTATAAAGAAAACATAGATTAAGGTTAAGTTAGCAAAGAGCAGGCTTTGCCTGGCAAGCTGGCAGGACTTGAAAATTCTAAATTTGCAATCCTGGCAGAGAGGACGCTTTCACATAGAGATTCTGCATTTAGCACTTGTTTTTGGTAGCGTGAACTGGGTAAGCAACTGTCTTGTGAACCTGTGTGTGGTATTTTGGATTTCAGTGCTTTTGAGATGTGCCTCGGACATTGAAGACAAGAGCTTCTATCAAGACCATGAAGGTGCAGGTTGAGAAAGGATTTTTCTGTGTTGGTGGACATATATAGAAAACTCCATCTCCCTCACTCCTCAATTGGATTATCTTGCTCTTTAACCTGTGTTCCTGGGACAAGTTGAGACATCTAGACAACAGCCAAAGAACAACTTAGTGAGATAGCCCTACCCTATGCTGTTTTCTGTAGTTTTAGTGATTAGAATAGCCATCTCCATCCCTTCAATCCTCTGTCAGTTACTTTTTAGATCTAAGTGGTAGTTCTCCTATTTCCCTTCACTCCCTGCCCTAATTTTGTTAATAAAACCCTGTTATACAGACATTCCTTGTATCTTCTCCTTTCGCATATACTTTTATTGACAACAAAAGCCCACTGTGAAATAAAGCTGTTTCCCTGGTTTTGTCCATCTATCTGTTATCCAATTATTCCCCAGCTTAGTGTGTGTTATCTGGATGTATTTCCCTTTAGTCAGTTAACTCTCTACTTCACCCCACTTGATTGAGACACTAATTTAACCCCCAGCATAACATCCAGCATAACACTACTAAATCTGAATATAAACATACATATAAATATACTTTTATGCATAGGTAAGTCTATATATAAGTATATAAACATGCATGTATGTATAATGAATATATATGTCCCCATGTATTTGTTTATGTGTATCTGCATGTATTAATGCTAAAATGCTTAATTGGAAAACATTAACTCATTACAATAAGGTGCCCTTTGAGCATATTAAAATTTTTATTTTGTTTCTCCTCTAAAAAACATAAAGAAAGCAAACTGAATCACAATTCACAAGCTACAACCTTAATTCCCATATATACTTTTTAAAAAAGTATGTCTTTATCAAGGTAAAGTGTCATATTTATTGTATGTATTGAATGAATAGGAAGTGTGAGTAGAGAAGAGCTAGTCTGCTCATTCCTAACCCCACTCCCAATTTCATGCCAAGCCCCAGTCCCCTTCACCCATAGATCCGGCCCAAAGTTGTGTCTTAATCAACTCACTAGTGCATTTAGGGGCACAGAATCAACAAGAGCCTGAGGCTACAATCTGGCCACTATTTCTATAGTATATTTATTGTTAGCTGCTTAACATGTTTAAAACTGAGCTACCATTTTATTACATTCTTATTATTTTGGGTTTAATTGATATTTTTGAGCAATATACCCTTAACCAATGAACCCTGTGTTTTTATTGTTCAATTTTGCATATCAATGTGCATTTTGTGAACATATATGCCATATATATGATCAGAATTGTCTATCCTACAATTTATAAATATACTGTGTACACTTGAATACATATGTATAGCACAACATACTCATGTACATGGACGTATTAATATTTATCTGTGTCAACATATGTATATTTTATCTGTGCATATGTGCAAGACGTACATGATACAGTAGGGTAATGTGCCCTTTATATGTAAATATCCACATATGCTTATAGAAATATATATTCCTATTCATATACTTCTACTGGAGGAAATGTTTATATAGTTTTTTTCCAGCTCTGTGATTCAATGATTATTTCTATTAAATAAAAACAACATTGCTTATATTTGGATTGCATTGTAAGCAAGCAAACATACCTTTCTGGGAGAGATTAGAGAAAAAATTCAAGTGAGTTCCAAGGAAATTTATTAGAATACAGCAAAAAGTGGTTCAAAAATGTTTTATATAGCAGGGAGTATTAATGGAGCAAAAATCAATGATCTCTTTTACCACTATCAAAACTTCATCCTACTTGACTTCTTTGTCTTCTGAAACTGTGACTCAGTCCTTCCTTCTGTATATTCTTTCCTCACTTTGCCTCTATGACTATTCTGTCCAGATTTTCTTGCTACCTATTCAACTGCTCCATCTCAATTTTCTTGGCTAGATTATGATCGCCTAACCATGAATATTGCCTGAGGCTCTCTCTTGGCCTCTTTTCTTTTTTCTGTCCACATTTAATAATCACCTCTATGCAGATTACTCCAAATTCTGTATATCTGGTCCTCATTTGTATCCCAGAACACCAAGTACAATATCAATTTGACATTGGTTATCTTTCTAAGCTTATTTTCTCTTGCCCACTACATAATCCATGCAAACTGATCTAACAGCTAGGCCCAGCTCATCTTTCTTTAAAAAAATGGATGATCTCCTTCTTAATTCCTGACTTTTTAGTATTCTTATTTTTCCTTTGTGTCTTGCTCAGCTATTACTTCTTTTTTTAGACTTAAATATTTTATTTTTTTAGAAAAAAAATTTCCATGGTTACATGATTCCTGTTTTTACTTTCCCATTCACTCCCCCTTAAGCCACCCCCATATCCAAAGCACATTTCCACTGGTTTTAACATGCACTGCATTCACCAATTAGAAGGTAAATTTTGTGATGTTAGGCATTGTTCTTTATTTATGTTTTTGTACTCTCAATACTTATTATAGTTCTTTGCACATAGAATTGAATTGAAGTTTGAAAATGCAATGCTATGATACATGAGAGGCACCATTGTTCGGTAGAAAGGGCATTGGACTGTAAAATCAGCAAAAATGGATTCAAATCCCAATTCAGATGCTTATTGGTACAACTAGTAAGTGTGACAGTCAGTAAAGTGACAATTTCTTCATGTCTCAGTTTCCCCATATGTAAAATGGAAGGAAGTGGGTGGTGAACTCAGTAGCCTCTAAGGTATCTTATTACTATAAGTTTATGGACCTTATAAAACTCTATTTTAAGGTTAAATGTCTTTGAGGACTTAAGGCTTAATTTTTTACCATTTAAATGTAGCAATATATCTTCAGAAAACCTCTTTAGAGAAATGAGAGTGACTTATAAATCATTTAGTTTGTATGTCTTTAAGTCAGATTATCCTTAAAAGTACAAAACAACCTGAGAAGTCTGTGGGCTAAATATATATTTGTGAGCAATTGACCTAAAACCTAAATCCATTCATTTTGGATTATAAAATGATCTTCAAAACATCTTAAACACAAGGTTAGCATTTATATATTACTTAAATCTGTGTAAAGTGGTTTAGTGGGACAGATAGGTAGCATAGTGAAGAAAGCACTTAATGGCTTAAATTGCAATGAAGAGGAATCTCTAGCTCTCAAGGCACCAAAAATTTTCCTCTTTTCTTTTCTTTTTTTGAAATCTTTAATTGATAGGAAGGTTTCTAGGTTCCCTAAAATTCCCTCTTTATATCGTCTACTAATTCTATGGCTTCTAATACCCAGGAACAAACACAATAAATATAAGTCCTATTCTACATGACAGCCTTCAAAAACATTGTCATATGTGATTTTAACCTTCAGTCTTTAAAAAAAAGTTAACTATGGGAAATCATTAAATTAAAAAAAACCTTGAGTCTTCTCCCTGCAAATTAACCACTGTAATTTCAGGTAATCATAATGACATAAAATTAAAAGTATTTATCATTCTCCTATGGCTCTCTTTTGAACACTGAGTAAAATATTAATATTCTCCCAAAATGCATTTTCCTAATATAAGCATAATAATCAAGTTGTGTTCCATTAAAGGCAGAGCATAGAAAAGCTGGATGGTCCTTAGTCCTGGAAGGTTCTCTTTTTATCCTGCCAAAGATTCTACTAGCTTCATACTTTTCATGACGTGTTCTAGAATTTTGCCAATAATCCAACTCAATCACAGTGACATCATTTTTTGGGAATTTAGAAAATTTGTCCTTTTACAGTGCTGCAGCATCTCTATAATTATCCATGCTCACCAGTGGTGGCTCGTCAATCAACTCTTTATTTATTTCATCATGAAGGAGGAAATACCATTTCACCCTCATCACCTGAACTCCTTGAAGCCATCTTTGGTTTTCTGTCATTGACTCACTTATCTCAGATTCAATTCTCTGTTAATTGTTTTTGTTTATTATTCAGTCCAAAGAACATTCTGTAAGAGTAAACAGATTAAAAAAACAAGAACTATCATTTTTCCTTATCCCAGTTGTCTTCTATCATCACCCTCTCTACCCATAATGAAACATCCCTTCTTTTTTATTCTTGACCCAACTATCCTTTTCTTATTTGCTATTAATCAACTAACATTTATTAAACACCTTCTTTGTGCCAAGCACTTTAGTAAGTACTGGTGGTACAGAAAGGCAAGAAAAAAAACCCTTTAGTTAAAAGGTATGACAACATAATAGGGGAGATAACATGCAAATAAAAATATAAAAAAGAATCTATATAAAGGTATTCATTCATTACTAACTTTAATTCTTTGTGAAAACTAGCAGTCCTAACACAGAAGTTGTGTATTTGTGGTAATTGGTTATATTCTTTATCTTATTACCTAAATTAGCTTTCATTTTATGTGTATTTCTTTTATAAAAATATGATGTAATTAACTATGGAACTTAGTGGTCAATTTGGAGTAATTATTTCATTTACTCTTCATTAGACTCAATTGTGGCAATCTTCAAAATTTTATTCTTTAGAACTCCAAAATTTGTCTAGGGAATTTTAATCCTCTAAAAACTGAGGCTGTGGGATTCCATCTACATTTTCACTCAATCTAATTGCTATGAGGAAATGTTGGGTGAGCTTTAGGTTGTATTAAGCCCAATTTCCCCTTTCATATAATTTATGAATTTTAAGATAGAACATTTGCTCACCTTGATAGTTTTTATCAGTTATACTTCAATAGCCAGTTAATATGCAATTGACAGAATCAATCATTAATTAGCAGTTTCTCTTCTTAGTTCTTTGATTCTTCTTTTGAAGAGTTAAAATATTAGTAATATACATTGTGAAATCATGTTCTGCTTTTGGAGACAGTGCTAGCAAATGTCTGGATAGTTGAAGTACTTCATTATTATGATTCTGAACTAGGTTTTTGGTCTGTATTTTTTTCTTTATATTTCAATTATCAATTTAGATCCATCTTAATCGGATTCTTATATATAATGTATGCACATATAAGTAGGTATGTGTATGTATCGATATAGGCATGTGTATATTTGTACAAATATGTATATAATTTAAAATTGCTCTCATTCATTTGAAATTACCCTCTATTGTTAGTCAAGAGCCATAATTCTTATAATTCAAAATATTACTAGAAATCCAAACCCCTTTCTCTAACATTCTTTTCATACTTAGTTGATCATTCCACACATTTGCCTTTCTATTAATTAGCATCTATAAATAAAACAATGTAATTGTCCCTCATGTTTTCTGTTTCTTGGAGTAGATTGCATAATCCCCTCAATATTATCTAGATTTCTCTAGCAGTGTCTTTTATCTCTGCACAAATAACCAGGGTTAGGTAGTAGTTTTTGGTGCTTTTCGTAAGTCTCTTGAGGCTTTCTATCAAATGCTGGATACATAAACAGTGCATGGTCCATAGTAGATGCTTAATGAATGTTTACTGACTAACCGACTGATATACCTTGGGAAAATCCACAGACATTTACAATTAATATCATTATTTTTTCCCAATCACCTGTCAATGTAATTTTAAAAAATAATTTTCAGACATTTTGCAATCCATGTTCTTTCTCTTTCTTTTCCCTCTTCCCTCATATATATATATATATATATATATATATATATTTGATAATTGTGTATTACAGAGAGGAAATACCTTGCCAAAGGTTACATCTTTCTGGTTCTATTTAATTCCCTTTGCATCACTTCATATGTCTTTCCAGAATTTTTGGTGATCATCTTTTCTCATATTTTGTGTCACATAGTATTCCATTACAAGCATAAAATACAACTTGTTCAGCCATTCCCAACATTCATCATTGTCCTTTTTTTCTATTAGACAACCAAATAGGCATACTGTGGTGCCTCAGAGCTGTTTTAATTTACATTTCACTAATTAGTAGTAATTTGGAGCAGCTTTTCATATGAATAAAGATAGTTTTAATTTCTTTAGGTGAGAATTGCCTATTTATATAACTTTTTATTCTTATAAGTTTGACTTCTCTAAATATTTGAAAAATTAGGCCTTTGTCAGACCCTTGCTATAAAAATGGATCTTATTTCATTGTTTTCTTTCTGATCTTGAATGTATTGGTTTTATTCATGAAAAAGTTGTTTTAATTTAGGCAAAATTATCTATATCATATCTCATAATGTTCTCTATAACGTTTTTGGAGATAAATTCTTCCTTTATCCAAAGGTCTGATAGGTAACTATCCCATGCTCTCCTAATATATTTATGATATTATCCTTTATTTCTAAATCATGTATTAATATCAAACTAACATATATTTCCCTCAAAAGCCCTCATCAGTATGTTACCACTATACATCTGGTGAGTAACACACTGCTCTTCTTTTTTGAATTTTTTTTTGCATAATTTCTAAGCACAGAAACACAAATAAGAGCATCAAAGTCACCAAGCCTAAAAGAAACAGATTTATTGAGAGAGGGCCAGTCTAACAATAAAGCCGAACTTCTGGTCAAGACCAAAGGACCCAGAATCTTGTGAGAGGACTTCTTTTATGTCCCAAAGAATTAGACAACTTAAATACTTGATAGAGAAGGGAGGAGCAAGGGAGCCTGAACTGATGAGCAAATGATAAAAGTGGCTGTGATAAAAAAGTGGGAAGCAGGAGACCCTGAACTGATAATGTATCAGGCTTTGAACCCAGGGTCAGACCTAGTGACCTATACCGGATCATAAGCTCAAGATTATAATTATTGCTGAAGGTGCATGATATAGCAAATTGAAGGCAAAGGCCTAGAATTGAGGCCCAGAGTTGAGACCCATTTTAACAATGATTAACTATGCTAAACCTAACTCAAAAAATTAGACTTATAGTAACCAAAGGCCCATTAAAATGATCACTAAATCATTATGATCATTATGATCATTAAAATAATCATAAGATTATCTAAGGATTACTGCTAACACTAAAATCTAATCCTCATATAAGGGGTTGGGGACTTTTTACTCACAGTATTCATGGGATACTTTTCTCCCTCTGACTATTTATTATATGAAATATATGTGCAAAAAAAGCTGCTTCCAACTGGCATGATCCATATCTCTCTTTGGCCTCAGTCTCTCTAATCCTCCACCTCCAAAAACCTCTAAACTATCACTTAGCTCCAATTATTCAGTGGTCTTTCTTCCCTTCCTCCATTTTACTACTTTGCTTTTTAAACTTTGCTTATGTTAGAGTTTTTCTCTACCTTAATATATTTTTTTCTTTCCTCCTTCTATTCTTTCAAAGAAGACTCCATTCCTGTAAACAATATGAAAAGAAATCATATATTCCATTACCTCTTTCACCTTTTCCTGTAAGACAGAGACTAGTTTGCATTTTGTGTAATGGTTCTGACATCAATACAAATGTTGCCCATTTTGTTCAGATCACTGAAAAATTCCCCTTGCATTCTATTGCTTCTTTTAAGCAAGCTTTTCCTTTTTCATTGCCCATTCTTACTGGCAATTCTCTGTTGTTTATTTTTTGTTGGCAGTTCTTGTAGCTGACTCTCATGGGGAACTACTGTGGCAAACTGCCCATTACCTCACCTGTTTGCTGAAATTGGGGCTCTTGAATGAGACTTGCTTTCCATAGAATGAGCCTTCTACTATTTCTCCCAAATCCATTCTTGATTGACAGTTATCTCATAGCTGCCAAACTCAGACGCAAACAAAACTTAGAACAAGGCCATTTCTAGTTAGATTTAATTACCAATCTTTTCTGCCTCGCTCCATCCAAATTGAGATACTTTCTTGTGCTTTGGTCACTTAGCTCTGCTCAAAAAGAATTTCTGCTTGACTCTCATCTTCAGATCCCAAAATGTATTTGATCCCCATCATTGGAGTTCTTTCATTGTAGCCTAGATAAGCACTTCCAGGTATGTTATAATATAAGCATTGCTTTTGTGTGTGCATTGGGCTAAATGGCCCTTTCTGACTCTCAGATTCTGTAACTTCCTTCCTATCATGTCTGATTTAACATTTCTCAGGAGAATCCTTCAGATCAAGTTCCTGTCAGTTACCACTTGACCAATCATAATTGAGATAACCACCTTTGGGAACTTTAGGACTTGAAAATGTGTCATGTAGTAAGTACTAAGGGATTGGAATCCTGTTTCTATGTATGAGGATAGGGATAAGAAATTCAAAGCCATAATAATCTCCTACGCTGAATCTTGCCTTTTGACCATCATAAGCAGATGCAAAGCAGGTGAGGAAAATGACGTATGGATATCTGAATCACATTAAACTTTAAGGTGGATTACTTCTAGTATTCTCATTCTCATATTATGCTCTAATTCGTCTCCCAGCGTTGACCTGAAATCTAACCTTCTCATTGTTAATTAAAGCTGTCTAATGGGAAAGCCACACATTCTACCAGTGTCTGCCACAATAAGCCTTTCTAATTCCTGATGTATTCCAGTAGGTCATATTTCATTATATCAGGTGGTTTCATAAACTGATTTGACAGGAAATATGATGATGTGATTCCTCAACTTCAAAAACAAATTTTAGTAGCTGTAAGTGGATTAACAATGTGACCCACCCTAAAAATGTGTAGGGATACCAAGTAATCTCTATTCTCATAAATAGCTAAGCACCTGTGTAATAATGCCCATGAAAAGAACCACTTCAAGGTATCAGACTGAATATGACAGATTTTTTTACCATAGATTCTCATGTCAAGAATTTAAAAAGCAGCTATATCAGAAGATATAGTTCTTCCTATTTAACTAGAAAAAAAAAAGAATTATGCAACTTTCAGAGTTATGGAAGGAATAGAAGATTGCTAACCCACACCATCAAGGTTAGAGGGCAGAAGATTGTTCTCAGAGTCACAAGGTTCTAGATTGAATTCCTACCTGTGATACAAACAGGCTGAGTAGCCCTGAACAAATCACTAAACCTCTGGCTGCTCCCCAAAGTTCTCAAAAACGATAATAGTCAGAATGACTTGAAGTCAACATCAGGAGAAAGAATTTCCTTACCTAAACAGGTGAGCTCAGAGGTTAGAGGGCAAACACTGCTCACTTTTAACTCCTATCTTAACAGGTTTGTGAAGATCATTAGGCAAAAGGAAAATGAGGAGTGAATCTCTTTCAGTTCCTCTGAAGAATGTATTTTTTATGACTCTTATTGAGGGCAAATACATAGAGATAATACTTTCATGTCTCAGTTCAACAAATAATGTTTCGGAAAATTGGGCTAATTTTGTGTTCACTTTGCCAATAACACAGATAAAAAACACGACATGTTGGTTACCACAAAAGTTACCACAAATAATTTCGGGGCGGGGGGGAAGGCAATTCCTATTCAGATAGATACAGTAATTTCTTCCCTTTGAAATGTATTGCATTAATGAATCAACAAAAAACAAGAGAAATACATACATACAAGCACAAATACACACACCTACACTGTGCCATCTAGTTACCTACTCATATATTACTATATATGTGCATGCATGTATATATATATTTAATACACATGTGGGTATGCATGTGTATATGTGAGCATGCATACACATCCATATGTGCTATGTATGTATGAGTAGAAATAATGTGTGGCATATACATATGCATGCATTCATGAACCATATATACCTACATGTCTTCTGGATAGACAGCTAGGTAACTCAGAGGATAAAGTGAACGTCTTCAAGTTAGAAAGGCATATTTTGGTGAGATTAATCTTTTTAGCATTTTGCAACTTGTCATCTTTTAAGTAACCTCTCTGTTTTTTAATAGATGGGAAAGATTTTTTATAAAATTTTTTTTAAACCCTTCCCTTCTGTCTTAGAATTTAAGTGATCTTAGAGAGTATCTATTTCATGTTAGAGGTGATAACACTAAAGCTGTTGTCACTTGCCCAAGTATGAATGACCAGAGGCAGATTTTCTTTGAATGCAGAGTTGATATCCTGTCACCTGATTAAATAAATAAATAAATACATAAATAAATAAACAAATAAATAAATAAATAAATAGATTGATTGATTGATAGCAGTGTTCAGGATAATTCTTAAAGTGATGACTAGTTTTATTGAATGGGAAAATGTTCTTTTTTAAAAAAAGCAGGCATTGTGGTACCTGAAGATCAAAGAAATGGTATTCTAATAGCTTTAAATTATGTATTCTCATATATTTCTTTGTGTATGTTTATATATATATTTATGAATTTATATATGTGTCATATGTACATGTACATGTGTATGCATATATAAATACACAGATAGCTAGATGATAGATAGATAGATGGTACACGTGGTACAATAAACATTATACAGTGTTGACAAGACTAGATGGAAACCTGATTTCTAATCCCAAATCTTCTAGTAATGATTTTTAAGAAATTGGTCAATTTGTCACAATTTATTTAGCCCCCAATTTTCTCACATGTAAAATTAGAGACTGAATCTATTCCAGACATTCTCCTCAAGGTATTAAACTCTATACCATACCCACATTTATATCTCGATACTGAAATGTCAAGATTAAACTATGGCTGATTATATAGTATGTACATGAGCAAAATATGTATTTGAAAACCATATAATCTTTCAGTAAGCCTAGCAGTGCTAACATGGGCTTAACTGCCAGACCAAAGTCATATATGGGAAGAAAAATTGGGACTACAGCCCAGGTCTTCTGATGCCAACACCAATTATTTTGCCAATATGCCATTATAGTATTTGGCACTTAAACTAGATTTAATTAAATAAGCATTTACTAAGCACATATTATGTTCTGAAGAATGAAGTAAGCATAGAGAAACAAAATTAAGATATATTTCTATCTTGGAGTTCCCTGTCAATAAAGAAAAAATGACTTGAATACATACATACATACATACATATATACAAATGTGTAAGTATTTATAAGCACGTATATTTATATATGCATATTTCCTGCCCAGTTTCTATGCCTGTGAATATCAATCAGATGATGATAATCACTGGAAATCCTAATAAAAGACCTACAGGGAATCAAAATTATTCAGTGTAAGGAACCATACCTCCTGAGTCAGTATACATGGAGTTTGGTCCAACTTCTGCCATTTATGAGCTATAAACTGTAGGAAAAGCATTGAAGAAGCTCCCAGTGTTTGTTTAGTTATTTAATAAGGATTTATTATTGCAGTGATTTTGAGATAACACTAACAGTGTTGATTAAAAAATACTATAGTTACTATCCAAAGAACCATAAAATGACACATATTATTTGAATGAGCAATACCATTACTAAGTTCATGTCTCAAAAAGATCAATGAAAACAGAAAATGACCTACCTGTATTAAATATGTATTGAAGCTCTTTTGTGGTGGTAAAAATGGAAATCGTGGGGTTGCTCATCATTTTGGGAATGGCTGAACAAGTCGTGGCATTTGATCATGACAAAATAATATTGTCCTATTAGATATAACAAATGATCACTTGTGCATAATCTGGGAAGTCATATATGAACTGATATAAACTGAATTGAGCAGAACCAGGAGAATATTGTACATGAGAAGAGTGATATTGGAACATTGATCATCTGTAAAAGACAGCTATTCTAATGAAGACAGTGACCTAGGACAAATCAAAAGGACTCATGAAATGTGCTCTATGTACCTTCAAAGAGAGAACTGATAAATTCTAAATTTAAATTGAAACATGTTTTTAAAACTTTTTTATGTTTTAAGCTTTATATTTCTTTTCTTTTTGTAGTACAGTTTATACGTTTTGCAAGACTTCATATGTATAGCATTTTGCTTGCCTTCTCAATACCTTGGAGAAGAGTAGGGAAGGAATTTGAAACTTAAATTAGAAAATAAAATAAAACAAATGCATTAATTAAAGAAAGAAAGAAAAAGAAAACTCTACAGTGATACTTTGATGTGAACTATGTTTACCTTGTATCTCCTTTCATCATGAAGGCTAAAAGATAAAAATTGGTCTTCATCTTTTAAATGTCATTAGAGGAGTTACAGTGAAGTGCTCTCCCTACAACAGGTGTATTAAACATGTACTCCCTAGGCTGCATTTGACTCACAACACTCCTCAGTGATGTAGGAACCAGAATAAAATGTAATTGGGATAGTTAACAAAATGAACAAAAATGTAATTAAAACATGCATGTTCCATTTTAAAACAAATTCAATAAATTCAAAACACACAGCTAGTCTATTCAACAGAGTTGCCTCAACCTTCCCCTCCCTAATGGCCCATGCTAAAGTTATACATCCCTTCCACTCTAAACTCCAGATTGCCTGCTCAATAGAGAACAAAAAAGTTGTCTTCGTTTTAGGTTTTTAATTTTTCCCTTTGGTTTCCATCTTCTGATTTTCAAATGAGAACTGATTCCTTCCTGATTACATGGTCTCCCTGAAACCCTTTCCAACAGTATCTACATTTTCACTCATTTCTTCCTATTCTTTGGTTTAACTTAGGAATATTCCTTGTTTCCATTGCCACTTTCAAACTCTGCCTATAACAACAACATTTAGTAACTTCTAATGTTTTGAGTTTCACTATCTACTGCCCAAAGAAAATTCTATTTGCTAATGTCTAAAAAATTCAGGATGTCTACACCTTCTTTCCTCAATGGGTTCAGTACCTATCTCAGTCATTCTCAATTTCTCCACTTCCTATACACAAACCAGACGACTTTAACACACATATTAACACTTTCTGAGATCCTTAATTTGTGTTGCAACTCGACTTTTGTCTCGATTTTCACAATGACTTAACTTTCCTCTATCCTTCATTTTTTCCCAAATATCAGATTTTTGGTGGTTACACTTTCCTTTCTTCCCCATCTTGTGTCCTTGATGAACAAGTTCAACTGTACACTGTACTTTGGAATCCTTTACACTATTAAATATTTGCTTTGGCAAGCTTCAGTATTGAATTTCTCCTATCATCCACTACCTTCACTCCTCTTTATCTACTGCTGGACAAAGTAGCAGAAAATCACAAAATGTACTTGGTCCACAAAAAATAAATTTTATATAATTTCCATCGTTGTAACACAATAATCTTTAAAAGACTCCTAATTGACTCAATGTGCCTTTTACCATGGTGAGTTTCCTGACTTGCATGCCTCATTAAACTTCTCATAGTTCTCCAACATCACTCACACAAACTGAGAATTTTGCTTTATATGTTATTGAAAAAAATTGACACTATTACCCCAAAGTTTCCTCTTCTTCTTGTCTCATTTCAAATCAGTCAGATGTCTTCTGCAACAATGTTCTTCTTCACCCTTGCCACTGAAGTAACAATTCTCCTTGGAAAAGCAAAATCCTTTTATATGAAAAAGAAAATCTATTCTTTCTATATTTGCCAACTGATTTCTATCTCTATCATCTCCACTTTCATTTATTTTTAATATTTCCCTGTTTATACTGGGAAATATACTTAGTCTTCCTGTTTTATATCACTCTTCACAATATAAAATACTTGGGAATTCATTTTATCAGGACAGACACAGGAATTATATGGAAACAATTATGAAACACTTTGCAAACAAATAAAGTTAGATCTAAACAATTGGAAAAATAGTTGTTCATAGGTAGACTGAACTAATATAATAAAAATACAATCCTACCTAAATTGATTTATTTATTCAATGCCATCCTAATCAAACTACAAAAAACTATTTTATAGAACTAGAAAAAATAATGAAATTCATATGGAAGAACAAAAGATCAAGAATATCAAGTGAACTAATGAAAGAAAAATGTGAATGGCAGTATCACAGCAGTACCAGATCTTAAACAGTACTGTAGAGCAGAAATCATCAAAGCAAACTGGTAATGGCTAAGTAATAGAAGGGTAGATCAGTAGAAGAGATTTAGGGTAATGACCTAAGCAATCTTGTGTTTGATAAACCCAAAGATCTCAGATTTGGGGATAAAAAACTCACTCTTAAACAAAATTTGCTGGGTAAATTGGAAAACAATATGGTAAAAATTAGGTATAGATGAATATCTCAATCCTCTACCAAGATATGGTCAAAACAGGAATGTGATTTAGATATAAAGGATGATATTATAAGTAAATTAGAGGAGCATAGAATAATTTATCTCACAGATCTATGGAGAAGGGAAGAATTTATAATTTTGATCATACTAAATTGAAACATTCTTTTATAAACAAAACCAATGCAGCCAAAATTAGAGGAGGAACAATGAATCCCTAAGTTATGGAGATAACCAACAGGAAAATACTCTTGTATTAATGAGAGATCAGGAAAGATTTCTTGTAGAATGCTACTCTTGAACACACTTGAAGGAAGCCATTGGACCCCAAGGACAAAGATAAAGGAGAAATGCAATGCATCCCCAAGTTGAGAAAATCTTTATAATAATAAATCTGAAATGACCTCCCCCAACACATTCCATTTATTAAACTTGAATGTCTCCCCCTCCAAGATCAATGATAAAAGTGTCTATGTGATGTTCAAAGCCTTTCATATCATAGCCTCTCCTACTTGTTCAGTCTTCTAATATCTTATTTCCCCAAACATACTCTATAATCAAGTGACACTGGCCTAGTGGCTGTCCTTTCAATAGTATCTCTTCACTTTCTTGAAATATATATACTAGGTGTTCACAGTGTCACTCTCTTTATCTTTGCCCTTGGGGTCCAATGGCTTCCTTCAAGTATGTTCAAGAGTAGCATTCTAAAAGAAATCTTTCCTGATCTCTCATTAATACAAGAGTATTTTCCTGTTGGTTATCTCCAATTTATCTTTTAATTATCTTGTTTGCACATTATTCTTTGCACATTTTCCTTTATAAGATTAGGAATTCTTTGACAATGGGGATGGTTGTTTTTTTTAATTGTTTCTTTTCATTTTGTTTTTTTGCCTTCCTTTGCATCCTTAGGACATAGCCCATTGCTTGGCACAGGACAGGCACTTGGTATTTGTTTATTCATTTGCTAGCTATTATTGTTATCAACTACCATTAATTCATTTATCTGATGGTCAGATGACAACTAAGTCTTTATATTTGTAGGCAGTAGGGAAACAACCAGTCCACAAGGAAAGACTGAAGATAAATGAAAGAATGGGGCAGATTAGTGAAGGAAATCTGCTAAAATATATGGGATGAAATGAGATAACTTGAGTATATATAGGGTTTGGCTATATAAGGAGAATGGCTATGTAATTATATGAAACCAGGGTGAAACATCTGAAGGTGGTAGGATAAATAGGAGGGGAGGGAAGGAGAGGGAGAACTAATCAAATGGTCTCATTTAAAAAAATAAAATATAACACAATATACAATAAAATATAACACTGTACTTCACAGGATTTTTGTGAAGATTAAATAAGATAACATTTTTAATGAGCTTATCACAGTGCCAAACATTTGATAAATGCTTATTCCTTTTTCCTCACCTCCTACATAGTAAATGATTAATAAATATTTGTTGATTGAGTGACTTTTCTTTCCCCATGGAGTATTATCAAAGCTTGTGAAAAAAATTACCTTCTCTACTTGGACAATTTGGGAAAAAAAATACATTTTAGTAGCCCGAAGGTGCCAGACATTGTGAATAGCATGGGGTTTATTAAACATTTACCAAATTTTAGAAAAATACCCTCCTTTGGACAGCTTTAACCACTTCTAGCAGTGAATATTTTAAATTCATAAACCTATTCAAAACACTATTAGATAAGTTTATCTGTTTTCCTAGATGGCTGTCAACTGTTCGATTCATATTCAGCATTTGACCTAAATGAGAGAAGGACAAGGAAAAAAAAATAAAATTCAGTTTCAAGTAATGCTTTTCAGTAGTAATATCCATGGAAATCTTCTTGTTAAAAATTCTGTGAATATGATACAAGCAGAAATACTGAGATTATAGATTCTGCCTTTATCTTCTTTATACAACAGGAGTTCAGAAGAAGAAAAATTCTATTGATACATTCATTATTGTTTTATTTAATTAAAGACCCACTGAATTCCTGTGACAGGGAGAACACTGAGCAATAAATATATGACCTCTTCCCCTCTATACTTGTGGTTACTCCAGATGAAATCATGAAAGAATAAGATCAATTCCTTGAAATTATCCCTAAACCCCTAGGGCACTTGGTTAAAGCCAATAACACCAGAAGTTTCTTCCCTGTGTGGCCGCAAATCCTTTGCAAAATGTTTGGTCAGCAGACATAATATATTTTACACTCTGCTCTTTATAGAGAAGCTAACTGATTCTCATTAGAAGGAATGATAAAAGAAAAACTGTATAAATTTTAAAAGAAAGATTAATGATTCTACAAATCTCTATGCCTGCTAATTTTGAATTATTTTAATGGCAGTAAATATACTTTTCTTTTAAAAGACACATACACGGATAGAGTTTTATTTCATTTACAGTAGTGTTGATTGAGTTGAAGATGTCACTGAAATAGTATTGTCGCAAGGTTTTGAACCAAAGTTTAGCTCAGATTGCCCCCTGCTGGTCCATTTCATGATGACACTGATAAAATAGCCACAACCAACATTTATGTGTAATTTAGAGCAATTATTAAATACAAATCAACTATTTCTATATTCATGATATTTGATTGCAAGCAACCTGAGCAAGTTTCTTCCATCCACTGCTAACTAGTGAGCTAATAACACTAGAAAACAGAACAGACTTAAAAAAAAGAAGAAAAAATTCAGGTGAGATTCAAACCCTGAGAAACAAATTTCAACATTCAATTGACCCATTAACATTCAAAACTGAATTGCATACTGAATTGTATACTGAACTGCTCGGTGAGCAGTTAGATATAAGGAAAAGTCTATTATATATATATATATATATATGTACATACATATATATATATATATATATTATAAAGACTTAAATACCAGACCAGTAAATATTTTAAGTAAAATATAAAAGAAAATTATATGTATATGTGCAATGTATGAGAAGTCTAATGGTACAATTATTTTAAATCTATACAAAACAGTCTTAATGGCATGAGGAAATCGAAAAAACAGAAATATGCTCTCCTATTTGGAAATAACCTTAGAAGTGTTCTAATATAGTCCATCTCTAAAACATCTGACAAATTGCCACCCATTTCTATCCAAAGACTCCAAATATTAGTAGTTTATTACTTCTAAAGAAAGCTCATTTAAATCTATGGTTGTGCCAATGCTTAGAAAGTTCTCCTCTCGTGTTAAATATAAATCTGCTTCTCACTTATTTCCATCTATTGGTTCCATCTACTGATATATGGAACTAAACAAAACAAAATTTAATACCTCTCCCAATAATAACCTTGAGAATATTTGAAAACAGTCATCATTTCCTGCATTCAAATGTGTCTTTTCCAGACTAAACACATTCAGTCCATTTGATCAATTACTTCATATTGTGATTTCTTATCCCCTTCCCATTTTGGTCATGTTCCTCCTTGTGGAATCCAGTGTGTCAGTATTTTTCCTAAGCTACATTGCCCAGGTAGACTAAATACCTCAGATAGAGTACAACTGAGGCAACATACACCTGTGCTTCAGCCTCATCTTTTTTTGGACAATATTTTTCTCTAAAGGCTTCCATTTCTTTACCATACTAGTTCCTAATATGACACATTACTTATGTGACAATTGGTTTGGTATTTCTTATGTCCTATATATCTTTATCGCAATGGTGAATATCTGGTCCATTTTTAAAAAATATCCTCCTTCCAGTTTCATCAACAGAGTACTCTTAGAATAATTGGCCTTACATGCATCTTAGTCCAAGGCTGCAAGATCATTTCCCATCTTTCTGCCATTCTTTATTATTTTATGAGGTTTTACTGTTCAAAATACATTTTATTTTATTAATTTCCCATTTGATTGGGATCAATAGTTTATTAAAATAGGGCATATATAGTAATAGTCTTAATTGTCCCCAATGTCATCATCCTTTCTTTTAGTATTGCCTCTATCTATTAACTAGTACATGTCCTGACTGCATACAGGTAACTGCTTACAAAATGATAAATAGCAGGAAACAGCCATTTTCTCCAAGTTAAAGTTTAATGAGTTTCACTTTTGTGACGTTATTTAAACTTTTAGGGGAAAAAGAGCAACATTAATAACAATGAATCCAATCTTGCTGATATAGTAAAAGACCATATTTCTTATACCAATTCCACTTATAGTATATGAAATTAATTTAATTTGATAGTAATAAATTTAAAGTGAAATTATTTGGTTCAAAAAATAAAATTAGTTATATAGTTTTGGGGATATGATAATAATTCTTGGGGGAAAAGCACCAGTAGTATTCTTATTCTCATATTTGATGAGGAAAATGAATCAGAAAGCAGAAGTGACTTGCCTAGGGTAATAAAGGTAGGAAACTTCAAAAACATACTTAAAAGCCAGTTCTTGCAGACTTGTAATCTAGTATCCTAAACACCCTATATTCAAGATATAAAAATGAGGAATTTCAATAAGTCAATGTCCTTTTATTTTCTGACTCCTTAGGCATATTTTAAAATACATTTTCACCATCTTCTCCTATAAATACCTTTATATTGTCACTATCATTTGGTTTGGAAGACCTTATCAAATTCTTCACAATTACTTTTAATTTTATTACTGCTTTTTCACAATAGATATTGGTATGCCAAGTACCATCGTCAAGGTGTTTTATTATTACAAAGACTACAAAAATACCTAGAAATTATAATAATTGCATTTCTTATTGATTTTGTGCACATGGTGTAACCAACACTAGCTTCTTTATCTCAGATTCTCTAAGGAGAATCTGTGGACCAGGCTTCCAGTTATCTCTTATTTGGTGTATTTGGTATATAGGTTGCATATCAACAACAAAATATTTCCTTTTCTTCAGTAATATATTAACTAATTATTCACTGGACAAGAAATGCCACATTCAGAATACCAAGAGGTAATGAATGTCTATAAATAGTATAAAGATTGTGACTCAGAGCCCTATTATTCATCTTCCTTATCTCTGCCACTGTCACTATAGAAAATAAGAGGCAAGAACAACTATTTTGTACTTAGGGGCTTCATGAGTTTTCATGGGAATAGATTTCATTACCATTAGCTTCTTATTGCTAACATGCCTCTTCAAAATTACTCATATGGGACCAGATATCAGAACAGCCTATCATGAGAACCATATTCAAAGCCTTTCCAATTTGGTTCAGAAAATGTAATGAAATGGTGATTCCTCTTAAGAATCCAGTGCTTCCACTTCTGTATGATATATGAGTCCAGTTATTGTTTCCTATTATTCAAATTGTTGAAATTTCAAACTAACTTTACTATTATCCAGTCATACTATTCACTTTCTGAAGATAACATTCAAGGATTATTCTTCCAGCATTAATTCTATGGCTGTGTATAATGTTCTTCTGATTCTACTTATTTCATTGTTCATTATCTATTGAAAATTTTTCCAAGTTTTTTTAATTATTCTGCTCGTTTGTTCTTATTGTGCAGTAGTATTCCATGACAATTATATGCCACAACTTGTTCAGCCATTCCCCAATTGATGGACATTCATCCCCTCACTTTTTTGCCACCATAAAGAGAGTTATTATATATATTTTTGGAACATTTAGGTTCTTTTCCTCTTTCCTTGATCTCCTTGGGAGACAGAATGAGTAATGCTATTGATGTGACTATGGCTCTCCAGAATTATTGTATCAGTCCACAACTCCACCATAGTCTATTACATTTGATTGTTCTACAATATTGCATTTACTAGCTGTAATATTCTCCTGAGTTTGCTTCAGTTCTGTTCACTCTTCATCAGTTCACATGAGTCTTAGCAGATCTTTCTGAAATCATCATGTTCTTTATTCCTTATAGCACAGTTATATTCCATCATAATCATATATCACAATTTGTTCAACCATTCCTAAGTTGAGGGACACCCTTTTAGTTTCCAATTCTTTGCAACCACAAAAAGAACAACAATAAATATCTTTGTACAAACAAGTCCTTTCTCCTTTTTTCTTCATTTCTTCGGGATACAGACCTCATAGTGGTATTACTAGATATAAAGGTATGTATTCTTTTATAGCCCTTCAGGAATAATTGCAAATTGCCCCCCCCAGAATGATTGGATCAGTTCATAACTACACCAGCAATCCATTAGTGCCCCAATTTAGCCATATTTCCTCCAACATTTATCATTTTCCTTTACTTTATTATTAGTCAATCTGAGAGGTGTCAGGTGATCCCTCAGAGTTATTTTAATTTACATTTTTCTAATCAAGAAAGATTTAGAACTTGTTTCACATGGTCATTGATAGTTTTGATTTCTTCATCTGAAAACTGCCTATTCAGATCATTTGACCATTTTCCAATTGGGGAATGACTTGGATTCTTATAAATCTTAGTTCTTTATATATTTAAGAAATGGCATCTTTATCAGAGAAATCTCTTACAAAGATTTTCCCCGGTTTGTTGTTTCCCTTCTCATCTTGTTTGTGTTAGATTTGTTTGTACAGAAACTTTTCAATTTAATGTAACAAAATAGTTCATTACATATCTTGTAATGTTCTATATATCTTGTTTGATCATAAATTCTTCCCTCCTCAAAAGATCTGATTGATAACTATTCTATGTTCCCTTAATTTACTTATAATATCACTTTTTATATTTAAATCACATACCCATTTTGGCCTTATCCTGGCTTAAGTTGTGAGATATTGATCTAAACCTATTTTTTGCCATACTGTTTACCAATTTCCCCATGAGTTAATTTTATTTTTCCTTTCCATTAACTCTTATTGATTATAGTTTTATTGCATTATGATCTGAAAAATTTATACTTATTATTTCTGATTTTATGCATTTGATTGGAAAGTTTTTATGCCCAAATATATATGGTCAATTTTTGTATATATACCATGTGCTACTAAAAAGAAATTATATTCATTTTTATTCCTCTTCAATTTTCTCCACTGATTTATTAATCTAACTTTTCTTGAATTTCATTCACTTCCCTTACTTTGTTATTATTTATGTTTTTGTTTTGATTTATCTAGTTCTGACAAGGCAAGGTTGTATAGTTTTAATATCTATTTCCTCCTTAAGCTCCTTTATTTTCTCCTTTAAAAATCTGGATGTTATACCATATGATGCCTATATATGCATATATATGCATATATATAAAGTACTGATATGACTTCATTGTATACATTTCCTTTTATCAATATATAATCACTTTAAGTTTTTTAATAAGATCTATTTTTGTGTTAGCTTTGTCTGAGAACATGATGACTATTTCTGTTTTTTTTTTCGTCTTAGTTGAAGCCCAATAGATTCTGCACAAGCCTATTACCTTTATTGCACGTGTCAATTTTCCTTAACTGTGTTTCCTGTAAACAACATATGATAGGATTATGTTTTTTAATCCACTCTGCTATCCATTTAAATTTTATACATGAGTTCATGCAATTTACATTCACAGTTATAATTACCCTCTATGTATTCCTCTCCACCTTGATTTCCTCTTTTAATCATATCCTTTCTCCTTTCATTCTTTCCCTCCACACAAAATTTTCCTTTTAATCACCCCCCTAACTTCACCCTCCCTTATATTACTCCCCTCCTCACAACTCCCTTTTCTTACTCTTCTTCTAATTCGCTATAGCATAAGATAGGATTCTATACACTAATGAATCTAGCTGTTCTTCCCTCTCTCATCAAATTCCAATGATAGTAGGGTTAAAATACTACCCATCACCACCCTCATGTTCCCCTCCATAGTAATAGTTTCCCCCAATACCTCTTTATGTGATATAATTTACCCTATTTTACTGCTCTCTTCCCATTTCTCTTAGTGCAATCTTCTTTTTCACACACACATATAATATATGTTACATATCATCCTAAACAATTTATTACCACACCTTCTCTGTATGCTTCTTCTAACTACTCTGATAATAATGATAATTTTAAGTTACAGATATTATCTTTCCAAATAGTAATATTAATAATTTCACCTTATTGAAGCCCCTAAATTTTTTTTATTTCTTTCTTCTTAGTACTTCACCAAAGCTGACCATATAATAGGCCATAAAAGCCTCATAAGCAAATGCAGAAAACAAGAAATATTAAATGCATCCTTTTCACATTACAATGCTATGAAAAGGGACTGTAGGTTAAAATGAATAATGATTAATTGGAGACTAAATAAACTGGAAACTTATCCTAAGGAAAGAGTGAATCACAGAATAAATCATAGAAACAATTAACAATATCATTAAGGAAAGTGATAATAGGGAGACATTTAAAAATTTTAGTAGTAAATTACAAAAATTTCACAAATATTACATAGGAGAATTTATATCTTCAATTTCTTATATCAACAAAATAGAGAAAGATCAATGAATTTAGCATAAAACTAAAAAAATAAACTAGACAGAAAGAGAAAGATTAAATTCCCAATCAAACACCAAATTAGAAATCCTAGTAGTCAAAGTGGAAAGTTTAAAAAAGAAAAGAAAACTATGAAACTAATTAATAAGAAAAGGAGCTAGTTTATGAAAAAATAAAATGGATAAACCATTAGTTAATATAATAAGAGAGAAGATAACCCAATTAATAGTATCAAAAATGAAAAGTGAAAATTTGTAATAAAAGAAGAGGAAATTAAAGTAATTATTAGGAATTACCTAGGCCAATTATATTCAAATAAATTTAAAAATGTAAGCAAAATAGAATATTAAAAATATAAATTACCCAGATTAAAAGAAGATGAAATAAAATAATTAACAACTCCATATCTGAAAAAAAAAATTGAACAAGCCACCAATGAATTGCCCAAGAAAAAAACCTCAGGGCCAAAATTCATAAATGAATTTTACCAAACATTTAAAGAACAGTTAATCCTAATACTATATAAACTAAAAATAGCAAAATTTTAAAATAAAATACAGTGATCCCTCACCTATCATGGGAATTGCACTCCAGAGACCTCCAAAATAGGTGAAAATCCACAAAGTAGCATCATATATATATATGTATATACATATATATATATATATATACACATGTATATATTAAGGCTTTATAAACCCTTCCCACTCTCCTATAAACCTTTTCCACATTTTTATCCACCTTTCCCACACTTTTATAAACAGTGAGCCAATCAACACCCAGGATACAGAACACAGCACTGTGGTTTTGTGCTGTGTACAATCTCACATTGGAAAACTTGTAGTGGCATGCTGTATTTCCATTGTATACAGTACAGTGATTCATCCACAAAATCCCATGATATAGCAAAATTTCTGTGATACAGAATTAGATTTTTTTAATTACAGTGAAGCCACAATAAGGGAACAGCAATATCGTGAGGGATAACTGTACTAGCAAGAAGATTATAGTAATATATTCCAAGTATCATATGCCATGACAAGGTGTTTTGTTTTTGTTTATTTTATACCAAGAAAGCAGAGATAGTTCAATATTAGGAAAAGTTTCTTCATAATTAACCATATCAGTAAAAAAGCCAACAGAAATGATATGATTTTGACAAAATACAACTATTCCTATAAAAAACAACAACTAGAAAATATTGGAATAAATGGAACACTCCTTAAATTAAGGAGTATCTACCGAAAACCATGAGAAAACATAAAGCCTCCCCAGTAAGAGCAGGATTCCAAAAAGGATGCCGATTATCAATCAATCAATACTAATATTTAAAATTGTATTGGAAATGCTAGCTATAGCAAAAAGAAAAGAAGAATTGAAAGGAGTTAGAATGAGTAAAGTGGAAATGAAGCTATCATTTGTTGCAGATGATGTGATGTATACTTAGAGAATCTTAGAAAATCAGCCTAAAAACTAATCAAAACAATTAACTACTTTAGCCAAGTGTAGGATTTAATATAAACCTAAATAAATCATCAGCATTTCTTTACACTACCAATAACGCCCCAAAGCAAGAGACCGACAGAAAAATCTCATTCTAAATAACTGTAGACATTACAAAATCTCTGAATCTAGCCAAGACAAACAAAGAAATTATGTGCACATAAGTGCAAAACACTTCACACAAATAAGATCACATCTTAACAAATGGAAAGGGGTCCATTGTTAATGGGTTAGCCAAATCAATATAATCAAAATAACAATTCTACCTAATAGTTTATCTAAGGTAATGGAAAACTACTGTGCAATAAGAAATCATAAACAGTATGATTACTTTTCAAAAAAACCTAGAAAGACTTATATGAAGTGATGCAAAGTGAGGTGAGCAGAACTGGGATAAGGTTATACATAGTAACAGCAATAATTTATGATGATCAAATGTGAATAACAACTTTTTATCAATAATGCAAGGATCTAGGACAATTCTAAGGCTCTCATGATAAAAAATTCCATCCACTACTACAGAAATAACTAGTGGTCTGAATATGGAATGAAGTATAACATATTTCATTTTATCTATGTGAGTTTTTTTTTATACAAGCAATATATGTCTCCTTTTGTAATATGATGAACATGGAAAATATATTGTATGATAGCACATGTATAACCTATATCATATTACCTTCCATCTCAAGGAAGGGAGAGGGGATGGAACATGGATGACAAATGTTAGAAAATTATTATTAAAATGTGTATGTAAAATTATAATAAAAATTAAAATTGCTGGTTGATTTAAAAAATAAATGCATTCTGAAAAATTACACATTAAAAAGAGAAAGAATTTCAATGGGCTAAAGGATATGAAAAACAAAAGAGAATGAGAAACCTCATGTGAATTACAGGAAAAAGTAAATATACATTTCAAAATAAAATGAAGAAACCTCATTTTCTCCTTTGTTAATCAAGATTTTAATTGATATGATAATACAGAGAAATTTTACTTTGGTAGGAGAAAGTAGATATTAGCAAGGAATTTTCATTTATTGGTTATAGAAACACTATTTAGGACATGAGAAAAGAGATGGATGAAATGTTAAATAGTTGTTTTTTTTATTTATGTTTTGTTTGTTTAATATTCAGATGGGGTGTTTATAAAAATATAAAGTTGGTAAGTAGACCACAGAGGAAGAAGAGGGAGTTAGATCCTGACAGGAAAACAATAAAGAAAAGTTCTTCCAATGTCATATGTATCCCATGGTAGCAAAACAAAGTGTTACAGTAAAGATTTTTGTTTGTTTAAGGTATAGCTCATACTTTGGAGTGGGGGGAGGATGTGAAGTGGGTAAGGAGGGATTAATTGGAACCTCTAGATTATAAAAGTTAAGGGGACAGTATTAACATGATGTGGAGAGTGTAGAATGGGATTTGATGTATTCAGTGGGTAAAACTGTGTCATCAAAATGGATAAATGATAAGGGAAAATTCAAGAATAGAAACTGAACATTCAGATTAATATTTTAGAGTGCTTCAGATACATCTGGTGGCAGAGTGGATAGAAGGCTAGTCCTGGATTCAGGATAAACTAAGTAAAAATTCAAAACCTCTGGCAAATCACTTAGTTTCTGCCTTCCTCAGTTTCTTAAATTGTGAAATGGGGAAAATAATAATAATTACCTCACAGTGTTGTTGTCAAGATCAAATGAGATAATATTTGTTTAAAATACTTGGCATAGTGCCTGACACATAGTAGTTACTTCATTCCCTTCCTTCCCCTCTTCCAATTTTATCTTAATGTCTCATGGAAAATAGCAAGTCACGTCATCAAACATTTAGTAATTGCCTACTATATGCCAAAATCTTGTAGCGCTTAGTGATAAGGATACATAAAAACCAAAAAAAAATAATAAATAAATATTTGACCTCCAAGATTCTTGTAAAAGAGGAAACAAAATGGGGATAAACCTATGTATAAACAAAATAAAGGATAAATTTAATCCTAAAATTAAGGGTAATTTAAAAATGTTCTTTAAAAACTACAAAAGCATATATTTCATTCCGAAGGTAATACAGAGTCAAGGTATTAAATTTAGATTGGGTATGGGGGATGTGTTATGATACCAACTGAGCCTTAGAAAGCTTTGTATGATAGCCAACTGGGAGCATGGCCTTGAGTAGGGAGAAGCTTGAGTATTGGAGGCCAACCAATATACTGTTGTCATAATGAGGATCTGGACCTGGATAGTGGCAGTATCAAATGAAGGAAAGAGAGATGTCATGATAGTAGAAATAATCGTACATAGAAACAGATTTGAGAGAATGAGGAAACAATGATAACACTTAGGTTGTAAATCTTGGTGATTAAGGAGACAGTAGTATTCTTTTTAATAATAGGGAAGTTAGGTAGAGGAAAGGTTTGGAGAATTCAGTTTAAATTCAGTTTAAAAAATGAATTTAAAATATGCAATACATCTAGTTTGAGATATCTAGTAGACAGTTGGAGATATAAGACTGCAGATCAGGAGAAAGTTTAAGGCTAAACAAATAGTTCTGAAAATTATGTATATAGAGATGCTAATAAAATTCATGGCAACTGAGAATATTGTCAGTTGAAAATGCACAGAGGCAGAAGCAAAGAGGTCCCAGGATAGATTCTTGGGGGAGCACCCATACTTAGAGGTCTGGTTATGAATAAATGTCTAGCTAAGGACTCAGAGAAGGCATTTACTGATTAGAGGGGCAAAATTTAGAGAAGAGCAGAGTTACGAACATTTAAGGACAATAAATTATCAAGAGCTGTGGAGCCACTTAGAAGAATAAAACTTTGAGAAAAGAAGTGAATGAAAATAACATATTTTGGAAAGGGGGTTAGAATTAATTATAAATCAAAACAGATTAATAGAGTATTAGGGATCATACTATTAATTCAATTGGAAAGTAAAGGATCCAACAATTCAGAGAGAGAAACAAATATAAACTAAATCAATCTGGGATTGACTAAGGTAAAAGATAAGATATATTATCAGGTTAAGGCAAATGAAGATAGAATACAATATGGAAAGTTTAGTAAAATAGTAACAAAATCTTCTGAATCAAAACTAGAATGATGACAGGATTGAAAAAAATAATATAACATTAATGCATCACTATTTGATAATCCATACAAGAAATAAGAAGAAAATTATAGACATGAGCAGAATAACGCAAGAATTGCTTAAGGTGGCTAGAGAAGAAATTAATAAGAATGTTTGATAATTTTCTTGTTTTTTAAATATGTATGCTATGTTCATAAAATTGGCTATGCTTTCATGTACAAATCTTTTATAAATTAGTATAGAAATACAGAAATATTAAATATTAAATACATGCATTTTAAAATATAATAAGAAAGCAGGGCTATATAATATACACACATATATATTGAATATATACATATATATCTCATCTCAATATGTATTCTCAATGTTGCATAGTAATGTTTTAATTTATTTTTATTTTAAATTTTTCTTATTTTACAATATTTTCCCATGTTTACGTGATTCATTTCCTTTCCCTTCCCTTTTCCCTCCTACCTCCCAGACATGACAAGCAATTCCACTGGGTTGTATTTGATATCACTTGATACCTGTTTCCATATAATTCATTTTTGCAATAGAGTAATCTTTTAAAGCCAAAACCTCAAATCATTTACCCATATAAACAAGATAGTGTGTTCAATAAACAGATATGCCAACTTTTGGGACAAGAACCCAGTATTTGACAAAAACTTCTGGGAGAACTGGAAAAGAGTATGGGAGAAATTAGGTTTAGATAAATATATTACATTCAAGATTAACTCAGAGTGAGTAAATGGTTTAATATAAAGAGGGAAATCATAAACAAATTAGGTGAACATAGGATAGTATATCTGTCAGATCTATGGGAAAGGAAGGAATTTAAGACTAAGTAAGAAATAGAGAACACTACGAAATGTAAATGAATAATTTTGATTATATTAAATTTAAAAGTTTCTGTACAAATAAAACCAAAATTAGAAAGGAAGCAACAAATTGAGGATAAAAATTATAATGATAACCTCTGACAAAGGTCTCACTTCTCAAATTTATAAAGAGTGAAGTCAAATGTAAAAAAAAATCAAGCCATTTCCCAGTTGATAAATGGTAAAGAGCTATGAATAGGCAGTTTTCAGATCAATAAATCAAAACTATCAACAAACACATGAAAAAAGTGTTCTAAATCTTTCATAGTTAGAGAAATGAGAATCAAAACAATGCTGAGGTACCTCCTCACACCTAGCAGATGGGTCAATATGGCAGTAAAGGAAAATAATAAATGTTGGGGGTAGTGTTGCAAAATTGTGACACTAATGCATTGCTGGTGGAATTGTGAATTAATCTAGCCATTCTGAAAGGCAATTTGGAATTTTTCCCAAAGGGTTTTAAATGAAAGCCTGCCCTTTGACTTACCCATACCACTGCTGGGTTTGTGCCCCAAAGAGACAATAAGGAAAAATACTTGTACAAAAATATTCATAGCTATGTTCTTTGTGGTGGTAAAAAAATTGGGAAATGAAAGGGTGTCCCTCAAGTGGGGAATGGCTGAACAAGTTCTGGTATCTGATGGTAACAGAATACTATTGTGTTATAAGGACTGATGATCTTTGTGCTTTCCATATGAATTGGGAGAACCCCAGTGAAATGATGCAGAGTGAAATGAGCAGAACCAGACAAACATTATACAGAGAAAATAAAACATTGTGAAAAAATCCAATTTAATGGACTTTGCTACTAATAGTAATTCAACAAGCCAGGACAGACCTGAAGGACTTATGTAAAAGACTGCTATCCACATTGAAAGAAAGAACTATGGGAGTAAAAATATGAAATCAAAGCACATGGCATCCCTTATCACATATATATATATATATATATATATATATATATGGGTATGCAATTTGGGTTTTAGGCTTTTAAAAATTTGCTCTTTGTACAACCCAGTGGAATTGCTTGTCAGCTCTGGGAGCAGGGAGGGAATGAGGGTAGGGAAAGAAAATGAATCAAACAAACATGGAAAATGTTTTAGAAATAAAGTAATTATAAAAAAGAAATAATTCTAGAAGAATAGGCTCTGATTTCAAGCAATAGAGCAATGTTTCGAGAAATTGGAATAACCTCTGTGCCTAGGAATCTAAGTGGAGAAAAGATGTAATGGTTCTCCAAAACACCAAGGGGAGCAAGGTACCAACCTTTTTCGGTGAGAGTGGAGAAATATGGGTACATAGCCAGAAGGATATAGGATCATACATTTCAGATTGGAAGACACCTTACAAGATCAAGTCCAGGCCTTTCATTTTCCAGAAGGAAGTTTCTTATTTTATCATTTTAAAAATGTCTGAGGCAATGAGACATTAAGTTACTTGACAGTAGTCAGATGGCCAGTGTGGACAGAACTGGGATCCAAGTTTCTCAAATTCCATGTCTAACTCTCTATTTCAGATGTCCAACTTCTATTATGAAATGTTGCTAGGGATTTTCATGAACTTTTACTAACAAAACTTCACAATCTTGTGGTCTGTGCACTGGCATAAAAACAAAAGCAAAATGTGGATTTGAATCTTAGGCTCTTCTTCTAAGTTCTATTCCTTCAGACAAGTCATATCTTCTCAAACTCAAATTTCTTCATTTGGAATACACAGTCATAATTACACATCTATTTTCTATTTCTTGGAATTGCTATGAGAACTACCTGAGAATGTTTGTAAATCTCTGCATAACCCTTAAAGCAGCGTATAAATGACAGCTATTAAAATTGCCTCCCCTCTGCCATTGTTTTATTTTTCCCTTCTCCAAAGCTATATCAAAATAAAATTATGTATTAAGGCTATCTTAATTAAATTATTTCTCTTTCCCATTAGGCTCTAATCATCCTGATGAAATCAAATATTTGTTCATTCACTCTTATTTTAACAATCAAAATTTGTTTTTTGGATTTTAATGACAGGTTCCAAAGAATTGCAAATGATTTGACTTTTTTAAAGGAAAGATGAAAATTAAGTTGAGTGAATTTTTTACAAATCATTATGATTAGCATATTCTTCATCTTTTCATATTTTTCCCTGAAACCTTTATTAAACAGAGAATTTCTCAAAATTATATCAAAGATTATTTCCTTCCCAGCTTTGTTTAACTCATAACTTAGTTTGTTCCTGGATTACAAAATTATTAAGGTTCTTCCTACCTCTTATGTATTTTATATACAATTTTAATGTGCAGTGAGATTAAATATAGAAAAGAGCAGATTTAGCATTGAAGGAAGGTAAATTTGATTAATGAAGTTTAAGCTCTGACTTTAAATTTATGAACAGGGAAAACTATCACATTATAATGATTAAGTGGCTATTTATCCAATTCAAAAGAATGGCATTACTAATTAATTGAGAAGCAAATGAAATTTAATGAAAGGTTGTGTCACACTAACATAACTATGGCACTGTACATATAAGAATTCTTAGAGGATTGTATATTTAACATACTCCTACAGAAAGTAATATTGAGTTTGCTTTTAAGTCATTCATCTTAGAATCTTTAAATCACAAAGATGTGAGTAATAATATAATTTTAGGCAAGTGATTGAAAACTGTGTAGTCAATACTCCATGGTAAAATGTAAATGTAAAGGAACCTAGAATTATTCCCCTTGAAGAAGCAGACTGTAGTCTAAGTATCAGTATATGGCAAGAACTGTTATCTAAATTAGTGAAAGTGAGATGGTATGAGATTCAAGTTCTTCTTAATCACTTGAGACTTAGGGTATGGTATTTATTGAAGTAATGGCCAGCATTTTTAAACATAACAATAAAAATGATGATAACATAATTGTCACATCTGTAGCCCCTACTTTGTGCCATGTATTGTGGTTAGCTGTTAACAAATATCATCTCATCTGATTCCCCACAACAACTTTGGGATATAAGTGTTTTTATCTCTATTTAATAGTTGAAGACATTGAAGCAAAAAGAAGTTAAGTAACATCCCGGAGGTCAAGCAATTGTGGAAAAATAATATTGCGAAATTATTTTTCTCCCTAGCCCCCACTGAGGGTTAGACTGAAATCATTTGATTCTAAAATGAGGCTACACCCAATTGCCCCCTCCCCCAGTTATCAAAAAAGGTTGGGATTTTTCATCTTTGTTAAGGATAAAAGGATTGAGGGCAAAACTAGCTAGTCAGCCTAAACTTCCTGAGCCTTGTGAAAGATTAAGGGAAGTCAGCCAGCTCTAGCAATCTGGTTACACTCCACTTGACTCAATGTGTTGACTTCTTGTATGGACAAAAACTCACCTCTTCCTGTGATAAAATAATGATTGAGTAGTTGGAGTTTCTAAGTCTAACTCCTGAGTGGCTATTTACCAATAAGCTATCCTGAGATGTCAAGGGGAAGGACTGAGTGACTATATATACATACATACTTGCAAGGATTGTGGAGAGAGCCAAATGACTAGGTTAGTATGTATTGATAGGTCAATTAATAAATAATCTTAAAATCAAGAAATACTGTCTCTCAGGAATTTTAATCATTACAGTTAATGAGTGTCTGAGACTTGGATTTGAACTCAAGATTTCCTAACTCCAAACCCAGCACTCTATTCATTGTACCAATAGCTGCTTCATGACATCTTCCTACTATGACAGTATAAGATGACCAACCTGGGAGTCATGAAGATCTAGGTTCAAGATACACCACTTGATAAATAACATCTGTATGAGCATATCAATTTACCTCTCAAATCATGGAAACAATGTTTTATGCAAATGTTACAGATGAGTTGCTGATTTGCATTATTGGAAAGAATTTTTGAAATTATATGTCCAATAAAAAAGGATGCCCATTATCACCTCTATTATTTAACATTGTACTAGAAACACTAGCAGTTGCAATTAGAGAAGAAAAAGAAATTGAAGGTATCAAAGTGGGCAAGGAGGAAACTAAGCTATCACTCTTTGCAGATGATATGATGGTCTACTTAAAAAA
>NC_058130.1:432226953-432254437 GCF_016433145.1 Gracilinanus agilis
ATAAATGGGCAAGAGACATGAATAGGCAATTTTCAGGTAAAGAAATCAAAAGTATCAATAAGCACATGAGAAAGTGTTCCAAATCTCTAATAATTAGAGAAATGCAAATCAAAACAACTCTGAGATATCACCTCACACCTAGCAGATTGGCTAAAATGAAAGAAGGGGAGAGTAATGAATGTTGGAGGGGATGTGGCAAAATTGGGACATTAATGCATTGCTGGTGGAGCTGTGAACTGATCCAGCCATTCTGGCTGGCAATTTGGAACCATGCTCAAAGGGCTATAAAAGAATGCCTGCCCTTTGATCCAGCCATACCATTGCTGGGTTTGTACCCCAAAGAGATCATAGATAAACAGACGTGTAGGAAAATATTTATAGCTGCGCTTTTTGTGGTGGCAACAAATTGGAAAAGGAGGGGATGTCCTTCAATTGGGGAATGGCTGAACAAACTGTGGTATATGCGGGTGATGGAATACTATTGTGCCAAAAGGAATAATAAACTGGAGGAGTTCCAGGCGAACTGGAGAGACCTCTGGGAACTGATGCAGAGTGAAAGGAGCAGAGCCAGAAGAACATTGTACACAGAGACTGATATTCTGTGGTAAAATTTAATGTAATGGACCTCTGTACCAGCAGCAATGCAATGACCCAGGACAATTCTGAGGGATTTATGGTAAAGATGCTACCCACATTCAGAGGAAGGACTGCAGGAGAGGAAACATATAAGAAAAACAACTGCTTGAACGCAAGGGTCGGGGTGGACGTGATTGAGGGTGTGGACTGGAAACTACCACACCAATGCAACTACCAACAATTTGGAAATTGGTCTTGATCAAGGACACATGACAAAACTAGTGGAAATGCGCATCGGCCATTGGTGGGGGGAGTGCAGGGGGGTGGGGGTGAAGGGGATAGGAGGAGCATGAATCAGGTAACCATGTTAAAAATGTATATTAATAAATGTTAAAAAAATAGAACAAAGCAATATTAATCACAAATAATTTTTAAGTCAGGCTCTGCATTGGTGTAGAATATAATAAAAAACGTAGATTCTAAATACAGAAAAAATCAATAATCCAATTTAAAGAGATACTGTACAAGATAATTAATAAGTACTTCTAGTATCTATAGCAAGAAGAAATAAGAAGTCTTAAGCCTCATGAAGTGGAAGGTCATCCCCTCCACAACTCCATTGCATTGAAGAGAATACAATTTAATTTAGATGAGTGAGATGAGCAAACTTAGGCCTAAAAAGGCAAGTTTGATTCATTTTGATGGAACAATGAATAATTGCTGGCATTAATTTTTCACTTTATATTTTTTCTTTTTCCCTAACTTTATAACTGTCCTTTACCTGTGCATGTATCCTTTTTCAAATAGAAATTTGGTTTTGATTAAAGCAGTTCTATCATTTCTTACTATAGAAATAAATTAGTATAAATCATTGTTAAAATTATTAAAAGCTATGTTGAGCTTGGCTATAATAGTCAACATCTAATCTAGGCACAGGTTAAACACTAATGTTCTCTCACATGTCTTTTACTCTTGTCCTACTAACTTCATTTTTTTTCTCATTCCCTGTATCTCTGCAATGAAGTTTAATATTTTATTCTATGTAAAGTGTTATTCTGAGAAAGGGAAAAAGGCCGATGCTCATATTAAACAGAAATCCACTTGGCTTAGCTCTCAAACAATGAAATAAGAACCCCCTGGGCTCACTTTTCATTACTTAGAGCTTTAAGGGAACTGAAAATATGTGTGTTTGTATTATATTTGTGAACTAAACCATGTGACATCAGAAATTGGATAGGAAAAGCAAGCCAACCTCCATGGCAGCCTGCAGCTCTCAGAGGAAATCATGGTGTGAGCTCTTTAAGGAGATACATTAAGTTTTCACAGCCTTGAACTACTCTAACTAAAATTGCCATTCTAAACATTTATTCAGATTTAAAATAACAACTTAACTGGCTTAGTAGTGCATGGCCTCAATAACAATACACAGGATGAAAAGAAGAAAAAATAGAGTGACTCATACTGAAGTACATTATGCTTTCAAAAACACAAAGCAATTAGGACTTTTTTTCTCCTGAAATTAAAAATTGCCTTTCTCCTCAAATACAATAAATTTATTTTTCTTAGGGGGTTGAAGCATTGTATGATATAGGGAAAAAAGTTTTATTTTCTCAGAAGACCTGAGCTTCACTCTGGTCTTTGTTACAGTAGGATTCTTTCAACTTTCCAAATCTATAATTCTATGGTGGTGGTGTTTTTACCCACATTTCTGTAAGTAATATCCAATATTTTCTAAAATTATTTTTGAAAACAAAAAATAAGTTAGATATTAACCAACGATGACAGCCTCCATGAATGGGGCACTTAGAGTAAACTCCACTTGTACCATTCAGATAAGCAATTTAAGGGTAACTGACCATTTTATTCCCTTAATTTCCTCCACATCTGGTACATGCTGTATGCAAACTCTGAAGTATCATGAGCCATTACTCTGGACCAAAACTATCATTTGTATGCCCCAACTTAGCACAATAATATCATGAAGGAATAATGACTGGGGCCTCAGTTCACTGAAGAACAAAACTCCTTCACTCCTCCCAAACATAATGGGCTCTTTAACTTCCACTTATTTCACCCCATCTATTCAACACCACTTTTATCAATGACATACCAAAGCAATACTACCCTTTCGGGAAGCCTTCATTTCTTTGTATGGTTCTCTATAGGATGTTGGCTTCTTAATATCCTCTCCTGCATGTTAAGAAAAGTGCCAACTGTACAGTTTCTGCATCTGAACTCACTGCCACATCTTCCCTCTTGCTTCAATAAATTCTTAAAATGATTTGTGATATCATGAATATTCTATAATTATTCCCCCTCCAAACAGTGTAATTCTCAACTCACCCATGTCTTCCTATCCTATATGATATTGTCTATGTTCTCTTATTTATCTCTAATTCCTTATATTCATTAAAAGTCCAGCCTACCTCCTTACTAATTTTCACATATCTCTGAGAATTTTTTTAAAGACTGGTTTGACTGGAAAGTGTCCTTCTTCAACTCTCCCTACTGAATTATCTGGCTTCCTTTTGGTCCCAAAGGAAGCCCTTCCCAATCTTCCTTGATATAGCTCTTTATATATATTTGGTAGTAATGGAAAAGATATTTATAAGTATAAATATATATTCTATATAAAAATAAATAGATATACATATATAGAGAGAGATTTTGCAGAAGTGAAATTGACCAGCTTTAGCAACATTTTGAATATTGGGAGATAGTGAGGAGTTGAATAGATCTCTGACAAATATCACAGTAGCTCTTAGGTCATGAGCCAGATAGTTCTGTCCTCTAGACTAATAAGAAGAATAGGAGGTTGAAGGAAGGAGAAAGGAAACAGAAAGGAGTTTAAGGAAACCAATAATGAGTTTCGTTTGGAGCATGTTTAGATTAAGATGTCCATTGTACATCCAGTTTGAGATGTTTGAAAGGCAATCAGAGATATGAGGTTGGAGGCTGGGAGAAAGATTGGGGCAGGATAGGCAAATCTAAGCATCATTGGCACAAAGATAGTAATTAAAATCATGTGAGCTAATGAGTCCACCAAATGAAGTATTCTAAAGGCCAAAGAGAAGAGAGTCTAAGAAAGAACTCTAAGGGAGACCTATGATTAGAGAGCATGGTCTGGAAAAGAATCTGCCAAAGGTGATTTAGAAAGAATGATCACATAGGAAAGAGGAGAAGCAAAAGAGAATAGTGTCCCAACAATCTAGAGAGAAGAGAAAAGGAAGGGAGAGTCATCTGTAGTGCTCAGAGGTATAGAGGGGTCAAAGAGAATTAGAACTCTTAAGAGGACATAAGATTTGTCAACTAAGAGATCACTGGTAACA
Organism: Gracilinanus agilis; assembly: GCF_016433145.1. Classification (NCBI taxonomy): domain Eukaryota; kingdom Metazoa; phylum Chordata; class Mammalia; order Didelphimorphia; family Didelphidae; genus Gracilinanus; species Gracilinanus agilis. The sequence goes on from NC_058130.1 coordinate 432,230,859, forward strand.
CTGGAGAAAGTAGTTTTAGTGGAATGGTGATGTCATAACTTGGGTCAAGGAAAGAAAGGAGAAAAAGTGGAGGTATCAATTATAGAGGCCCTTTTCAAGTAGTTTAACTGTAAAAGACAAATAAATATAGGGTAATAGATAGTGAAGTTAGAGGAATTAAGGAAATGACCTTAGATTTTCCTGAATTCAGGCTCAACACTCTATCCTCTGCACCAGTTAGCTACTTTACACAATTAATTCATGGTGGAGCCAGGACTTGAATTCAAGTATCTGATTATCAAGGGGCAGTTAAATAATTCAGTGAATAGAGTGCTATGCCTGAAATCAAGAAAATATAAGTTGAAATCTGGCCTCAAACACTTACTAGCTTTGTGACCCATGCAAGTCACTTAACCTCAACCTGTCTCAGTTTCCTCAACAAAATGAAGGCAACTGAAGAATTAAATGCCAAAGCACTCCAATGTACTGTTGAGTCATTCAGTCTTTTATGGTCAGAAATGACTGAATGACTCAATAATAATCTCATTGCCAAATCCGGTATTTCTCATTCTTCAGTCTTACTTCATTACTTTTCATGTCAGGAGAATTGTGGATACAGCAGAAAGTTTGCAGTCATATTAGGACTTGGGGAATCCTATATCTACAGCAAATTTGCTAATAAAACTCCATTAATAAATCAGAAGAACTAGTGATAAACTTTAAATTTATAAAAATAACATAAAAAAGAATCAGTTATAACTTCTCCATCTGGTCTGAGAGTTCATAAAAAGGCTGCCAGAACCTCTTGCAGAACCCTGGAATTTCTCATATCACAATAGTATTCCATAATTGTCATATACCACAATTTGTTCAGCCAATCCCCAATGAATACACAAGCCCTCAATTACATGCAGAATGAATTTGGAAAAATATGGAAAGACTTACACGAGCTGATGCAAACTGAAGTGAGCAGAACCAGAATATTGTGCAGAGTGATGGAAATATTTTTTGATGAACAGCAATACAATGATCCAAGACCATCAGAGACTCATGATAAAAACAAATGCTATCTGCTCTTCAAGAAAGAATTGGAGTCTGAATGCAGGCTAAAACATATTATGTTTCATTTTCTTTTTTCTTGTTTTTTTTCCATTTGAGAAGTCTTCCAGAAAATGACTTACATTGAAAAATGTGTTACATATGTAAAATTTATATTGTATTGCTTAACATTTCAGGGAAGCCAGGTTCTGGAAAGAAGTGAGGATGGGTTAAAAGAAGGGAAAGAATTTGGAACTGAAACTTTAAAAAAGAATGCTAAAAATGACTTTTACGTATAAAGGGGAAATAAAATGTTATTTTAATAAAACCATGGAATTAAGGCATTTAATAATTTGTGAAATGTGGTTCTACTATAAGACAATAGGCAAGAATAGCACCTAGCTTTGATCATTTAGGGGCTTTAACTGCCATAAGCCAGAGAAGTGTATAAGATGAAGTGATGATGGGACTCTGTCTAGGGCAAAAGACAGGGAAAGATCAGGATCTATGTAAACAGTGCCTGATCCAGAATTGGTCCAGATCTTTACCAGACCAGCATCCCAGCCTGAATAAACTAGGAAAATATTGTAGAAGTCTTGGCCAAGAGAGCCACCCAAATCAAGATCAAGAAGGGTCTTCCTCCACTCTCTATGAGTATGAGTAGGGTTGGTCTAAGTTTAGGCTGAAATCCAGAACTTGATTCTGGAGATATGAGTAAACATTAAAGAGTAGCAGTGCCTTCTACATCTCCAACTATGTCCTGTCATCCAGGGCAGATTCCTCACTCCTCCAACAGAGCTCAACTACTGAACTCCAAGATGCAAAGGGTAGCAGCAGGAATTCTCCTAATGATGGCAGCCCTGCCTGCCTAGGAAATCAATGACCCAGCTGATAAGGACAGTCTTTTCTATTATGATTGGCACAGCTTTTGTGTGGGTAATATGGTTTGCAGTGGCATCCTGTGTGCTGTTGGCATCATAATTCTATGAGTGGCAAGTGTAAATGCAAATCAGCGAGAAGCACAACCCCAGGGCAGGAGAAACCACATTCCCCAATGCTCTGCCAGTAACTGCTAAGTTGGAACCAGCCTCTCCAGACCCGGAAGACCTCATTTTTTCCCCACTAGGGAAAGAGTTCCCCTTCTCCCTGTACCTCCCCTGTACAACACCTACTTCCTTATCCTTCTACCTAGAGTCTTTCAGTTGCTGCTGGTCCATTATCCCACTGTTGCCCTTAGCCCCAAATAGATGAGGTGGCTGTTTGCTTGTTTTTACATTTATTTCATAATTAAACCCTTCTGAGATGTCCTAGAACTGGTTGGTGAGGTGGAGAAGAGAGTGGGCGGGGGTAAACAGAGAGGAAGTTCAGGCTACAGAACAGCACCTTTTTGCTCCCAGCCATGTAACTTCTTCCTTCTTAAATAAGTTCCTTTGTCAGGAAAAAAACCCAAAACATTAAGGAAAAAAAATGCATTCAAACAAAACCCATCAAATACGATGAAGAAACCTGTTGGATTGAGAGATTTGGAAGGGCCTAGACCCAGGCAAAAAGCATAATTTTACAATTAGTCCAAGCAGACTTTCAAAGAAAAGAATGTTATAACCACAGGGACTCTAGGTATATCTGAAAGAAATTAAATAGGTTTAAAATGCTAGAAATAATTAGCTAGGGAGGAATAAATGCAATGAGGAGTAATACCTTAAAATACATGAGTTCTTTGGAACTCCCTGAAAATTACAGACCAATCACTTTTCATTTTAATTTTCTCCTGTGGGCACTGGGACTGGTTACTTCATTCATTCGCACAGCAAGAATTTTTTGAATACCTATTTTATGCAAAGGATTTGGCTAAATACCAAGAATTGTACAAAAGAAAGTGAGGCAATTATTGCTTTCCTCTTAGAACTTCAGGGTAAATATTGTCTACACTTCCTAATACTTATATAGAAACAGCAACTAAAAGTACAAAGGGAGAGTATGCAAGTTATGTGAATTTTCTTTTTACATATCTATTATTAATCAACAGTTACCAGATTTTTCTATATCTTCATCATTACTTATTATTGTGTTTTACAATATCATATAGAAGGAAGAGAGAAGGACAGATTTTGTTTGGAAAATTACACATTGCTTTCAGTTATTCAAAGTTGCAAGAGCATTATTTGAATCCCTTATCTATAACAGGTGTCAAGATATTTTCTGAGAATAGATTGACTTAAGGAAACCAATTGAAATTAAAAATTAATTCCATGGGAGCTGATAAGATCATCAAATGAAATAGTGTAGATATAGGGGAGAAGAAGATCCAGGACAGAAACTTGAGAGGTAACCTTGGTTGTATAGCATAAACTGGAAAAGGATCTGGAGTGGTAACAGGAGTGGTAAGATAAGAAGGAGGAAGACATTGACCCAAAAACCTGTAGTGAAGGGAGAAAGAAAGCAGAGGATGATAAATTGTGTTCAAAGTTGCAGGGATATCAAGGAAAATTAGAAATGATAAAATATTAGGCTGTTAACATCACTTCTTGGTTTCCTGAACAAAGAGAAGTCATGGTGTGCTAGGTATCCCTATGCTTGGCTGGTGGATTATGATGGTCAGTTCAGTGAGAGGGCTTCATTCACCTGAATAAACTCCAGGTATCTATCCTTAATTCCCTTCCTTATGAAATGTCTTTCTTCTGCTACATATAAGTGTATTTCCTGTTGTTATACTATTAGTGTTTCAATTCGTTCCAATACTGAATATACTATTAGCAGAGTATCATAATTCTATCACAGCACAGCATACTAGCAGTTACAGAAACTCAACTTCTAAATGCCAATATTCTTCCAGAGTAAACAAATGAGGGAAGCCTATAAATGCAATTGAACCCAAAGGTTAATGCAAAGCTCATCAATGGACTGAATAGAGTTTTGCATGTTATCAATTAGGATGTACATGTTAAAAGTGGCTTAGAAGATGTTAAGAATGGCATGCATGCACAGAAAAGAGGATACTGCTATAATGAAACAAAGGAGAAAACAAATGGAAAGCATCAGTGATATAGCTTTATGTTCTAAAAATATTAAGGAACCAAAGAAAGTACTAAAGCCTAGTGTGAAGAAATACTTTCGAAAACTCAAGGAAAGAACAAAACAAATATTACACAAGATATGAAGGGATAGATAAGTCACAATCTGTACTAGTGAACAGAGGTTTCACTCTAAAGAGATCATAGATCCTTGGATATGTCAGATACATAAAGGAATTATAAAGTAGAAAGTTGGCAATGTTTTGGTTCATGCTTTATACATGTTGAAAACTTATTTAAATTGATCTAAATTACTAATTCTATACATAATTTTAAAATTCTAATCTATTTAAATGAAAGTCTAAGATATTCTGAGTTTAAATAATTTCTTTGTAAATCTACAATTGTTACTATGATCAAAGTCACGCTGAGTTATAGTTGTAAAGTTTGGCATCTTAACCTTTGATCTAGTCTTCTTTCTGAAAAACTCCTTCCCAGCATCCACATATTCATGTCTTTCTGGCTAATGTTTGCTTTCCCAAGTTCCCTGCTGTTCTGCCTCATCAAGGACAACTGATTGCAGAGAATTTTTGCTCCAGATGTCTTTAGGGCTTCCACTTTTATTACTACATTTTATTCTTTCTAGGTCTTATTCTTTTAGGAACCTACTCCTTGTTAGGAGATAGCTAATTAATATAACAAAATAATATTCATGTATTAATGGCTATTTACTCCTTAATTTCACCTTATATAATGATAGTAATAAGGAGAACAATAATAATATATTACATTCCACTAGCAATCTATGATCTTCAAAGATTTTACATAAATTTAATTTTTTGATTCTCAAAAAAAATATGTTATTCATTCCAAGAATTAGAAGTAATCAACAAGAAATTATTAAGTGTTTGCCATATATCAGGCACTATTCTAAGTACTAGGCATTACAGTAAGAGGCAAAAGTAAGTCCTTATCCTCAAGGAGCCCACAATCAACTGTTATTATTTTCCAAAAAATAAAGCTGAGACATTAAAAGATGAATCATAATAAGGAAGGAGCTGATCTGGCCATCAGATCTAGCTCAGTCAAATGTACATTTATTTCTTTTCTCACTTCAACAAGCATAAAGATCCACTGCATTGAAATTTGGAGAACTTTGCTTTAGTCATAATTCTGATATTGTATTTTCTTGCCCTTTGCTCAAATTGGTCAAATGAAGGAAAGTACAGTAAAGAAGAAATACATTTTTTAAAATTTAAAACTCATTAACTGAAGTGATATTTTCCAATCAATGCCACCAGATTTTGTCTGCAAAAATGAACTGAGATAAAATTTGTAGAAATTATCTGGATAACTCCTCTCTTTGATGTTTAAACTCTCTTTAAAACCTTCTACCTTCCTACTTTTCTAATCTTTAATATTTCATCCCTGACCTTCTTACATTTACAGCCAGTCACATGGACAAAGCCCTAACTCCTTGTGCCTTTTCATTAGTAGTCCCTATAGCTGGTGTGGACTTCCACTATATTTTTACCTCCTATAATTCATGATTTCCTTTTTATCTCACACTGATCATCACCTTCTTTATTCAGTCTTTCCTAGTTAACTCTTGCTGTTAGGGCATGCCCTTCAAAAATGACTAAATGGATTGATAGATTGATAGATGGACAGACCAATGGATAGATAGATAGATAGATAGATAGATAGATAGATAGATAGATAGATAGATAGATAGATAGATAGATAGATAATATTCTGTATGAAGGAAAGAAGTAAAAATAATAGAAGAAAAATATTTATTTAAAGGGCATGATATCACTGCTGTTCTCTTCTGATCCAAAGAGATCAAGGTGGAGAAATAAGCAATCCCTCTGAGTTTAATGTAGGCAAAACATAATTTTCCCTCTATTCTTAGTTAATTCTTTACCTTAAAATATTTTAATCATCCATGGAAATGACAGAATTAATATTTTGTGGACATTTTCTTTCATAGATTTCAACTTTATGTACCAAACGTGATAGTGGAATATGAGAGCTCTGGCTTTTAATTTCCCCTCTTTCTAACCTGAACAAGATTTTTATTGAAGGTGAATATGGGATATTCCACCCAAATCTTAGCCAATAAATCAATACTACTGATAAATGAATGCAGTTTATGATCTATAGTCATTTTTACATTTCAAAAATGTCCTTCAGCCATTTTGGATTTCTCATTGGCTTATATATACTTTAAGGATATAGATATGTTTTCTGTTGCTCTTCCCCCAAGGTTCCCTTAATGATCAGTATACATTGAAAACCACTAGGGGGAAGTGGTAAGCTAATATGAAATTCACTGACCTGAAATACTACCACATGGATTATTTTTCACCTTAGATAATAGATCTGAAAATCCAAGTTGAAAAACTTAAAAGGGCCTATTCTATTTCTAATAATTGTTATTATAATTGTTATTATTTTGGTAGAGTCAGGAACATGTTTTTCCCTTAGTATTTTAAAAGTTTTTCCCATATCTTGCTCCCCTACTACTCTATTAAAAAAAAGGCTGAATTTAAAAAAAAAAGTAAATTAGTCCTTATTTGGAAAAAAATATTCTACATTTTCAGAATGGAAAGACACCTTAAAGATTCTTTAGCTGAACTTCATTTTGCAGAAAAGGAAACTGAAGCTCAGAAAGTTTGTCATTTTTCTTCTCATTTTATTTTACTTTGTTTTTATAAATCCTCAATTAAATATTCCCTTCATTCTTAGTTAATTCTTTACCTTAAGATATTTTTATCATCTGTGGAAATGACAGAATTAGTATTTTAGGGATATCTACTATAATAGATTTCATCTTTATGTGTCAAATGAATTTGATGCGTCCTTCTCTACAGATTATTAAGAGGGCATTGCCTTCTGTTGGTTTCTATCATAATAAGTAGCCCATATGCCTCAGCCATGTGTAATGCTAAAACCTAAGAATGCAAAAATAAAAAATAAAATAAAATAAAATAAAGATCTTTTGAAGAGCTCTAGGATATAATCCACCTTCTGTCATTATTTTGCTAAATGATCTTGAACAAACTCTTGAACAGGTGATTAATGTCCTTTTCTGGTAAGTGAAGGGATAGGAATATAGATGACTCCTAAGGTCTTCTCTACTCTAGTCTTTTGTAATTCTTTTTCAGCTGTATATAAAGAATTGTTGTTATTATTTAGTCAGTTGATTGGTTATATCCAACTCTTTTTTTACCCCATTTGGGGTTTTCTTGGCAAAGATATTAGAATGGTTTGACATATCTGTCTCCAATTCATTTTACAGACAAAGAAGTGAGGCAAACAGGGTTAACTGACCTGTCCAGAGTCACATATTTAGTATGTGAGATCAGATTTGAACTTGGGTCTTCCTTACTCCAAGACAGTCATTCTGTCTACTTTGTCACCTAGGTGCCTCAATTCGAAGAGTACATAGTAACAAATAAATATTAATGCTCATGACCAACCTAAGAGATCAATAACTCATAGGACAGGGCACATTGCAATTAATTACATAAAAAATTGTCAGTAGTGCTGTCAAATTTAAGGCCATTCATCCATATATGTATGCCTAAAATAAGTTTGTTTATTTTAAATTGACTTAATTTTAAAATATGATATTATACATGTTTTATTATATTATTTATTTTGTGAAATATTTCCCATTTGGGAGATTTGTGGATTTCATGTCATTTACCAGCAGGTACTTGACACCTTTACTTTACACAAATGAGAACATCTGGGCAAAGAGTGGAATGTCTAGAATTTACTTTTTATTTTACTTTGCTATTGAGTCAAAATAATGTTTTTAAAATCCTAAGAACATCTCAGTATCAGCATCACTTTGAAAGATATTAGGGGGTAGGAGAGAATAAGTTTGGCTCTAATGTTAAGAGAGTTATTTATTATAAAGGAATATAAATCATTCCCTTAGGAATCAACTTATCAAATTTAAATGTGAGCCATTTAATTCTTCATTTTATTCCTTATTTTTTACAACCCATCTTCAAAATTGCTTTGTAAATAAATAATATTCTCTCAATTTCCTAAAACAGAGCTTTATATATAGTTATATCATTTTGTCAAATGATGCTTTCCCTAATGGGGGGAGGAGAGGAAGAAAGAGTTACCTGGATATTTTAGTGTAACAAACAAACAAGCAAACAAACAAACAAACAAACAAATAAATAAATAAACTTAAATAAAGCCATTAAATAAGTCTTCATGAAAAAATAATTGCATCCCATAACTATTCAGAGAATAAGTCAATGTAGGCTACATGTGTAATCCAGCATTTTGGATATGTTTTTTCATTTTCATAGACTTTATGCTTCACTTATTAATAGAAGTGACTATGTCCCTTCACATATAAATAAATAAGAAAGAGATAAGAGAGGTGAATGAAACCCTAGAAAAATTAGAGTTAATAGATATACGGAGCAAAATAAATAGAGACAAAAAGAAATAAACCTTCTTTTCAGCTGCACATGGAATATTCACAAAGATAGAACATGTAATAGGGCACAGAAACATGGCAAACAAATGCAAAAAAGCAGAAATAATAAATGTAACCTTCTCAGATCATAATGCAAAAAAAAAAGTTATTAGTAAGAATACAAGGAGAGACAAACCAAAAACCAATTGTAAATTAAATAATATGATTCTCCAGAATAATTTAGTGAAAGTATAAATCACAGAAAAAAATAATAATTTCATTGAAGACAATGACAATGATGATGAGACATCTTACCCAAACCTATAGGATGCAGCCAAAGCAGTTATAAAGGGAAAATTTATATCACTGAGTGCATATATTAACAAATTAGGGAGGGCAGAGGTTAATGAATTGGGCATGCAACTTAAAAAACTAGAAAATGAACAAATTTAAAATCCTCAGATGAAAACTAAATTAGAAATACTAAAAATCAAAGGAGAAATTAATAAAATCAAAAGTAAAAGAACTATTGAATTAATAAGTAAGACTAGAAGCTGGCATCTTGAAAAAACAGATAAAATAGACAAAGTACTGGTTAATCTAATTAAAAATAAGGAAAGAAGAAAACCTAATTAATAGCATCAAAGATGAAAAGGGAGACCTCACCTCTAATGAAGAGGAAATTAAAGCAATCATTAAAAACTATTTCGCCAAATTATATGGCAATAAATTTAGAAATCTAGGTGATATGGATGAATATTTGCAAAAAATATAAATTGCCTAGATTAACAGCAGAAGAAATACAATACTTAAATAATCCAATATCAGAAAAAGAAATTGAACAGGCCATTAAAGAACTCCCTAAGAAAAAATCCCCAGGGCCTGATGGATTCACAAGTGAATGCTATCAAACATTCAAAGAACAACTAATCCCAATACTATACAAATTATTTGATATAATAAGCAAAGAAGGCGTCTTACCAAACTCCTTTTACAACACAAATATGGTACTGATTTCAAAGCCAGGTAGATCAAAAACAGAGAAAGAAAATTATAGACCAATCTCCTTAATGAACACAGATGCAAAAATCTTAAATAGAACACTGGCAAAAAGACTCCAGGGAGTGATCAAAAGGGTTATTCATCGTGATCAGGTGGGGTTTATACCAGGAATGCAAGGATGGTTCAACATTAGTAAAACCATCTACATAATTGACCATATCAAAAATCTAACAAACAAAAATCACGATTATCTCAATAGAAGCTGAAAAAGCCTTTGACAAAATACAACACCCATTCCTATTTAAATCACTTGAAAGTATAGGAATGGAAGAACACTTCCGAAAAAAATTAAAAGTATATACCTAAAACCATCAACAAGCATAATATGCAATAGGGATAAATTAGAAGCCTTCCCAATAAAATCACGTGTGAAACAAGGATGCCTATTATTACCTCTATTATTTAACATTGTACTAGAAACACTAGCAGTAGCAATAAGAAAAGAAAAAGAAATTGAAGGTATTAAAATAGGCAATGAGGAGACTAAGCTATCACTCTTTGTGGATGATATGATGGTCTACTTAAAAAGTCCTAGAGAATCAACTGAAAAGCTAGTAGAAATAATTAACAACTTTAGCAACGTTGCAGGATACAAAATAAATGCACATAAATCATAAGCATTCCTATATATTTCCAACACTTCACAGCTGCAAGAGGTAGAAAGAGAAACACCATTTAAAATCACCCTAGACAATATAAAATACTCAGGAATCTATCTACCAAAACAAACACATGAATTATACGAACGTAACTACAAAACACTTTCCAAACAATTAAAACTAGATCTAAACAATTGGAAAAACATTGAGTGCTCATTGGTAGGATGAGCTAACATAATAAAAATGACCATTCTACCCAAATTAATTTACTTATTTAGTGCCATACCTATCAAACTACCAAAAACCTTTTTTACTGCATTAGAAAAAATATAACAAAGTTTATTTGGAATAACAAAAGATCAAGAATATCAAGGGAAATAATGAAAAAAAAAACATGAAGGAAGGTGGCTTAGCAGTACCAGATATTAAGCTATACTATAAAGCAGCAGTTATCAAAACAATTTGGTTTAACTATTAACAAGCTGAGTAATCCTAGGCATATTATTTAAACTTGGAAGATATGAGCAACTTAGTAAGCAGAAGTTGTTGAAACAGATTACCTAAAGACACAGCTGGGATAGCATGATCAAGACTGCCTCAGAGCCCCACAATTCAGGTGTGGAAGGAACTTTCAGGCTTTCAGATCTTTAAAAATAATTGGTCTTAACAACTAGTTATTAAGAACAATTAATTCAGCCTTGTCAGTCTACATAGTGATTTAGGAAATCACAAATGAACATTATATTTTATTATCTTTTTCAGTTATTTTGTTAAACATTTCCAAATTTAAAATTTTCAAATTTAATTTGATCTAGTTAAAGCTGCACTCTGGAGTTTTGTGGGGAAGACTGCTGCACTGTATTTGATATATCTGTTAGAGTCTCTACATAAGTGGTATGGTGCCCAGGGCCACAACACCTTTCTACTAAGAGGTGTCAGATATGAATTGCAAAGAACCTCAAACATCATCTAGTCCAGTGGTTCCCAAACTCTTTTGGCCTACTGCCCCCTTTCCAGAAAAAATATTACTTAGCCCCCTGGGAATTAATTTTTTAAATGTTAATAACAATTAATAGGAAAGATAAATGCACCTGTGGCCATTATTGCTTCCCTGGATCGCTGTAGTACCCACCAGAGGATAGTAGCGCCCACTTTGGGAATCACTGATCTAGTCCAACTCCTTTATTTTGCAGAGGAAGCTCACTGTAATTCCTTCTCACTACTTCAAGTAATCACCACTTTAAACATTCTGTAATTCTTAACATTGTGGGAAATATAAGGATGCATAAGGCATAACCTTTCTCCAAGGGGGTACAGCTTTATAGGGAAGATACGACATTTACAAAGTGATTTTTATGAGAAAGAAATAAGGATATACTCAGCATCAAATGTACAGAGAGATCATGAATCATAGTGGATAAAGAAACAGTTATAGAGTCAAGAAACTTGGGTTTGAGCTATGCCTCTGACATACACTTTGCTGTTCAACCATTTCAGTCATGTGCCCAGGTCCACAAAGGTAGTAAGTGTCTGAGGCAAAATTTAAATTCAGAAAGATAAGTCTTTTTGACTCCAGGTCCCTTTCTCTCCACTGCATCACCTAATATGCTCTGCCACACACTAGATGGATAATGATCAAGAAGGTATTTAACCTTTTAGAGTCCCAGGCAACTCTAAAGGACTCTGTGATTTGCATTTGAATCAGTAAGAGTGGACATATGGATGCTGACTTTGTAGTTAAAGGAGCTGGTTTTGAATCCTGACTTTACTACTTATTATGGGACAAATCTGTTAACCTTTCTGGACAATTTATAGATCTTCATCTGTCAAATGATGAAATTGGCCTCTAAGATACCTCCTAGAGCTTATGCTCCATGCCACTGGGAGTTCTCCACATGATTAAAATAGCCAATTTGGAATTCTCCTCTTTCCCAAATCAAATATTAAAGGTACTGTAAAAAGTACTGAAGATAAACACTGATCAGACATTGTTCCTGACTTTCAAGACTTCATATTCTAATAAATGAGATGAAATAAGACATATACACCAATAATGTACCTTTACCTTGAACAAGATATTTCTCTGTCCCTTTTTATCACTCAACTGCAATATGGCACCATTTCCTAAACCAGAAGTGTCTTTGTTTACCACAATACACTGTATAAAATGTAATAAATAAAATAGCGCTATGCTGGCTTATAATAGAAGGGGCTGGTGGTACCCATGGGTCTTCCGGGCAGGGAGACTATCACTGCAGCATTTGATGACTTGGGACAGCCAGGGGTCTGCGGGCCTGAGCTGAGATGACAGTCAGTCTCCCTGCTGTCTTTGGCTCCTTTAAGGTGAGGAGTGAGGAGTCCCTCCCTGCTGGTGAGAAACTGGAAGCCAATAGGAAGTGAACCTGGTTCTGGAAACAAGTGATAATTATCCTCCCTCTCCACCACCCTTGGCCTGGTTGATGCTATAAATGAGTCACTGAAACTCTCAGGATCAGGCGAAGGAGTTTATTTAAACACAAGTGTAGACTGAGGGAAGAGGGTTAAGGGTCTGGAGAAACTGCTGCTAAGGGTGATTGGCCAGTGCTGGCAGAGGGCCTGAGAAAGTAAGATCAGGCTGAGGGAACCAGCCCCTCAGCCAGGGATAAACTCCACTGCCCTGATGTAGAATGGTCTATCAGCTTGACAAATGAGGGTGATGGTCCATTTTAGGGGTGTCCCTGCCTGGCTAAATTTCCCACATTCCACTTCCCAGCCAAATTCCCCCCTCCCAGGGCCCAAGGGGGAGTCCAGGGGTGGCTGGATGTCTGGGTCAGGTCAAGGAAAATCAGAACACCTAGGGTGGTTCTCCAGGGGAATTTATAGTGTCAGCTCCAATGGTCTGGTCCTGAGACCAGGGGTTTGCTGGGTCAATATTCGGTTCCCCTAATTGCCAGGATTGCCTCAAGTGAATTTGCAAATGCAAGAGAACTTGCACCAATTCTTCATTACACTGATGAATTGCCTCTCTGGGAAAGCCTATGGCCAGTTAGTTAATCTGTCCACTATCAAGATATTTCTCTGTTCCTTTTTATCACTCCACTGCAATATGGCACCACTTCCTGCACCAGAAGTGTCTTTGTTCACAACAATACATTGTATAAAGCTATACTGGTAGTAATAGTCCTTGGAGGTTCTACACCACGGAGCTTGGCTGACCTCTCTATAAAATGGAGGTACAAATGTATTTTAAAAGAAAATAACTTAAGTGCCATTGAATTCTTTTGGAAGGAGAAATTACTTCTGATAAAGGTGAATGAAAAGACTACATAAAGGAGGTGGCATTTCATCTGACTCTTGAGGAAAGGGTAGAATTTCAATAAGACACTAAACATGGAGAAGTCATTCAGGGTGGAAGGATATTCTGTGAAAATTATAAAAATTTAAAATAATGTCATATGTGAGAAATATCCATCTATCAATAAATTTGAGATTAAATGGACCATAGAATAAATTAAAGGAATTAAGGTGTAAAAGGAAGGAAGATGGATTGAAACTAGTTTGTGAAGAGCTTCAAATGCGAAAAAATGGAGTTTTTATATGATATGTAAAGTAATTGAGAGCATCCAGAGCTTACTGAGCAGGGGCTGGCACAGCCAAATATTTCCTTTAGGAATATTAGTTTGGTAACTGGGCAAAGGACAAATTGGACAGAGTAGAGAATTGAAATAAGACTAAGTGCTGGTTTTTTACACAGTTACAATGATCCAGGTGAGAGGTAATAAGAAGTAAGCCTCATAAAATAGTGAAAGATAGGGGAGAGGAAGACAAGTTTAAAAAAATCTTGGAGACAGATCCAATACTGGAAAGTCATTCTGAGAACACATAAACATGAAAGACAGAGGACAACATAAGCAGCAAAATGGAATAAGGAACAGGGAAGAGGTTTTATCAAAGAAGAAAATAATTTCACATTGAAGACAGTAGAGTCACAAGCAAAGAAGAGTGAAGCACCTACAAAATACATGGAAATATATATGTCTTATCCATTGTTATATCTCTGTCATACATATGTACTGGAAATTTCACAAATTAGAGCATGTTAAGGATTTGATACTTAAGCTGTCTAAATGAGAGAAAGATAACAAAAGTGACCCCCAAATCCTGAATTTTTTTTACAAAATAACAAATTTTTAACAAATACCTTTCTATGTGTACTTTTAATCTGTAATCATTTTTTAAAATGAGGATACTCAAAACAGTCATTGAGGGCAACATGGTACGGTTTTGAAAAGGAAAACTTTAGACTTTCTGAAGAATATTTTAAAGTAGATTACATTTTTATAATCATATAATATATAATGTAATTGCACTTTGTTGATTTCTATTACAAACAAGACATTATGTAAAAAAAAAAAACACCATCTTAAAAAATGCTCTTCCAAAAAGTGTCTCTAGAACTTACAAAAGAATCCTTGAAACAGAGAGATAGTTTTGTGAGGCATAAATTTAGGAATAAAAATGTGTCTGATGTTGCCATGGAGGATATCTGGTATAGAGACGATGTCTTGATTGTTATTATTCAATTACTTCAATTTTGTCTGACTCTTGTGACCCCATTTGGGGTTTTCTTGGGAAAGATACTGGAATGGTTTGCTATTTCCTTCTCAATCTCATTTAATATATGAGTAATTAGGGAAACATATTTAAGTGACTTGTTCAGGGTCACACAGCTAGTAAGTGTTTGAGGGCAGATTTGCACTCAGAAAGGTGAGTTTTCCTGACTTCAGGGCCATCATGCTATCTACTGTAACACCTATCTGCCATTCCATATGGATTTTTCTATACATAGTGAGGTCATCATGAAAATGTGCCTATTTTCATATGATTGTACCAAACCTCAGTACATTGTAGAACCTCCAAACTAAGACCCTTAATGCTTCATGAAATGTTTTCTTAACTATCCACATAAGAAATACCAAATGGAAGAATTATATTTTTTTACATATTTAGATTAATTGAGATTTAGTGTATTAATTAATCCTTTAAGGGAGTATACTCAAAAAACTTGTCATCTTTGGAAGAAGGAAGACTGAAGAATGGTGGATTTCTCATGCCAACCTTAGGCTAGATCCAGATCCAATATTACATAGAAACAAAACAAATGAAGTGCCAGGGATGGCCAAAGATCATGTGCAAGTTTTGCCAGGAGATGTTGGAGTTTCTTTTGCTGTTTACATGTACTCGAAGCAGTTTATATTTTCTGTGGATTCATATAGATATGGATCATGTTCAAACACTCTGGCTCCCACCTTGCATATGAAAGGAGGAGGAAGAAGTAGCCACATTAATAAGAACACATATGCATTTCAAATATTAAAAAAGCAAGAAAGATTGAATAAAATGAGGTCCATGTTTGAAGGGACTTGTGATGTGACTATAAGTGAAAAAATAAACTAGCGACATGGAAAATGATATTAATTTATTTTAAACTGCTGGGTTTTGTCTGAAACTATAGATAGCTTCACCTCACTTAATTGATGAATAGAGTGACTTGGCAGTTTTCAAAACTGAGAATAAAATATATGAAATACAGATATTCTGAGAGAATTAAGAAACTTTGCTAAATTTAATTATCTCTTAGTTCTTTTTTTAACCTAGCAGACAGATTGAGGCAAACTCAATTGTAAAAATAAAGAAAGATGAAGGAACACAGAGATTCGAAAGATAAAACCATGGGAAAAGGTATTCAACAAAGAAACAATAGATGAGGGAAAGTCATAAGTGGAAGCAGATGTAATTAAGTGAAATGAAAGATGAGAGAGAGAGAGAGAGAGAGAGAGAGAGAGACAGACAGACAGAGACAGAGACAGAGACAGAGACAGAGAGACAGAGAATATGTTGCAATAAAAAGAGCCTCGGATTTTCACATGTATAGCAAGGTTTCAAACTGGGCTCATTATTGATTTGTATGATTTTTCCTGAGCCTCTTCGTTTCTATGATCTGAATTTCTTCATCTGAAAAATCATGGTATTAGAGTAGATTCAGTTTAAAATCTTGTGATTTTGAGTACCTATATTAACTGAATTGTCATTTGCTCAGCACTAGCGTAGCCCTATTGGCCATGTATTTTCTTTGTTACCATTTCCTAGGATGCTGTAGTGGAAAGAACAAACATTCCGATGTTAAAAGATCTAGATTTAAGACACTTTTGCTATGATTAATGACATTGGGTAAGCCATTTAGGATCTTTGGATGTCAGTTTCTTCATTTTATAAGGAGGAAATTAGATTAGATAGGCTCTGGTGTCTCTTGCAGTTCTCAATATGTAACCCTATTGTGCTAAGTAAGGGGTAGCTTGGTGGCATATGTTTAAAGTGCTGTGCCTGGAACCATTAAGAGAGTTTTTTGTGAGTTCAAATCCTGCCTCAGGCACTTGCTAGTTACATGACCATGCTCAAGTTTCTTAACCTTATTTGCCCCAGTCTCCTCATCTATAAAATGAGCTAGAGAAATGAGCTAGAGAAGGAAATGGTAAGCTACTTTGGTATCTTTGCCAAGAAAACCCTAAACACGATCACAAAGAGTTGGACACAACTGAACAACATCATATTAAGTATGAACACTTCTCTCAAGATTTCTCCCTATAAATCACTAATTGCCTACATACTTTCTAGGCATGTATGATTAAAACTAAAATTCTAACTCTTCTTCTTGAAGTCGGGATAGAGAAAGGGGTAGCATGATTGAAATGAGGGTAAGAAAGGAGAAAAAAATCTGAAATATTTGAAATAGGATGGATAGTCTGGTTGGAGGGATTCTCTAAAAGGGTTGAGGAAGAAAAGGAATGAAATGCAGAGGAGCTAGACCATGCAAACTTACCCACATCTAAACATGGGTTGTGACTTTGTTCTATATAATCATCACAACTATGTGTTTATATTTTACTTTCCTTTTGTTTCAGATGACCTATTCAGGTTTTGCCTAAAATAAGTTAGAGCATGGGCAAGAAGTTCACAGTGCATCTAGAGGCCAGGCATGGTGCTGGCAATGTTCTTATCCCATTTGCCTGGGCAGAATTGATAGAGTGATACAAATTAATGGGGCAGAAGGAACAGAAGCAGGGATTTCTATGATTACAGCTCCCTTTCCCTTGGGGATTTCCTTCATAATATGAGATAAGAAAGAAATGGTATAACAGAAGATCATAAGACTACTTCATTGTTGCATTTCACAATCATCAAAAAAAGCCCCATTGTATCACCACATAGCTGCACACACCATCTGGTATCATTTGCCCACCCACTGCCCAGTACTGAGAAATACGAATGATTGCACTCACTTACTGAGCATGACCTGTGGAGAAACCCAGCCACTTTATCCTATAAAGACCATAGTTTCGTGCTGTTCTGCCTTGGACAGATGCCTACAATTGAGCAAATAACAGCCCTTTTACTAATTGCCCAAAACACTTGGAAGTCTGCATCCTGTTGGGAACTGGCGTATCATTAGGGAGAAAGAATCCCAAGTTCATTTTTAGAAGTTAATTGACAGTAATCCTTTAGCTTGTTGAGGCAGGTGGGATTTTTGAATAGAGCAGTGGATGACAGTCATGAGATTTGGGCTGTCTTCTTGGTTCAGCAACTTAACCTTTTATTGAGTGTTTGGTTGATCACTAAGTATTCTTCTATGTGTCTAAATTTTTGATCAAATGAAAACTATATGGAACTTTATAAAACACATTAAATATAACATCAGATGTTTTATTCTTTTTGTTATATCAAGTTTATCTAATGGTGATTTCTGAATAATAATAAATGAATCTTCAACTATTTCCTGTTAAATAATATATAAAAGTTCTTCCTCTATCTACCACCTTGATCACACTTTTATCCCATCACCTTTCCACTTATAATATTATCCTTGATGCAATAGTGTCACATAATTTCCTGAAATCATCTTAGAGACTCAATGCATCTCAGTGTTCATATATTTCAAACATCTCATTTTATTGAACGGAAAACTGAGTCCTGGTGAGGGGTAGTGACTTTCCCAATGTCATAGAGTCAAGAAATGTCAGAGCTGGTGCAGGAGGCAGGCAACATAGTATGGTGGAAGAAAGGCTACATCTGGGATCTGAGAACCATGCACCCACCCAGACCATGCTTCCTACCCTATCCAACTATTAATCAGAAGATCAGGGCCTCTCAGTATATTCATCTTGTCATCTCTAGTGTTATAGGGAAATTAAGAAATTAGCAAGGGAAGGTGACCAGTAGAAAGCAGAGAGAAAAGGTTCCAGAACTTTGGGTGAGTGACTGGCAGAATGTCAGTTATTCCCTGGGATTTTCACCTGGATGGCGTTATCTGGTCTATCTCTCTATATCCTGTAAATCACCAACCATCGAGAGTTCACTGGCTGGAAAGAGGTTGAGTTGTAGGTGAGACACACAGTGGTGGACACTGGTGTCAAGATCCTTACTCCCTCTTTAATTTGTTTTTTTTTAAACCCTTGTACTTCGGTGTGTATTGTCTCATAGGTGGAAGATTGGTAAGGGTGGGCAATGGGGGTCAAGTGACTTGCCCAGGGTAACACAGCTGAGAAGTGGCTGAGGCCGGGTTTGAACCTAGGACCTCCTGTCTCTAGGCCTGACTCTCACTCCACTGAGCTACCCAGCTGCCCCCTCCCTCTTTAATTTGGATTTTACTTACTGTTTCCAACTGGATTCCTGGAGGACACTTTTGAGGACAACAGACATAAGACCCTAATCTGCTCAGCTGGACAGGTTACACTTTCCAGATTTCCTTTACCTTAAATATATTCTTAGGGAAACTCTGGATAGATTTGAGCTAGGCAGCTGGGCATTTTAGTGAGATCAGAATAGATAAACCCTGTAGGACCTTGGTGGGAGGGAAAACAAGTTTTGTTTATAAATTAGTTAATCCCACTCCCTTCCCTTCCTATCCCTGTTAGTTAAATAAAGCCTTGTTGTGTTACCTAACACCCTCTCCCTGAAATTCCTTTACCAGATCAGGTTGGCCCAAGAATATCTAAGAACCTGAGAGATTCAGTTACCAGTCACCCTATTACCATCAGTTAATAACCCTATCAATATTTCATTTATATTTATTTAGTCACCCCCTTATATTTATTTTTCACTAGCCATCTGCCTTTCCTCCTACCCTTTCTCATTCTTAGAATTACTGTAGGAACAATAATCAAGTGAATATGGCCAATACCTTTGAAAAGGTCATGACAGTTTATTTCCATTTGGCTTCACTCACATTCCCTGTTGCTGCAAAGACTCAGTTTGTCTTCCTTGGCCACCAGTCTTCTATAGGTACTGTGCCCCCTTATTAGTATTTAAATTCCATGAAGGTAATTACTGTTTCACTTTTATATTTTTATCCCTGGCACTGTGTCTAGGATATCAGTCCTTGATGAATGCTCAATGATTGGCTTAGATTTGAATCTCAGCACTTCTATTTACTACAGACCTGCATGATCTTAGATACAAAACAACTTCCCTGGAACACAATTTCCTAATATCTAAAATAAAATGGATTGGGTAAGATAATTTCAGATGTCCCTTCTAGCACTTAATCTCTGATTCTCTCATTATTTACTCCTTATCCTGTGTTCTTTAAATCACAAACTCCTTATTTTCATTTATCTTTCTTTGAAATTATTCTCTGTTTGCTAAATTCATTTTTGATTTATCCATATCTGTAGTAATTTCTCCAATGAAAGAGATACTATCTGCTTTCTTGGTCATTTTATAGTGCCATGTGTGATGTGGGGAATTAATAATTTGCTCAGTACTCATGTTCATTCAATTAATAGGAGAATCTACTTGTTGGGTTTCAAAGGTATATTAAGAAGTCAAAAAATATTAAGGACATAGGGAACTAATTAAATGAGAGAAAACAAATACCAATAAACATTTTCATCATTTTAATCATTCTTACTATGAGGATGATGCCATAGGTTAGCAAAGAATATGGAATCTTAGGCATCAGAGGCTATTTCTTCTAATTAGTAACTGAGCAAGAATTCCACCTATAATATCTCTATTAAGTAACCTTGAATAGTCTCTGGAAATTTCAGTTATTGAAATTTATTCCCATCCTCACTCCAGACCATTCCACTCTGGACAAAACCAATTGTTAGAAGTTTCCTTACAGAGAGCTGCTTCCTAAGACCAAGCAGAACCAGTTAAAAACCTTTCTGACATGAAAGCCTCCAAATTATTTGAATGTATCTATTTTTCTACCCCCCCTCCCAAATGCCATGAATCTTCTCATGCTATCTAAATATTGGTTTCTCCAATGATCCCCCGTGTCATGCTAATGAGGGCCCTTATCCTTCTCAAGGTCAGCACACTATGGTTTGTAGGCCAGATTTGCCTGTAGGCCAGTCTGCCAACTCCTGCTTTAGACACTCTTCAGCTTAACCTTATTCTTCCCAAAATATGGTGATTTAAACTACACATAGTTCTCCAGAAATGGTATAACCAAGATAAAATATGTTGGGATTATAAACATCCTCTGTGCTCTACCCATTATACCACTAATAATGAAGCCTAAGATTATATTAGTGATCTTGTATGACTCATATTGTACTAATTTATGATTAAATGTCATTATTCAGTTTAGGAGATAGTGTTTGACTTACAGTGATCCTCAATCCATATGATAAGGAACTGCATTTTAAAGGGGTTCAGATGCACAAAGAAGAAGAAAAGGGGCACTGCAGGAAGACTACTAAGATGCAATTCCAGAAATTTCACTCTGGACAAACCAAATCATTCAGCCAATCCCCAAATATTTCTTAAGCATCTCTACTGAGCTAGGAACTGGGAATTCAAAGCCTATAATGAAACAATCCATCTTCAGATATTTTATATTCTATAAAATTACAGAGAAGATATAGTTAATAGAGAAATATTAGTAGCCATGGCAAAGATTTGGAAAAAAGAAGTAAATTGAACTTTACAGGAAGGTAAGTTTTGTAGGATCAATTTTGAAGAAAATGAAAGGAATATCAATTGTCTTTGCTTATATCTTTTTTTTTCTGAAGATGCTTTGAAACATTAAATGGAAAGAGACTGGGTTAAATGGAAATTATTTAAATACAAGAGACAATTCAACGTCTTTATTTTAAAAACAAAAATCTGTTCATTTTTAGAAATGTTTATGCTATTATTATAGTATGAAGCTTGAACTTTTTATATAGAAGTCCAAACAGAAATATCTTTCAGAAAGTTCCTAAATCTTATCTTTAATCAGTTGCTCACTGGCAAAGGATTGAGTTGAATTTTTATCTTAGATTATTAATTTACTAAATTGTTTCAAAGGACCTTATTACAAAACCATCTCCTTTATGAAGTGGTTTCATGGAATAGATTATGAATAAATAAATAAATAAATAGATTAATGAATGCAACATTAAGTGTTTACTTAGCCAAAGGCTAAGCTAAGATCTAGAGATACCAAAGGATGAACAGATAACATTTTAGTGGTGTCCTAGTATATTAATGATATTTTAAAATTGTACCAGGCAACATTAAATATATTTTAAATGGAATCTTCATTTGTCATATTTGGAAGATCTCAAGAATTGATAGTTAATAAGACTGCAAATTTAAGAGGTTTGACAATATTAACCTATGTAAGGTTGGAAACAGTGAGTATCTGGCAGTAATTAGAATGATTACAAATATTTTTACCTGAGAAAGGAAAAAAAAAGTTGGGAAAAGAGCATGAATGATTCATAAATCCAAGAACTGAAGAGACCTCAGAGATCGTCTAATCTAAATCCCTATATAGATAGAGATGTCAATATCTATCTATCTATCTATCTATCTATCTATCTATCTATCTATCTATCTATCTATCTCTCTATCTATCTATCTGTCTGTCTATCTGTCTGTCTGTCTATCTGTCTAGCTATCTGTCTATCTACTTATATATTAGTTATATATAACTTATATATTATATGTTAAAACACTGAGGCCCAGAGAGGTTAAGCAACTTGCTCTCAAGATCACACAGACATGAGATGTCAGACTTGGAATTTACACTCACTTGTTAACTCTGAGTTCAATACTCTTTTCTCTCACCATGCTGCAAATGTCAAAAGGACCAGAGGAATAGTTGTATTATTCCACTTTACTTTGTGGTTTTTGTGCTTCAGGTATTTAATAGATTGGTTGGAGAGCTCAATCCATCTATTACTTGGTCTCAGAAAGTTGTCTGGGAGATTTCATTTCTTGTTTATGGTCAGACGTCTAGCATAGGTTGTAGCCAATTTTCAGCTGAAGAAACTGAATCAGGGAGATTCAATAGTATATCTAAGATAATAAAGCAAATAGGTTGCAGAATAGGAATTGGAATCCAGATCTCTTGACTTTAGAATTAATGTTCATTCTAATTACTCCAATACTCAGAGACATATCCTTTCATCTAAGTGGGTATTCTGCCTATGAAAGTATATCATAGTATCTCCATTGCATTGTATTTGAATTTTGAACCAAAAATAAATTCATCAACTATTGGGATATAGCTACTTAGACTGACTAGGTGTCATGCTTCCATTCAGAACTATTTTTTCCAGGTTAGAAGGGCTTCCCAAAGGCTATACCTTGAGGCTGACAGCCTTAAAATCACATATATTGTTATCATGAGGCCTCAGATTACAATGTTAAAATCTTCTCTGCACTAGGAAAAATAAGAATGCTGACATAGTATCAAGACCAGGAACTAGAAAAGCAGAGATCAAAGAAGTGGAGAAAATGAAGGAGGTGATCCTAAATACAGAAGTTTATAGTTGAGAAAGGTATCTGTGTAGCTCAGTGGATTGAGAGCCAGGCCTAGAAATAGGAGCTCCTAGGTTCAAATCTGGCTACAGACACTTCCTAGCTGTGTGACCCTGGGCAAGTCACTTTACCCCCATTGCCTAGCCCTTACCTCTGTTCTTTCTTGGAACTAATGCACATTATTGATCCTAAGAAAGAAGGTAAAGGTTTAAATTTTTTTTAAACATTCATAGTTGAAATTCAGTGAAAGACAATTAATAAACTGTAGGGATAAATACAAGATACAGAGAAATCACAGGTAATTAATTTGGTTGAGCTCCTGGAGACACAGGTGCCTTTGAGAGCTTTGAACAACGCTGGTGGTTTTAACCTTTCAAATCTTTTTGGGGGCACCTTCCAGATAAGCCCAGATACTAGATCATAATATTATCATGTAGTTCTACCTTTGTATAGAAGAAATTATGTAAAGGATCAACATAATCATCTATTGAATTAGCAAAACACAGTTTTATGTGATTAAGGCAGTTTTCCAAGACAATAAGAACACTATTCACATTAAAACTCCATTCCTTCAAAGGAAGATGATTGACTAAATATGAGAGAGAGAGAGAGAGAGAGAGAGAGAGAGAGAGAGAGAGAGAG
>NC_058130.1:432259434-432291704 GCF_016433145.1 Gracilinanus agilis
AGGAAGGAAGGAAGGAAGGAAGGAAGGAAGGAAGGAAGGAAGGAAGGAAGGAAGGAAGGAAGGAAGGAAGAAGGGAAAAATATTTTGAGAGGTTTATCTGACTATAGAATTTGATATAATTAAATACTGAGGATGCCAGCATTGTCATTTTAAAAATCGTTGTTTCCTCCACCTTTATTATGAAATAGGGAAAAATAGCAGAAACAATCCATCTTTTATACCCAAATAAATAATCACTTCATACAAATGAAGAAAAAGAGGAAAGATCAGAAAACAAAATGTCAGCATTAGAAAAGAAATAGATGTGTCTATGAACTCATTTTTCCAAATTTCAAGATGACTGTTATCACAGTTTGAAACAGTTCAAAAGGAATGTCTGCCATACTAATTAATGTAGCATTACCAATTTCTATGTATCTGGGAACAGAGTATGTGACAAATGTGTGTGAGTCAAATTGGTATCTTGAAGAAAGGAAAAGTCTGAGGAGCTCAGGAGTGATTATCAATAAGCTCTTGTCAGTTTGCATTGGTTCGCAATACATTTATAGGATCAGGACCAACAGATGCATTTCTAAGTATGTCTATACATAGTGAAGAAAAAAGATGTTTTCCCACATGCTAATGGGCCTGCTGTGTTTATGTTACAAATGGGTCTCTATAGGAAGCTAAAACAGCAACTACTGAAGGTTTTGAAATCTAAATGGCTTTTGATTTCTCTGGGAATTAAGCAGAGATCAAAGGCTTTGGGGAAATATTTTGATAGTCCCCTTAAAGCAAAAGCTTTAAAGCAAAGTACTTGGTAAAACTAGAAAATGGAAAATTTTATTTATCTTTCTAAAACTTTACTACAGCTGTATAATTTAATATTGCCCCTCATGCTCTACCCATAACCCATTTGCCATGTGCCATGTAGTTACCATCAAGTGCCCAAACTCTTCTGAATATGAAGAGTTAATAGTCTACCCACTACCATTTGCTTGCTTCAGAGAAAGAAAGAAATCATGTATAGTGGAAGAATCAATGAACTGAAGTTAAAAGGTGTTAGTTCTTTCCAGGTCAAGATGGCATCAGAGTAAAAAGCAGCTGCTTGATTTCTTCTAACTCACACATATAGGACTCCTCAAGGGGACATAAACAAATCCAGACAAACGGAGGGACCCCACAACAGGGCTCAGCATTGAAGGTACGTGGGATCAGGGCATTTTCATGCTATAAAGAGGTGAAATAGCTCTCACTAAAATGCGAGCTGAGCAACCCACCCACACACACACACATGCACACACACCACCCACAGTGCAAAAGCCAGTGCAAAAAAGTTAGAGCGAATTTGGGGCACCCATTAAGTCCTTGTCAGCCACCTGGGGTCACCAAGGCCTGCTCTTGAGAGCAGCAAGACTTAAGACCCCAAGAGGCTAAAGAACGTGAGGACTTTGAACACAGACCCTGAGTGTAGGCTCTCACATGGATCTTGACCACAGGCAGACCTTGGGTGGGGACCCAGTGCAGAGGGGTGCACAACTGTGGAAGCAGTGCCCTGAGATTGTTAAAGGAGTTTCAGGCAGAGTAACAAGCAAGGGGAACACCAGGAGGCTTGACCCTGAGAACAACTACACATGAAAAATCAGGAGCCTAAAGAGCGCAGACAGACCCTGGGCATGAGGATAAAGCTGAGAGGGTGCTGGGCTAAAAATGGCAAGCCAGACTCAGGAACCCCAGAAGAGAAAGATCAGTAAGAAGAAATCTTTAACAATCGACAACTTTTACACAGAGAAAATTCAGACAACAGAGCAAACAGTAGAGGAGAACAAACAAATAATCATATCCAAACCTTCCCAAAACAATGAAAACTGGTCACAAGCTCTTGAAGAGTTCAAATCTGAGATAATGAAAAAGATGGAAGAGATCTGGCAAGAAAATAACAGTTTAAAAGGCAGATTTTCACAATTGGAAAAGTAAAACCAGTCTCTAAAAGCTAGAATTGGTCAATTCGAAAAAGATGCCCCCAAATCAAAAGAATTGATAAGCAAATTGGAGACCAAAAACAAACAGCCTGAAAACAGGATAGACCAAATCGAAAAGAAAAATAAAAATATTATAGCAGAAAATCAGTCTCTAAAGACAAGAATTGGGCAATTAGAAGCCAATGATCTCTCAAGACAGCAAGAAAAAATAAAACAAACTCAGAAGACTGAAAATAGAAGGAAACATGAAACATCTCAATGAGAAATTGACAGATCAAGAAAACAGGGCTAGAAGAGACAATTTGAGAATCATTGGTCTTCTTGAAAAAGCAGAAATTAATAGAAATTTGGACTCCATACTAAAAGGAATAATTCAGCAAAACTGCCCTGAAGATCTACAACAAGAGGGCAATATAGATATTGAAAGAATCCACAGATCAACCTCTACATCAGACCCAGAAAAGACAACCTCAGGAATATAATAGCCAAATTCAAGAGCTTCCAAGGAAAAGAAAAAAATCTTACAAGAAAGCAGAAAGAGACAATTCAGATATCAAGGAACACCAATCAGGATCACACAGGATCTGGCAGCCTCCATACTTAAAGACCCCAAGGCTTGGGATATGATATACAGAAAGGCAAGAGAACTGGATCTACAACCAAGGATCACCTACCCATCAAAACTGACTATTATACTTCCAGGGGAAAGTTTGGGCATTCAACAAGATAGAAGATTTCCAAGTATTTGCACAGAAAAGACCAGGACTAAATGGAAAGTTCAATATCCAACCAAAAAAATCTAGAGAAACATGAAAAGGTAAACAAAGAACAGAAGGGAAAGAAAGAAAACTCTGATTTTTTTTAAATTTTCCCCTTTAAAGACTTCAATAATGTCTAAGTATTTGTATTCCTATGTGGAGAAATGTTATGTATAATTCTCTGAAATGAATTCTATTCACTATTATAGTATTTACTATTATAGTAATTAGAAGAATTATTCATAGGGAGAGGTTGGAATATTAAATGTTCTAAGATGATATGTGGGTGGGAAAGAGGGGGGATGAATAGTAGAGGACACCAAGATAAAATTGAAAGAATAAGAAAAATAGGATATTCTATTACACACAAAGAGGACATGGGAAGGACAGGACATGAATACTATTATAAGAAGGAGATAAAGAGAGCATTAAGAGGAAATATTTAAACCTTACTCTCAGTGTAATTAACCCTGAGAGGGAAGAGTAGCTATATCCATTTGGATATAAAACTCTAACCCTACTGAGAAAGTCAGAAGGGATAAACCAGGGGGAGAAGGGGAGTGGGGAGGTCAAAAAAGGGAGGGGAGAAGAAGGGAGAGGGAATTCATTAGGCCTTAAAAATAAAAAGAATGGAATAATAAGGGAGTGGGTATAAAGGGAAGTAAATCAAGGGAAGGGACAAGGTTTACTGGCTTAAAGCAAATAACTGGTTTAAAAGGAAATAGTGTAAGAAGAAGGAGTAGAACTAGGAGAAGATACTAAAGTGTTGGCAAATACACAACTGATAATTATAACTCTGAATGTGAATGGGATGAACTCGCCCATAAAATGCAAGCAAATAGCAGAGTGGATTAGAAACCACAATCCTACCATATGTTGTCTACAAGAAACACATATGAAGCGGGTAGACACACACAAGTTTAAGGTTAAGGGCTTGAGCAAAATCTTTTGGGCTTCAAATGAGGAAAAAATAGGCAGGAGTGGCAATTGTGATTTCTGACAAAGCCAAAGTAAAAATAGATATGATTTAAAAAGTCAGGGAAGGTCATTACATCCTGATAAAAGGCAGTATAGAAAATGAAGAAATAACAGTGCTCAATATGTATGCACCAAATGGCATAGCATCCAGATTCATAAAGGAGAAACTGGCAGAGCTTAAGAAGGAAATAGATAGTAAAAACATACTAGTGGGAGATCTAAATACTCCTCTTTCAGAGCTAGATGAATCAAACCAAAAAATAAATAAGAAAGAGGTAAGAGAGGTGAATGAAGTCTTAGAAAAATTAGATGTAATAGATATGTGGAGAAAAATAAATAGGGACAAAAAGGAATACACCTTCCTTTCAGCTGAACATGGTACATCCACAAAAATTGACCATGTAATAGGGCATAGAAACATGGCAAACAAATGCAAAAGAGAAGAAATAATAAATTTAACCTTCTCAGATCATAACACAAAAAAAATAATAATTAGTAAGGGTAACTGGACAGGCAAATCGAAAACTAATTGGAAATTAAATAATATGATTCTCCAAAACCAGTTAGTCAAAGAAGAAATCATAGAAAAAATCAACAATTTCATTGAAGAGAATGACAATTATGAGACATCCTACCAAACTCTGTGGGATGCAGCTAAGGCAGTACTCAGGGGGAAATTTATATCCTTGAGTGCATATATTAATAAATTGGGGAGGGCAGAAATTAATGAATTGGGCATGCAAATTAAAAAACTAGAAAGCGAGCAAATAAAAAATCCTGAGATGAAAACTAAATTAGAAATACTAAAAATCAAGGGAGAAATTAATAAAATTGAAAGTAAAAGAACTATTGAATTAATAAATAAGCCTAGAAGCTGGTATTTTGAGAAAACAGATAAAATAGACAAAGTACTTATGAATCTAATAAAAAAAAGGAAAGAAAAAAACCAAATTGATAGTATCACAGATGAAAAGGGAGACCTTACCTCTAATGAAGGGGAAATTAAGGCAATCATTAAAACCCATTTTGCCCAATTATATGGCAATAAATATTGCAATCTACATGATATGGATGAATATTTACAAAAATATAAATTCCCTAGATTAACAGCAGAAGAAATAGAATACCTAAATAATCCCATATGTTATGATTAAAAATGATGATGATCGAGATCAAAAGGAAGAATAGTATTTTAATAAAAGCCATGCTGATAGAGATAAACTGACCGCACACCTGTAAGAAAAACCTATTCCAACCTCACCTCAGCCATTTACCTTCCTCTCTCCTCGAGCTCAGGTAACTAAAGAGGAAGTTCCAAGTCACTACCCCCTACTTAAAACAGTCTCTCACCTTAAATATGTCATCCAAAACAGGAAACCCATGAAAACTGTTGGACTATGGGAAATGTAGTTTTAAGGACCACCACAGGTCCACAGAAGTTTGTCAAACACTATATTGAGGTTCAATCCTTCCAAATAGAACCCCAGGTGATTTTAACTAACACTCGTATCAGAAAAAGAAATTGAATGAGCCATCAAAGAACTCCCTAAGAAGAAATCGCCAGGGCCTGATGTATTCACAAGCGAATTCTATCAAACATGCAATGAGCAACTAATCCCAATACTATACAAATTATTTGATATAATAAGGAAAGAAGGAGTCATACCAAATTCCTTTTATGACACAAATATGGTACTGATTCCACAGCCAGGTAAATCAAAACTAGAGAAAGAGATCTACAGACCAATCTCCCTAATGAACATAGATGCAAAAATCTTAAATAGAATAATAGCAAAGAGACTCCAGCAAGTGATCAAGAGGGTTACTCAACATGATCAGGTGGGATTTATACCAGGAATGCAAGGATGGTTCAACATTAGGAAAACCATCTACATAATTGACCATATCAAAAATCTAACAAACAAAAATCACGATAATCTCAATAGAAGCTGAAAAAGCCTTTGACAAAATATAACACCCATTCCTATTTAAAAAACTTGACAGTATAGGAATGGAAGGACCCTTCCAAAAAAAATAAACAGTATATACCTAAAACCATCAACAAGCATCATATACAATGGGGATAAATTAGAAGCCTTCCCAATAAGATCAGGAGTGAAACAAGGATGCCCATTATCACCTCTATTATTTAACATTGTACTAGAAACACTAGCAGTAGCAATTAGAGAAGAAAAAGAAATTGAAGGTATCAAAATAGGCAATGAGGAGACTAAGCTATCACTCTTTGCAGATGATATGATGGTCTACTTAAAAAATCCTAGAGAATCAACTAAAAAGCTAGTAGAAATAACCAACAATTTTAGCAAAGTTGCAGGATACAAAATAAATGCACATAAATCATCAGCATTTCTATATACTTCCAACACATCACAACAGCAAGAGGTAGAAAGAGAAGTACCATTTAAAATCACCCTAGACAATATAAAATACATAGGAATCTATCTACCAAAACAAACACAGGAATTATATGAAAACAACTACAAAATACTTTCCAAACGATTAAAACTAGATCTAAACTATTGGAAAAACATTGATTGCTCATGGGTAGGATGATCTAACATAGTAAAAATCACCATTCTACCCAAATTAATTTACCTATTTAGTGCCATATCTATCAAACTACCAAAAAACTTTTTTACTGAATTAGAAAAAATTATAACTAAGTTCATATGGAATAACAAAAGATCAAGAATATCAAGAGAAACAATAAAAAAAATGTGAAGGAAGGTGGCCTAGCAGTACCAGATATTGAACTATACTATAAAGCAGAGGTCATTCAAACAATATGGTACTGGCTAAGAGACAGAAGGGAAGATCAGTGGAATAGAATTGGGGCAAGTGACATCAGCAAGACAATGTATGATAAACCCAAAGAGCCCAGCTTTTCGGACAAAAATCCACTATTTGACAAAAACTGCTGGGAAATTTGGAAAAAATATGGGAGAGATTAGGCTTAGATCAACATCTCACACCCTACACCAAGATAAATTCAGAATGGGTGAATGACTTGAATATAAAGAGGGAAACTATAAACAAGTTAAGTGAACACAGAATAGTATACTTGTCAGATCTCTGGG
This sequence comes from Gracilinanus agilis, assembly GCF_016433145.1. Classification (NCBI taxonomy): domain Eukaryota; kingdom Metazoa; phylum Chordata; class Mammalia; order Didelphimorphia; family Didelphidae; genus Gracilinanus; species Gracilinanus agilis. The sequence continues at coordinate 432,266,230 of NC_058130.1, forward strand.
AAAGGAAAGATTTTAAAACCAAGCAAGAGTTAGAGAAAATTACAAAATGTAAAAGAAATGATTTTGATTATATTAAACTAAAAAACTTTTGGACAAACAAAAACAATGCAGCCAAAATCAGAAAGGAAACAACAAATTGGGGAAAAAATCTTTATGACAAAAAACTCTGATAGGAATCTAATTAATCAAATATACAAGGAGTTAAATCAATTGTATAAAAAATCAAGCCATTCCCCAATTGATAAATGGGCAAGGGATATGAATAGGTAATTTTCAGATGAAGAAATCAAAAGCATCAATAGGCACATGAGAAAGGGTCCTAAATTTATAATAATTAGAGAAATGCAAATCAAAATAACTCTGAGGTATCACCTCACACCTAGCAGATTGGCTAAAATGATAGAAGGGGAGAGTAATGAATGTTGGAGGGGATGTGGCCAAATTAGGACATTAATGCATTGCTGGTGGAGTTGTGAACTGATCCAAACATTCTGGATGGCAATTTGGAACTATGCTCCAAAGGCTATAAAAGAATGCCTGCCCTTTGATCCAAACATACCATTGTTGGGTTTCTACACCAAAGAGATCTTAGATAAACAGACTTGTACAAAAATATTTAGAACTGCACATTTTGTGGTGGCAAAAACTAGAAAGTGAGGGGATGCCCTCCAATTGGGGAATGGCTGAACAAATTGTGGTATATGCTGGTGATGGAATACTATTGTGCTCAAAGGAATAATAAACTGAGGAATTCCATGTGAACTGGAAAGTCCTCCAGGAATTGGTGAACTGCGAAAGGAGTAGAGCCAGAAGAACATTGTACACAGAGACCAATACACTGTGGTAAAATAGAATGTATTGGACTTCTGTACTAGCAGCAATGCAATGACCCAGGACAATTTTGAGGGATTTATGGAAAAGAAGGCTACCCACATTCAGAGGAAGAACTGCGGGAGTGGAAACACAGAAGAGGGGCAACTGCTTGAACACATGGGTCGAGGCAGACATGATTGGGGATGTAGTCTGGAAACTCCCACAACAATGCAACTATCAACAATTTGGAAATTGGTCTTGATCAATGACACATGTTAAAACCAGTGGAAATGCGCAGGGGCTATGGGGAAGAGGGGGGAGGTCGGGGGTTGAAGGATATAGTAAGAGCATGAATAAAAAAAAATAAGAGGTGTTAGTTCTGACTTGCACTTGACTGACAGTGTAAACCTCAGGTTGAATAATCCCTTTGTCCCTCAATTTACACTTCATCCCCATCAACATCAACTCCAAAATCCCATATTCTCAATATCTGTGGAGGCAGACAACAATCATGTGCCATTTTGAAAGTGGCAGTAGCTATAGCTTATTTGCTGATCTGCCTGGTTTTCACCCTATTAGCTCTCATTTTTTAAAGTATTGATAAATCAGCATGGTATAAAATTCGTTTTCATAGCTGTCTCCTTCCTACAAGCTACAGAATCTCGGTTTTGACACTTTTTTTTCCTTTGCTTTAACTTCTCTGTGTCAAGACAAACACCAAAACTAAAGTTCTAACCATTTACCTTGACACTGCCTCTTTCAGTCCTCCAGGCACTAACATTTGCCCTGACTAAACCCAGAGGTGCCCTTCTATATCCGTTATCATCTGACCAACTTATGTTACAAGGTATCTTCTATACCTTGCCACTCTTACAATCATGTCATTCCTAAGGGCTTACCAAATTTCTCATTTGATAGAAAACTGAAGTTCCTTTTTTGCTATTTGCCCTAATCCTTGAGAGCAGGGACTATATCCTTTTTTTTTCCTCTTTTATGTCCAACATAGTGCTTGACACTTACAAATACCTTTTATTTTTCATCTCTTCATTCATTATCATAACATATACTATATATCACTAGTTTATCAGAAATGTGATTTGGTGAAGAGAACCATATGGGTTAAAACTGCTCCTGAGGCATAAACATACACATACACACAATGTCTGCATGTATATGTGCATAGTATGTATACATTTATAGGAATGAATATATGCATATGGATATACTTATGCAAATACATACATATATACATATGTATTTATAAATAGAGATAGATGTGCATATACATACACATCTATATGAATATGTAGATTAAAGGCAAAATGTGTTTTCAGTTTGATCATTTTTAGTCATGCCTGACTCTTTAGGACCCTATTTGGATTTTCTTGGCAAATATATTGGAAAGATTTACTCTTTTATTCTGAAAATTGCTTTTACTTATGACACTGAGGAAAAAATGGTTAAAAGACTTGCTTAGGGTCACAGAACAAGTAAGTAGTATCAGAGGCCAGATTTGAACTCTGGAAGATGAGTCTTCCTGACTTCATGAGTGACACACAATTCCATTGTGCCACCCAGCTGCCATGTGTTTTCAACCTCCTCCCTCGGTGACAGTCCTTTATGTCTTCATTTACTCATGTGCCCAGATCCTCTATCTTTTCAATAGTTTTAGATGTCTACTTTTACTTCATTCACTGTACTTTGACAATTTTAAAAGCATTTTTGCTTCTGATACTGTTTTTTTTTAAGAAAAACAAATTAGTTTTTGAGGTTTTTTAACTTTCAAAGTTGTCTTATTTGTCTGAGTTTCCTTCTATCTTTATTTCCTTCTGTGTAATTCTGAACATTCTATTTTTTAACAATCATTTGTTTTTGTTTTCAATTACAAATTTCAGCCTTCCCTCCAGCTTCCTCTCCAACCCATTAATTTTTGTAAATTTAGAATATTTTCCCATAGTTACATGATTCATATTCTTTCCCTTTCCCCCAACAACCCCTTTACCCCATAGCCAATGTGCAATTCCACTGGGTTTTACAAATACCATTGATTAAGACCTATTTCCATATTATGGGTAGTTGCACTAGGATGATCCTCTAGCATCTACCTCTCTAATAATTTACCCATCAGCCCTTGTGTTCAAGCAGTTGTTTTTCTTCTGTATTTCTACTCCCACAGTTCTTCCTCTGAATGTGGATAGCTTTCTTTCTCATAAGTCCCTCAACATTGTTCTGGATCCTTGAATTGCTGCTAGTAGGGAAATACATTATGTTCAATTGTACCACAGTTTATCAGTCTCTGTATAGAACATTCTCTTGGTTCTGCTCCTTTCACTCTGCATCAATTCCTGGAAGTCATTCCAGGTCACATGGAATTCCTCCAGTTCATTATTCCTTTGATCACAATACTATTCCATCACCACCAGATATCACAATTTGTTCAGCCATTCCTCAATTGAAGGAAATTCCCTCATTTTCCAATTTTTTGCCACCACTAAGAGCGAGGCTATAAATATTTTTGTACAAGTCTTTTACCTATGATTTCTTTGGGGTATAAACCCAGCAGTGGTATGGCTGGATCAAAGGACAGATAGTCTTTTATATCCCTTTGAGCATAGTTCCAAATTGCCATACAGAATGGTTTGATCAATTCGCAACTCCACCAGCAATGCATTAATGTCCCAATTTTGCCACAACCTTTCCAACATTCACCATTTTCCTTTGCTGTCATATTAGCCAATCTACTAGGTATGAGGTGGTACCTCAGAGTTGTTTTGATTTTCATTTCTCTAATTATAAGAGATTTAGAACAATTTTTCATGTGTTTGTTAATGGTTTTGATTTCTTTATCTGAAAAATGCCTATTCATGTCCCTTGCCCATTTATCAAATGGGGAATGTCTTGATTTTTTGTAAAATTAATTTAGTTCCTTATATATTTGAGTAATTAGACCTTCATCAGAGTTTTTTATTATAAAGATTTTTCCCCAATTTGTTGCTTCCCTTCTGATTTTGGTTGCAAACCTTTTTAATTTAATGTAATCAAAATTACTTATTTTACATGTTCTAATTTCTTTTAACTCTTGCTTGGTTTTAAAATCTTTTCTTTCCCAAAGATCTGACAAGGATACTATTCTATGCTCACCTAATTTACTTATAATTTCCTTCTTTACATTCAAGTCATTCACCCAATCTGAATTTATTTTGGTATAGGATATGAGATGTTGATCTAGACCCAATCCTTCCCATACTGTTTTCCAATTTTATCAGTAGTTTTTGTCAAATAGTGGATTTTTGTCCCAAAGGCTGGGCTCTTTGGGTTTACCATAGACTGTATTGCAGAGGTCACTTACCCCAAGTCTATTCCACTGATCCTTCCTTCTGTCTCTTAGCCAGTACCATATTGTTTGGATGACCACTGCTTTATAGTACATTTTATGATCTGGTACTGTTGGCCACCTTCCTTCACATTTTTTTTTCATTATTTCCCTTGATATTCTTGATTTTTTATTCTTCCAAATGAACTTGGTTATAGTTTTTTGTAGTTGTGTTCTTATAATTCCTGTTTTTGTCTTCGCAGATAGATTCCTAAGTATTTTATATTGTATAGGGTGATTTTAAATGAATTTTTTCTTTCTAACTCTTGCTGCTGAAATGCGTTGGAAATACATAGAAATGTTGATGATTTATGTGCTTTTGTTTTGTATCCTGCAACTTTGCTAAAGTTGTTGATTTTTTCCATGAGCTTTTTAGTTGATTCTCTAGGATTTTTGAAGTAGAGCATCATATCATCTGCAAGGAGTGATAGTTAGGTCTCCTTATTGCCTATTTTAATACCTTCAATTTATTTTTTTCTCTAATTGCTATTGCTAGTGTTTCTAGTACAATGTTAAATAATAGAGGTGACAAAAGGCATCCATGTTTCCCTCCTTGTCTAAGTGGGAATGCTTCTAAGTTATTCCCATTGCAGATGATATTTGTTCATGGTTTTAGATATATATGCCATTTATTATTTTTAGGAAAGGCCCTTCTATTCCTATACTTTCTAGTGTTTTCAATAGGAATGGATTCTGTATTTTGTCAAAGGCTTTTTCAGCATCTATTGAGATTAATCATATGATTTTTGTTGATTTGCTTGTTGATATGGTCAATTTTGTGAAAAAGTTTTTCCTGATATTGAACCATCCTTTCATTCCTGGTATAAATCCCACCTGATCATGATGAATAATGCTCATGATCACTTGCTGGAGTCTTTTTGCTAATACTCCATTTAAGATTTTTGCATCTAGGTTCATTAAGGTGATTGGTCTTTACTTTTCTTTCTCTGTTTTTGATATACCTGACTTTCAGATCAGTACCGTATTTGTGTCATAAAAGGAATTTGGTAGAACTCCTTCTTTGCGTAATATGTCAAATAGTTTGTATAGTATTAGGATTAGTTGTTCTCTGAAAGTTTGATAGAATTCACTTGTGAATACATCTGGTCTTGGGGATTTTTTCTTAGGGAGTTCTTTGTTGTTCAATTTCTTTTTTCTGACATGGGGTTATTTAGGTATTCTATTTCTTCTGCTGTTAACCTAGGCAATTTATATTTTTTTAAATATTCATCCACATCACCTAGCTTGATATATTAATTGCAATATAATTGGGCAAAATAGTTTTTAGTGATTGCCTTAATTTCCACTTCATTAGAAGTGAGGTCTCACTTGATATTGTTAGTTTTGGTTTTCCTTCTTTCCTTTTTTAAATTAGATTGACCAGTACTTTGTCAATTTTATTTGTTTTTTCAAAGTACCAGCTTCTAGTTTTATTTATTAATTAAATAGTTCTTTTACTTTTGATTTTATTAATTTCTCCTTTAATTTTTAGGATCTCTAGTTTTAATCTGGGAATTTTTAATTTGTTCCCTTTCTAGTTTTTTGATTAGCATGTCCAATCCACTGATCTCTGCCCTCCCTAATTTGTTAATATATGCACTAAAGGATATAAATTTCCCCCTGAGTACTCCTTTGACTGCATCCCACAGATTTTGGTAGGATGTCTCATGATTGTCATTCTCTTCCATGAAATTATTAATTGTTTCTATGATTTCTTCTTTAACTGATTTTGAAAAATCATATTATTTACCAATTAATTTTTGATTTGCCTATCCATATACCCTTACTAATTATCATTTTTATTGCATTATTGTCTGGAATTATTCTTATTTGGGATTTTTCCAGAACCAGCCGGATACAACAGTGGGGTCCATGGAACAGCCACCTGAGAGACCATAGGGGGAGGAAGGGGAACCATGCACGCAAGAAGACAAGGAAGTCTAATGGAACATGGCCCGTTTATTGCTGGTATAGGGCAAGAATATATATGTTCAGGGTGAGGGGGCTGGCGGTCGGGATGAAGAGAGAAAGGAACAAGTAGTTACGAAGCAGGAACATGGAAAAAGAACACGCAGTTATGTGGAAAGTCTGGAGGACGTTTTGCAACTATGCCTCCGCCCAAGTGGGGCTCATAATCCATATCGTTCTCGAAGAGTTACTATTTTTATTTTATAGTCTTGGCTCCTAACAGGGATTATTTTTGCATTTATTATTTCTGATGTTTTGCCAAGTTTCTATGCCCTGGTACATGATCCGTCTTTGAGAATGTACCATGTGCTGCTAAAAATAAGGTGTATTCCTTTTTGTCCCTATTTATTTTTCTCCACATATTTATTAAATCTAAATTTTCTAGGATTTAATTCACATCTCTTAACTCTCATTTGTTTTTTGGTTTGATTTCTCTAGATCTGATAGAGGAAGATTCAGGTCTCCCACTAGTATAGTTTTAATATCTATTTCCTCATTGAGCTCTGCCATTTTCTCTTTTAGAAATTTGGATGCTATACCATCTGGTGCATACATGTTGAGTAATATTTCCTCATTGTCTATACTGCCTATTGTTAGGATGTAATTACCTTCATTATCTCTTTTATTCAGATCCATTTTTGCTTTGGCTTTGTCAGATATCCTAATTAAACCCTTGTCTTCTTTTTCTAAGTTGAAGGCCAGTAGACCTTACTTCAGCCTTTAACCTTTACCTTGTGAATATCTACCTGCCTCATGTGTGTTTCTTGTAGACAACATATGGTAGGATTTTTTCTAATCCACTCTGCTATTTACTTCTGTTTTATGGGCAAGTTCATCCCATTCACATTTAGATTTATAATTTTCAACTGTGTATTCCCCAACATTATGATATCTTCTCCTAGTTCTGCCCTTTCTTCTTTTGCTATTTCCTTTTAGAACAGTGGTTTGTTTTTAATCAGTCACCTTTATCCCCTACCTTAGTTTACTTCCCTTTCTGACCCCTCAATTTTTATTCTCCTCTTATTATTTTTAAGGCTTATTAAATTCCCTCCCCCCTCTCTTTTCCTCTCTTTATGGATTCCCCTCCCCACTCCACCCTTGGTTTATCCCTTCTGATTTTCCCCATAGAGAAAAATAGAATTTGATATCCCAATGGATCTAGCTGCTCTTCCCTCTCAGAATTAATTCCACTGAGAGTAAGGTTTAAGTATTTCCTATTAACACTCTCTTCTTCTCCTTCTTATAATAGTATTCATCTCCTCCCCTTCCCATGTACCTCTTTGCATGATATAGATTATCCCATTTTTCTTATTCCTTCAACTTTTTCTTGGTGCCATCTTCTATTCCCTCCCTTTTCTTTTTTTGCATATTGTTTTTGACCATTTAGTACTCCAACCTCTCCCTATGAATAATTCTTCTAATTACTATAATAGTGAATACAATTTTTGAGAATTACACATAATATTTCTCCATATAGGAATACAAATAATTTTATCTTATTGGAGCCCTTAAGGAAGCAAATTAATTTTTTTTCTTTCTTCTCTCATATTTACCTTGTCATGTTTCTCTTGATTTTCTTGGGTGGGTATCAAACTTTCCCTTTAATTCTTGTCTTTTCTTTACAAATACTTGGAAATATTCTCTTTTGTTGAATACCCAAACTTTCCCCTGGTAGTATATAGTCAGTTTTGATGGGTAGGTGATCTTTGGTTGTAAACTCAGTCCCTTTGCCTTTCTGAATATCATATTCCACACCTTTTTGTCTTTTAGTGTGGAGGCTGCCAGATCCTGTGTAATCCTGATTGGTGCTCCTTGATATCTGAATTGTCTGCTTCTGCCTTCTTGTAGTATTTTCTCCTTAATTTTGAAACTTTTAAGTTTGGCAATTATAATCCTGGGTGTTGTCTTTTGAGGTTTTAGTGTAGAGGGTGATCTATAGATTCTTTTGATGTCTATTTTGCTCTCTTATTCAAGAACATCAAGGCAGTTTTTTGGGATAATTTCTTATAGTATGCTGTTAAGATTCCTTTTTGTTTCAGATTTTTCAGAAAGATCAGTGATTCTCGTTTTATCTCTTCTAGACCTGTTTTCTTGGTCTTTCATTTTTTTCAGTGAGCTATTTCATGCTTCCTTCTATTTTGTCAGTCTTTCGACTTTACTTCATTAGTTCTTGCTGTCTTGTAAGATCATTGGCTTCTACTTGCCCAATTCTAGTTTTTAGAGACGAATTTTCTGCTATAATCTTTTGATTTTCCTTTTCAGTTTGATATATCCTGTTTTTCATGGTTTCCAGCTGTTTAATTTTGGTCTCTAATTTGCTTATCATTTTATTTGATATTTTCGGCATCTTTCTCTAATTGGGAGTTTTTGTCTTTTAAACTGTTAATTTCTTTTTGAGCTATTCCCCACTTTTCTTGTCAAATCTCTTCCACCTTTCTCATGATCTCAGATCTGAATTCTTCAAGAGCTTGTGACCAATTTAATTTTTTTGTGAAGGTTTGGATGTATTTACTTATTTGTCCTGTTCTGCTGTCTCTTGTATGGTCAGGATTTTTTCTCCGTAAAAATTATCTAGAGTCAGTGCTTTTCTCTTGTTCTTTCTGGTGGTTGAAATTTCTTGGGTATTGTTTGCCATCACTATGCTGCTTTTTCCTTCTCAGCCAGAAGTCTGAGTGAGGCAGGTAGGCTCTCCATGTATGGAGCTAAGCTATGGAACAGTTTTTGCCTGAGGCTACTTTCCGAGTCTCATCACGGCTTCTACTGTCTACTAGGCTTCTATGGTTTGCTACCCCTCTCAGCTCTATCCCTGAACCCAAGGTCTGTGCTCTTTAGCCTCCTGGAGTATCAAGTCTAACTATTCTCGGGTAGGAGGGGAAAAGGCCCTGGTGGTCCCAGTCAGCTGCCAAGAACCCAGAAATTGCCCCACACTTCCTCCTCTGCCCAAGGTTCTTTTTTCAAGTCTCAGAGTGCTACTTCCACTGTCTGTTGCCCCTCTCACTCTATCTCCACACCCAAGATATACTCTCTTTAGCCTTTTGGGGTCTCAAGTCTTGTTGCTCTCAGAGTCAAGCCCATGGTAGTCACAGCTGTCCAGACCCTAGATATTGTCCCATGGTTGCTCTAACTCTGTTGTGTTGCCTCTGACTTGGGCACTGTAGTTGGGATGGGGGAGGATTGATCAGCTTGTGGTTTGGTGGGAGCTATTTTACCCCCTTATAGTGTGGAAATGCCCAAATCCCACATACCCTTGATACTGTGCCCTATTATGGGGTCCCTTTGTTCATCTGGATTATTTTTTTTTGTCCTTTTGTGGTATCATGTATGGGTCAGCGGTGAGGAGAGTTAAGCGCCTTGTTCTACTCTGCAGCCATCTTAACTCAGAAGTCCTCTGAAACTATTTTGATTTTTAATAAACAGCAAAAAACTTAAGCAGTATGGTAATATTCTAATAATGTAAGTAACCATGGATACTTCTCTTACTTTAATTCTGTATATCATTTTAAAAATAAGATTTTATAATTACTCTCTTTAAAATAACATTTGAGTTTTCTTTTTATTCTCAAATCTCACTACATCTATCCCTAGTCCAAACGTCTTTGTTTTATGCCTTGATTACTGCAAGAACAATTTAGATTCATGCCTTTGTAGATATAGGAAAAGTTTAGCTCTTTTCTTCTCTTTTCTCCAATAGTTTCTGTTATCTCTAGTCCATTTCAAATTAAAATGATTCTACTTACCTCAAAATTCTGCTTTCATTATGTTAATCCATCAGTAAGAAGGCAATTAGGGGAACAATGGACAAATTATAGGGCCTAGGATCAGTAAGACATGAGTTTAACTCAGACACATTTTTGATTTGGTTTGAATATGATTATTTTTATTTTTCCAGATTGCATAAAAATGCTATATTTAACATTTGTTTTCTGACATTTTGAAATCATATTCTCTGCATCCCTTCAACCCTTCGCCTCTTCCTAAAGAGGCAGGTTGTATTATATAAGTTCTGCAAATATTATTCAATACATATTTCCATGTTTCATATTGTGAAAGAAGACACATATTGCTAACATTAGAGAAAAATATTTGGAGGAAATAAATTGAAGAATGGCATCCATGAAGAACAGTCAACCCTAACTATATCACAGTTTACTTATCATGGCTTCATTGTATGTTGGGTTTAAAAAATAGATAGATAGATAGATAGATAGATAGATAGATAGATAGATAGATAGATAGATAGATAGATAGATATGGATAGATAGATAGCTATAGATATAGGTATAAAATTCTGTATTGCAGAGTTACATTTATTGCAGCATACTATTGCTTGATGGAATGAAAGGTGACCAACCATAGTACTGTGTTCTGTATCCTGGGCACTGATTGGCTCAGTGACTATAGGTTAATAAGAGTTTGGAAAACATTTATAGGAGAGTGGAAAGGTTTTATAAAGCCTTAAAATATATATAAATAATAAAATAAATATAACACTGGTACTTTGCTAATTTTCACCTATTGTGGGAATCTCTGGAACTTAACTCCCATGACAGCTGAGGATCACTGTATTCAGACTCTGCCTGCTCCTTCTACTACAGTGGATATCCTTCCTCATCATGAGTCCTTTGGTATATATACTATATTCTTGCCTTAATAGTTATCATTCACATATGATCATTATACATTATAGTTATTACTCTATACAATGTTTTCCTGGTTCTGCTCACTTCACTTCACTTCATATAAGTCTTTCTAGATGTCTATAAGATCACCTTGTTTGTCATTACTTATGGCACAATAGTTTTCCAAAGTAATCATATAACATAATTTGTCCGGAAATTCCACAATTGATGGATATTCCTTCAGTTTCCAGTTATTTGCCACCACAAATAGAATTGCTCTGTATATTTTTATATGGGTTGGTCTTTTTTTCCCTATCTTTAATCTCTTTGGAAGACAGACTTAGTAATAGTATTGTTGGGTAAAAGGGGTATATATGTATGGTTATATAGTCCTTCGGGAATAGATTCAAATTGCTATCTAGAATGGTTAAATCAGTTCAGAATTCCCTCAAACGTGCATTAGTGTCTAAATTTTCTTATAACCCTTCCAAGTATTGTCCTTTTACCTTTTCTGTCATAATGGAAGGATATCCACTGTAGTAGAAGGAGCAGGCAGAGTCTGAATACAGTGATCCTCAGCTGTCATGGGAGTTAAGTTCCAGAGATTCCCACAATAGGTGAAAATTAGCAAAGTACCAGTGTTATATTTATTTTATTATTTATATATATTTTAAGGCTTTATAAAACCTTTCCACTCTCCTATAAATGTTTCCAAACTCTTATTAACCTATAGTCACTGAGCCAATCAGTGTCCAGGATACAGAACACAGTACTATGGTTGGTCACCTTTCATTCCATCAAGCCAATCTGAAAGGTATGAGATGGTACATTAGAGTTGTTTTAAATTGTATTTCTCTAATTTATAGTGATTTATAGCATTTTTTCATATGACTTTAGATAGATTTAATAACTTTCTAAAAATAGCTTGCTCATTGCCTTTGACCATTTATTGGATGAGAAATCTGTTACATTCTTATATATTTGACTGATTTCTCTATTAGAGAAATGAGGCCTTGCTTAGAGGGACTTGTAAAGAAATTTTTCTACCATTTTGATTACTGTGTATTATGCTCTATCCTATTTTTCACCATTTATACTACTTTCTCTTCTTTCTGCCAGATCATCCTCAAAAGTGTTTTGCTTCTGACCACTACCTCCCCCAATTCTCACTCCCTTCTATGAGCTTCCCCTCTTTTCTTATTCTGTTCCTCTCCTACTTTCCTATAGGATATGATAGATTTATATACTCAACTGAGTGGATATTTTCTTCCCTCTTTAATACAATTCCAATGAAAGTAAGCCTTAAGCCCTACTTTCCCTACCTCCCTCATCTTTCCCTTTTCAGTAAAAGTTCTTTTATATCTCTTTTATGTGAGATAATTTACCCAGTTCTAATTTTCTCTTCACATTTCTTCTAATGCATTCCTTTCTCTCATGCCTTCATTTTACTTTTTAGATGCAATTCTATCTTATTGAACTCACACCCTTTCCCTCTATCTATGTATATTCCTTCTAATTGTCTTAATGATAAAATTATTAGGTGTTACAAATACCGTTTTCCCATGTGGATGTAAATAGTTTATTGAATCTCTTATGACTTCTCTTTCTTGTTTACCTTTCTATACTTCTCTTGAGTCTTGTATTTGAGAGTGAAATATTCTATTTAGTTCTGGTCTTTTCATCAAGAATGCTTTAAAATTCTCTCTTTCATTTTATGCTTATTTTTCTTTTCAAGAATTATACTCAGTTTTGTTGGGTAACTAATTCTTGGTTGTATTCTAAGCTCTTTTGTCTTCCAGAATATCATATCACTGTTCCTTGGATTATTTAATGTAGAAAATTTCAAATTTTTTGTCATGATACTTGTTTTTTTTCCTTTTTGATTACTTGCAATACTTTCTCTTTGATTTGAGAGGTATGAAATTAGACTATAATATTTCTGGCAGTTTTTATTTTGAGATTTCTTTCAGGAGATAATTGGTGGGTTGTTTCAATTTTTATTTATCTTGTGGCTCTAAAATATCAGGACAGTTTTCCTTGATAATTTTTTTAAAAACAATGTCTAGTATCTTTTTTTAATCAAGGTTTTCCAATAATTCATAACTGATGCCTCCTGAATCTATTTTCAAAGCCAGTTTCTTTTTCCAACGAGATAGGTCACATTTTCTATTTTTTTTTCACTTAAAAAATTGTTTCTTGATTTCTCTTTGAATCATTAGCTTCCACTTGCCCAATTCTAAATTTAAGGCATTATTTTCTTCAGTGAACTTTTGTACTTACTTTTCAATTTGACCCACTCTGCTTTTTAAGCAGTTCTTTTATTCAGTGAAATTTTTGTCTCCCTTTTCCCCAATCAGCTTATTCTTTGGTTTAAGGCATGCTTCCTTCAGGATTTTTTGTTTCTCTTTTACCAAGCTGTCTACTCTTTCTTTATGATTTTATTATATTACTCTCATTTATTGTCCCAATTTTTCTTCTAATTATCTTATTTAATTTGTAAAATCCTTTTTGAACTCCTCCAGTAATTCTTCTGGGACTTGAAGCTAATTCATTTTTTTCTTCGATGCTTTCTATGTAGCATCATTTACTTTATTGTATTTTGAGTTTGTATTTTAGTCTTCCCTGTCAACAAAATAACTTTCTTTGCTGAGTTTCTTTTTAGGCATTTGCTCATTTTCTAATTTTGTACTTCTCTTTTAACTTAAAAAACTGTCTCAAGGCACCTATAAATTGTGCACTTGATTCTTTGTCCCAAACTTTAGTTTCTTTGCACAGCTGCCTCCAAAGCTAGATCTGGGGATCTATAAGTTTTCATTTTTTAAGTTGTTTTGGAAATATATCTAATACTCTCCCAATCTGTATTCTGTTCTTTTAGTGACCATAAGCATTCTTTTCCAAACTAGAACTGCAAGCTGCATTACCTATTCACTAGTAGCTACAAGTGCTAATGTGCTAGTACTCCTCTTTGTTCTGGGACTAAAACCTGGAACTGCGTTTGGGCAATGCAACAGAGAACTGCACTCAAAGCGAGAAAAGGCACCCCTAGATTCTCCTTCTGACCAGTTGTCTGACCTCCTAATCATCTGTGACTGAGAGCTCAGGAATCCTTTGTTGTTGATTCAGCAATCCCCAGGCTTGCCCTAGCTTACAAAGCTGGGGCCTACCTTGGCAAGATACTCTGCACTCCACTCCCAACCTGGTATAATAGATCTTTGATGCCAACTTTTTGAGTTATCTATGGTTCAATCTCACCCTCTTCTTTTGTGTGATCTGCTGCTCCAGAATTCATTTTAAGAGATTGTATTAGGTTTGGAAGGTAATTTGGTAGAGATCAGGAGTGCCTGCATACCTTCTCTGTCATCTTGACTCTGCTTCCATGAGAAAATATTTGCTAAGCATTTTTCACAGTGTCTGACATATAGTGGGACCTATATAAATGCATTTTCTCTTCCCTTACCTTTTAGGATTTTATAATGACCACTCAACACCTATTCCTTTAACGTAAACTTCCTTCATAATCGCCATATTTAAGCTTGTCTCTGTGCCTTTTGTTTCTGCTATTCTTCCATATGCAGTGACTTTTTTTTCTCCTTTTTACCTCTTAAGACTCCAAACTTTTCTTTCTTCACAATCAGATTTGATCATACATCTTCCCTGAAAATTTCAGTTACCACATAAACCTATTTATTCTTTTCCTCTTTTTCCTGAATTTTGCTTATAATCAGAACTAACCAGGTTAGTACTTAATTTCAGTCTAATTATTTTGTGCATTACTCTTGCATCTCCATTGAGAATGTAAGATTAATTTTATTATGAGATATTTTTGTATGCCTGTGTATCTAGCAGAATAATAAATATAGTAAAGTGCTCAATAAACAATTTGCATATTCTTCACTTTATTTCATTTTGAATTTTTCTCTAGAGTAAGTTAAATGTGTCTTGTTTCACAACATGATAAATATGGAAACACTTATTAGGTGATTTGTACAATCTATATCATATTACCTGCTTTCGGGGGAATGAGACAGATTTTTTGACATAGCTTATGTGAGAATATGTTTCTTTCTACTAAATATATATATTATAATTCATTACAGATTTATGATAAATATTACATGTATTATGTTATTGTTATTTTATGTATTAATTATAAATAGTCAAAAGCCGAGAAAAAATAAAACTAAAAAAAGCTCTTGATAAGTGGCAAAGGCCCCAGGAATCATGGTGGGGGTGGCATACTCAACTTGATAAAATTTCTTTATGGAGATGGAAGCTATTTTCTCTTCCTCCTCTGTCATGGGGATCCAGTGGAACCCAGACTCAGCCTGGCCACGGTGTTAGGTTAATATGAAAAATTATCAAGGGCCTGGCAAGTAATCCGAGACATTCTAAACTCATGGCATAGTGTACTAATCCAACTGTGATCTCTTATTCAGAGATCAGAGTTCTTAGAACGTGGTCTAATTTTTCCAACAATCTTTCATACAACTACTGTGTCACATAAGAGACTGTAAGATTCAGGAAAAAAGACTTATAGGGGTTCCTTTAATCTTCCACCTCAGAAGAAATTTTTCCAGGACTACTCCTTGAAGAATTAGGAATCACAGAGGTGAATAGTATCATTCACTGCCCATCTCTAATCGGCATAATTTTGATTATTTTAAAATACATTGGATGTGTGAAATGTTCAGGTATTTTAATAAATCTGATTGCAATCTTTATCTTTCTTCATTCTTTCTTGCTTCTTATTCCCTTCCTTTTCTCCTTCCCTTTTTTCTTATCTTCCTTTCTTCCTTCTTTTCTTTTTTATCCATTTATCTTTACTTTCCTTCTTTCCTTCTTTCTTTTCCTCCTTCCTCTTATCTTATCAGTTATCTGTCTATCAATCTATTTTTTAAAAAAGAAAGAGAAAAAATGGACAGAATTGCTTTTGATGCCACTTTATAGTGCTCTAAAAGATCTGCAAGCTTTTCCCTAAATAATTTCCATCTTGTTGCATCAATATTCTTCTCATTATGACATATAACTAACAGTCCCAGAATATTTCTCTCTCAGATGACTGGATAGGTAGATATACTTCAATGAAATCATAGATATATGGAAACACATAACTCATTTGGAAAAAATAATCATATAACCACTTAAAATATTATATGAATGTAAGCTATTATTATTTTTACCTTTAAGATAAAAATGTTATATAGAAATAGATGATTTCTGAAAAATAAAATGAACTAATAAAAAAGAAATGTGTCCCAAGTTTCATGAAGCATGTACTTTTCTCCAATTCATTACATTATCCATCACACATATCATCAAAAGTTGATGAGGAGAATTTTAGCAACTGGTGTTGTCCCTGTCTCCAAAGTATATGAAAATGGTTTTCTTTTATAAATGTAAACAGAAAAAATTATGAGGTGGAAACTGAGGAGAAAGAACATACCTGAATATGTGAAATACATAATATTTCATGTATCAAATGTATTTGCTTTCCTGCATCACTCCAAAAGAGACTAGAATGGCTAACAGAACTGGGAAACATTGTCCTTTTCAGTAACTGACTACTTCCTTTCCTTCTACAATAATCTTCCGACCTATTTCTCTGTGTCATTTCCTTCAACTCTAGTTCTTTCTTCATATTTACTTTCCTAACTAGTAAAGTTGAGGTAATATTATTCATATTGTTATTGAGAAAAAATGCTTAGTAAATCACAAGATGGCCTATCCATGTGAGTTATAGTGATGGGGATGGGAGGGTGTAGAGCAAGTTCCAGGAATTAGAATGTCATACACATAGTGATGAGGATGAGAGATTTCCTCATGAGGCCAGAGATTAAGAATAATCAAGACTGACTAGAACATAAATTAATGAATGGGAAGATGGAACAAGGTTAGAAGGAGAGGATTATGTCATATCATAGAAGACCTTGAATGTCAATATCAGAAGTCCATATTTCATTTGGTACGCAAAGGGTAACCATCAAATACATGAATGAACGCACTTCCATGAAAGAGGGAAGCATGTCGAATATAGAATACATGTACAATTTGGAGTAATTTACTGGAAAAGTTTCCAATATTTGCTTACGAATTTCCAAGTATTTTATGAAAAAGAAAAGGATTTGAGGAACTGGGGAATTATGAAAGAGTCAAAATGCAGAAATAAGTGGTTTGGTTGCTGCTAGTGAAATGTCACTATATATAAAGTCTTTGGCTCATATGTTTTTTTTTCTATCCTGCTGCTTTCATTGTTTTTAAAATGTTTCTAAGTGAATAAAGTACATTGCTCCTGAATCTGCAAAGATCAACTCTACAAACTTGTTGAAACTAAAATATATATGTTAGGACACTCAAATTTCACACTTTATTTCATTCCCACTGAAACTTTGCTGAGTAAATCTACAGTATTGTCTAAGATTCACATCTAAATAAGATGAGGCAGGATTATTTCATATAACTAAGTATGTTTTTCGTTTGTTTTTATTTGTTTTCTGAAAAAAGGGTTTATTACAGGAACCTTAAGGTACTAGTGTATGGCAAAATATATGGGAAATTGATATATATTTGTATGGGCAGAGAAAGAGAGAGGGTATAAATAAGCCATCATAAAGAACATCCTCTACCAGTGTAGTTTGGCATCTTATATTATTGGATGACTATTTAGAGGATGAAATGACTTACCCAGGCTAATATAACTAGGACATGTCAGAGGAAGGACATGAGCCCAAGTACTGTAGACCTGAAGGCAATCTCTCTATTCAAAGCTATATCTCACTCACATAAACTTTCTGAAATGGATGGGACTGTACTATGGCTTTAGTGAGGGATTGTATCTTTTATTAGAGGGTCAACCTAGTTGAGATTGGAGGCAATAGTTGCAAGCACACTGATGATCAAGTGATATTGTCTTTCCACTAAAGCTAATAAAAAAGACCCATGAAAGAAATATGTGGCATAATGGGTAGAGAACTAGATTTGAGATTCACAGACCACACTTGTTAACTGTAGGTCTTTTGTCAAGCCAATTAGCTTTTTATAGATCATTTTCTCATTTGTAAAATCAGAAGGTTGAACATAATGGTCTCTCAGTTTCATTCCACATCCATGTATATGATCTGTTTCTGTGAAATATACCAGTGCTACACTGTATAAGAAAAATTAGTCAATTCATAATTTAAGGGTTTTTATCTCTATTCATAAGAATCCCAACTTTTAGCTTAAGTAATTACAGTAGCTTCAAGAAGTTGGTAAAGGTAAATATGTAACTTCATATTTTTCCTTATTAAAATTTTTATTGTTTTTCTTTATTAAGAACTACTACTAATTTCTGAAAGATATCTCGGTATATAATCCTTGCTAATTTCAAATTTCAAGCAAAATAAATAAACACTTTTATCATATGTGAAAGTGTATGCCTTCCTCCACACTTATACTTCATCACTTTTCTCTCAAATGGCCGGTGGCCTCCTCACCTTTATTCCTCTGAAATCACAAGTCACTACATTAATTAATACACTAAATTCTCATGTTGTTATATGTGCTATATGTTAATGAAAATAGTCATAATCTGTATTATAGATATAGATGTTTATATATACATATATATATATGTATTACAGAGATTAGCAATCACATTCCCAGTCCTTTATTTCCCCACCATAGTATATAGATTATCTGTTACTGATGACTTGAGCTAGCCAGGAGCAGATCACTGCTCTTTAATTATCTCCTTAATCACTTGATCACTTGATATTCAACCTATTACATATTTTTCCCAAAAAATACAAACTTGCTTTATTTGAAAGAGGGAAGGATAAGAAAGAAACATTTATAAAACACCTACAATGAGCCATGCACTCTACTAAGAACTTTACAAATATCATCTCAATTAGTTCCTCACAAAAAAACCAAGAGGTAAGTGTTATTAATATCCCCATTTTACAGTTAAGGAAACTCAGAGGTACATAAAGGTTAAATGTCTAACCAAGGGAAACATAAATAGGTCTGAGGATGAATTTGAAGTCAGATCTTCCTGAGTCCAAGTCAAGTTCCCTATTGACTGTGCTAGCTTGCATCCTCATTGTCACTATCACTATTGAGAACTAACAATTCCTAGCTATCTGAATGGTGAGATAATAACCCTCCTTAATTTAAATCAAGCTACTGTTGTGGATTGGGGCATCTAGATTGCTCAATAGATAGAGCCCTGGGCCTGGAATCCAGAAGAACTGAATTCAAATCTAAACTCAGACATTCATTATTTGTGTAACACTGGGCAAGTTACTTCATGTCTGTTTGACTTAATCCACTGGAAAAAAAAATGGCAAACCACTTCAGTATCTTTGCTAAGAAAAAATATCCATGCAGGGTCAAGAAGAGTCACATCTCACATACAAATGTGTATGTGTATCTTCTTAATATATAATGGAAAAAAGAAAATGGCAAATCACTCCAGTATCTTTGCCAAGAAAACCTCAAATGGGGTCATGAAAAATTAGCAACTGAATAACAATACTTCACCCCACTGATATTTGCCTGTCCTGTTCTGAATAATAAGCTATCTTGGTTCTACCATGGTAGTGATATTTATGAGCTACAATTCACCTCCTCCATTAGAATTTATAGTTTTCTCTTTTGTTATCCATTCTTTATGTTTCTGTGTAGTCATTTAAAACCATGAATCATTACATATTTTTCCCATGAGTTTCTGTGCACATTAATGGTTAATCTTCTTACATTGTAAATAACATATATAATACATCTAGAATAATTCTATATGGAGACAGATTTCACTCTTTACCTTCCTTTTCTTATAGAAAATGACTGATTAAAACAGATATTTCAGATCCTGTGCAAGGCTTATTTTAGTTATTTAGTAATTTAGATTGAAGAGTGAAACAGAATGAGACACTTATAAGTCATTCAACAGTAAAGAAAGGGAACCATAGCAGCAAAGGAAACAGGTCAGAGAGGCTACATAATCTAACAAAACTAACAAAGGAAATAAGTAATTAAGCAGGGATTTGGATCCCAATATAACATCTGACTCCAAATTCAATGATCTTTACAGTGGCATATACAGTGTTCCAGCCATAAAGGTGGTTGAAGCAAGCACTATGGAGGGCTTAGAGCTTGATGAGATATTGAAGATGCCAAGGTCATCCACTGTATCCCAAAGCCATCTCCAGTTGTCTTAAACTTTTGTCTTGCCAAAGGACTTGGGTGACTGGAAGAGAGAGTAAGATTGATGACTTTGTACAACTCTGCCTAACTTAAATCCAATTCATATGCAAGTCAAGGTATCACCCCATGGTGGCATTGGTCTTCCTCAAAAACAAAAGACAAACAACAACTATATGTGATTTTAGAAATTCCTGTCAAACCTATCTAAAACTGATTATTAACTCCAAAAAATGAAAATGAGATAAACACAAAGATAATATCTTTATTTCCATTTTAGACATTGCATATAGATGACACATGCATTATTTGTATGTATGTGTGTATATAAATATACATATGTATGTATCTTTATTTATTTGTTTGTTTGTTTGTTTATTTGTATATTTATTTATTTGTTTATACAGAGTTAAAGATGAGATGTGTGTGTGTGTGTGTGTGTGTTTAAACAATTTAGGATGCTTTTATTGTCAAATGACTCTTTCAAATGGGGAGAAAATGCATGACCAAATAAGAACAAGTTCCCAATAAGGAATTTATGTTCATGGGGACATAACACTCAAGTTTTCTTAGAGTTAGCCCTTACTCCTTTAGTCATAGAAAGCATATAGAGTGAGACATGAGACTAGAGACAACTGGAGACCAACCTGGAACATGATCTTCATATCCACAAGGCTGTATTGCATAATTCTAGGCACCTAAAAGTATAGTTGGGACTGATAAAGTTGCTAAAATAGCACATACCTTCCTCAATTTTCAAAATTATCCCTAATATGTGCTCACATACATATGTGAATATATACATTTCCTTATTTGGGCAAAAGTAATGAAAAAATCCTTCTCTCCTACTACTCCTCTTCCTCATTAGCATCATTAACATGATCTCAAATTGTTGTTTGACATCCCTACTTCTTGCTTTTAATTTGCCTTTTGATGAGAACCACAGAGTGTTAACTTACCAAGGGAAGCTAACTAGCATGATGGGTAGAACACTGAATCTTGAGTCAATAATGCTTGAATTCACATCCAGCCTCTGATACTTATTAGCTAGGTGACCTTGGGCAAGTCACATACTCTCCAATCACTTCATTTTCCTTATCTATAAAATGAGAATAATAATAGCACTTCCCACAGTTTTTTGTGAGAATAAAATAAGATATCTTTATAGCTCTTAGCACAGTGCCTAACACAATAAGTGCTATGTAAATGTTAATTAATATTACCAATTTCATTATCTTATGGTTGGAACTAGTACAAACATAAGAGGTTAAGTTCATGAAACTCAAACATGGGCTTTACTGCTGTCAGTATTCCTTTTAACTTAGAATGTGAATGGATGGATTAGAAACTTCGGTTGACCATGTTTAGCCAGAGTGGAAAAGAAACATTTTTTTTCCATTGGAATGCTGTGTTCCACTTTCTCAAACCAACCACAGAGTGACTAATTATAGAATAATAATCATTTTCTCCCTGATTCTTCCCTAAGGAGAAAATGGGGTTTTTTGTAGGTTACTTTTGAATAATGTAAGAACTGATTTTAGATGATTCTATGGAAAGAATAACTGATATATAAAAATGAACTATTTTTATAATGGTCATTTTTTTCAGTTCATCATGCATATATCTCATATATATGAGAAAATCTACACTGTGGTAAAATACAGAGTTGTTCTTTACCAAAGCCAATTTTTAAGAAAACTAATTAATGCTGAGCAACTGAGCCTTTTCCCCCAGGGAATCAAAATGTAAAAATTACTAGTAGCTTTATTTTCCTTCAGAAACAATAGAAACTACCTAGCACCTAGTTAAGAAGGATTAGTTAAGAAACTATCAAAAACCCCTGTCATCTACATTTTAAGTAAATTCTATGTTAACTTGACCTTATTGCCAAGCTCTCCTTCTATCTTCCTGGCAATAATTTCTAAATATACTAGGATTCTCCCTTCTCTATGAATTTGACTTAAAATTTTGTATTTGAGGAATGATTTGTGCCAGTTAAACTGCTAATTCCAAAACAGCTGAAGTCCCTCAAAGAATCAAAAGGAATTATGCCCTGAATAATCATATGAAAAGAAATTCTCCTACAGAGGGATGCCCAATTAAAGCATGTAGAACTAGTTACCTGAGCTTATTCACACTTAAGAATTTAGAAATAAGAGTGAGTTTAAGAGAAGTTTAAGTTTGGCTTTAGAGGGCTAGCATGGGCACATGCTACAGACTCTGAAGAGAGGATTCTGGAAGTCAGGGGGCAGAGGAGGAAGAGTTTGGAAGTTACAACTGTCTCTTCCTCTCCTGTAGTGATAGAGGAAGGAGGCTGCTCTCTGCTGAGCCTTGATAACCAAACCTGTTTGTGAGAGAAGGGAAACCTTTCAATATTCCTTTGGAGATACCTTTCCCACAGGAGAAACCCACCTAAAGAAGATCTCTCTATTCTATCAACCCTGACTGAGAAGAAGTGTTATCTAAAATCTGTTGGTGTGTGGCCAGGTCCAACCCTGGGTGAACTCAGGCAGTTTGAGTTCATTCTTAGTCAACTTGGAGAAACTATTAACAACCAGATAAACCAACAGGGGAGGATTTTAGTGTCAGGTAGTATAGAGAGGGTTTGGGGATATTTAGCTAGAAGTAGGGAATGATAGGAAGCTTCAAGGTCTCAAAGAGTTCATCTTGCGATGGGTGTAGAGGGATGATGAAATTATTAGAATTTAGAGATTAGGACATCCTCGTTTTTAAATCCCCTCTCTTTACCTTTTGTTAATCAATAAATCAGTTACTCTTATATCAAGAAGTTTGGAAGACTGGTTTGTGCTCTCTCCCTAGTGTGGTAGGGCTCGATCTGCCTTACTTCACTAAAAAGGACTCTGATACTTACAGCCAGCTCAGTAAGTATCAAACCCAGTT
This sequence comes from Gracilinanus agilis, assembly GCF_016433145.1. Taxonomy (NCBI): domain Eukaryota; kingdom Metazoa; phylum Chordata; class Mammalia; order Didelphimorphia; family Didelphidae; genus Gracilinanus; species Gracilinanus agilis. The sequence continues at coordinate 432,289,084 of NC_058130.1, forward strand.
CTCTAGGTTGGATAACAACATCCACACACCTCAGTTATAATCCATTACTTCAGGACCTCATGTGAAAGTGATGCTAAAAATAGTGAATGTAGAATGTCATGCTGTCTTAGACAGTGAAACTCAGGGAACCATCATTTTTTCAATCTTAAACAAAGAAAAAACCTATGTTCAGGCTGGGACTTGGTGGCATGAGTGACTAAAATTTATCTATATCTGGAATATATTCAGCTGAGGTTGAAATGCCCCTAAGAAATTTGTTCATATGTACAGAAAAAAAATTGATGTTCTGATTTAGGTATGTCCAGAACTTCCAATGCTCATTAGAGCATCAGCATTGATTAGAATTAATTATAGTCATTTCAAAATTCTAGAAGGATTCTGCAAGCAACAAGGAACCCAATATCTGTAGACTCTGACCATCCATTCCTTAAGAGACCTCCAGTTTAGAATTTCATAACAGTTCAATTGCCACTAGAGCAGGGACATCAAACATGCATCAACCCATGGGCTTTATGAAGCCCTCAAAACTCTGAGTGCAACCAGAATTAGATAAAAATGTAATTGGAAATTGGAAATTTTTAAATAAATAAAGTTATAATAAGACAAAGCTAATATTACATTTTAACTTGGTCAATATGTGACTGGCAAGTATCCATAATTATGGATTATGGCTCCTATTTCTTTTTTAGTTTGATAACACCACCCAAGAGAATTCATCAGAATCATGGCAGACCTGAGAAAGAACATGAGAGTTGTTCAACTCTGGAAGAATGTAGATGTAGCTGGATTTGGGTCACATGAAGTCTTGTATTTAGAGTGCAATGGCCCTATTTTATAAGTAAGAAAGGTAAGACCAAAAGTTCAGTAACTTTCCCAAAGTTACACACATGATAAATGGAAGAATGAGATTTCAAACCCTGGTACTGAGTCCTCTGGGTCTCCATTCAGCCTTCTTTCTGAGGAGATACTGTTTCTATATTGCCTTCAGGAATAGGGCCTGAGGAGCAACAGTGACAAAGATTAGTAGCAGCTATTGATCAATAATAAAGACTGCTTATGAAAGGAGCTGCCAATAGGAGCCATTATCTGTTGTTGTCACTGCTGGCAGCTCTTGGCAATGGGTGACATTCTTTTGGAGAAGGAAGGGTCACAAAGAAGCCATCAGGTCCAGAAGATCTCACTCTTTTTAAAGTATAGGCTGTAATAATTTAAGTAAAATATTAAATGTAATATTAATTTTAAAAAATTGTTGTGGTTGCCATTTATAAATTAACTCTTAAGTCACAAGTCTGTTAGTAGCTCTTAACAATTAAGTTTTAATCAAAATGGAGATAAAGAAAAAAGAAGGAAATGTAGGAAGGATTTCGTTCTGCTGCCTCTTTCATGTCTAAATTTATGATTTTGTGATTCTTTGACCTTCCAATATGGGATTCCTAATTAGGCTTAGGGTATTTTAGCTAGGTAATATTTTCTGTCTCCTTCCTACATTTCCCTCTTTTTACTTTATCTCCATTTTGATTAAAACTTAATTGTTAAGAGCTACTAACAGACTCATGACTTAAGAATTAATTTTATAAATGGCAACAGCAACAATCTTTTAAAAATTACATTTAATATTTTACTTTCATTATTACATTGCCATCCAATCCACCTCATCTCAATGTAGTTTCTGTTTGTAGATGTAAGGGGTAAACCTCCTCCAATAATATCTCAGATGACATATTGTCTTATCTTTGGCCATAGTAACACTTCTGCAGTAGTGAAAGACAGAAGCTTGGCTAAAATACTCCCTTATTTATAGAGCACCATCTCATACTGGGACCCTACATAAAACAAAGCACAATTTATTTGTATCTAATCCTGCATTCTTCCTAATTGGTTTTTTCCCCTGTTGGATTCAGTTATGACTTAAGCTATCACAATAAGACAGAACTCTCTTGAGCCTTCTGATTCAGTGGCCATGAATTTGACTTTTTTTTTCCAAGTGGATTTGCCACTTAAAATGTGTTAAATGCACAAAATCTCATGATGGGGGGGGTAATAGCACATATAAAGTGCTTTAAGGATTTCCAAAATACTTGCAAATATAATCTCATTTTATGCTCACAACAACTATGGGAGATAGGTGTTATCATCCCCATTTTGTGGATGAAGAAATTGAGGTAGACAAAGGTTAAGTGATTACCGGAAGGCACATAGCTCATAAATAACTGCGGTTTAATTTGAACTCAGGTCTTCCTGTTTCCAGATGTAGCACTCTATATACTGTGCTGTCATTTACAGAGTTATGTGTGTGGGGAGAAGTGGACAAGCCAGGAAATAATTGCAAGATTCAATAGCATGAAAAATCACAAGTTGGAACCCTGGAAACATTGATATAATTGCAGGCCTATTACAATGACAGGTACCCAGTTTGCTAACTTTTTCTCAGAGTCCACTATCATTTCTTTTCGACCTCATACATTTTCAAAAAGAGAAAAGTATGTATATGTGTGTTACTAGATTGTGTAGTGGGGGAGGGATTTTTTCTCTTCTAGTAGAAGCAATGAATGAATGGGCAAGTAAAGTCAGGCTATGGCAGGGTTCCTTGCCAAAAAAAAAAAAATATATATATATATATA
>NC_058130.1:432296673-432361763 GCF_016433145.1 Gracilinanus agilis
ATATATATATATATATATATATATATATATATATATATATTATTTAGCACATTGCCTTCTGGTTCAAATGCATGTTTAAGATGAATGCCCAAAAGTCTTACCATGACCACTCCAGCAATTGAATTTATCCTTTTAGGAAAGAGAAAATTGAGGCAAAACCAACACTAATGCCTCAGCCCTTCCCACACAAAATACAGCTGGAATAAAGAAAAATAAAACCTTCTTAAAGCTTTCATTGGGCTAATAAAATGTTTCATCCAAGTTATTTCAGGTCTTAGCCTCCAGAGGTCAGCATGAGATTGTGATATAGGAAAATAGACATGGGAATTTTGTATTTTTGTTTAGTATTTGAAAAATTATTTGCTTTATTCTCTGTATTATCAATGGGAATTAGATAGATAGATAGATAGATAGATAGATAGAAAGGTGGGAATAGAGGTAAAGGTAGAGATGGGTATTGAGATTATATACAAATTATAAAGCAAATATTAGTAGGTTTCTGTAATTGAGTTTTATGGCTTGAAGTCGTAATGTTTAAATTACCTTCGCAAATATGCTAAATGCATTTAGTCTTAATATAATGATGGAATGTCTGCTTTTCTTGAACTTTAATCTGATATTTGACTTCAATTTTAGGGCTGAGTTGTATAAACTTGAAGACTTTGTGCCTTGAAAATAAGAATAAGTCTCAGTATAATAAACTCATCACTAAACAGTGTATATTTCTTACAACTTGTCTAAAAGAGCAGATTGTTGTTTTGAAACATCATTTAAATACAATAGTTATTCATTAATCACTTACTATTCACAAAAACTAGATCAGTCCCTTGAGAGGTAATGAAAATGAAACTGATTTAATTTTTACTCTTGAGTGGTTTACAATATTGAGTAGGAGTGGGAGATTAGGGCAGGCAACAAAACCACACCAAAACAGAACCATGAATTTTAGAACAATAGAAAACACTGGACTGGAGTCTGAGGACCTGTATTCCAAACTTACCACTGATGGCTTAATACATATATGACCTTGGAAAAGTACTTAAACCCCTCTTCCTCCTCTGCAAAAATGAGAGACTTGGACTAGAAAGCCACTTAAGTCTTCTCCATTGGTAGTTCTGATTTCTACAAAGAAGATTCTACTTCCCATCAAGAAAGTAGAAAGACCTGTGAGGATTCAAAATCTTTCTTCATAAATGTTCCATAAGCTAGATGAAATTGAACTAATCCTATGTTGAGTGATATTCTCAGTAATATATTTATTTGTAAAAACTTTTAAAATCATTATTTAGAACAAAAAAATTAAAATGGGCAATGGTAACAAACAAGGTACTATTTTTACCAAGTTAACTCTTATTCTTAACCTCAACTGAGTTTGTTTTTCAAATACCTTTTTTCTCTCTTTCTCTTTCTTTCTTTCTTTTATTCCTCCTTTCTTTCTTTCTTGCTTGCTTGCTTTCTTTAATCCTTCCTTCCTTCATTTCTACATATTTCAATATGTCCAAGGTAGTGTGCTAATGCTACAAGAAATCCAAAATAAATAAAAATCTGTTGCTTGCCTTGAGGGGGATGCTTTAGTAATATGTTCAGTGTCTTTGGACCCTCAAATGTAATGACTTCATCTTTGCCAAATCATTTTTACCACAAAGAAAAAAAATGTTTCTGATACCTTAGGGGTCATCCAAGTCCAAACACAATATTTTACAGCTAAGCAAGCAAGACCCACAGTAATGAAGTGACTTGTTTCAGATTACTTAGATGCTATGTATCAGCCAGAATTTGATCTTATATCTCAGATTCTGAGTTCAGAATCGTTAGTGCTGCAACACAAAGCTTCCCAAGCGTACTGAAGGAGATGATAGTCTAGCAAAATAGAGAACCATTGAGGTTATGGGTGGAGGTATTACAGAAAATGGTAAATATTAGATAATAAATCACTTCATGTAATTTCACAATAATATTTATTTTTAGAATATTTTATAAGGGAGGAATCAAGAAAATGGAATGGATGCTGAATTTGTAATCAAGAAGTCTATATTCTTATCCCTATGATGATACTATAGTTATCATCTATGTAATCTTAGGCAAATCACTTTGCTTCCCTGAGTTTACAAGTTTGCTGAGTTAACTTTGCCTGAAAATTAAGAGTGACGACACTTATCCTACTTACATCACAAGGGTGTTGTGAGGAAAATGCCTTGAAAACCTGGAAATCCTATAAAAATGGGGAATCACTATCATCTTTCTAATCAACTTTGACTCTCACAGTTACTTATATCCAAGGGCAAATTACTTAACCCCGCCTTAACTCACAACTTTCCCATGAGTTCAATGGATTTTAGAAATGGAATCATTATATAAAAAGTTGTTTTGACACTATTTCAAAATGTTATGGAGAAAAACATTTTAGACCTTAAATCATTGAACAAATGTAAGTTATTAGAACTTGATATTATGTTATACTATACAGTTGTAAAACTCCTATAACTGCATTGTCTTGTACCCATTTATAACCTTTTTTTGGAGAAACTGCAGTAAGTGCCCTATAACAACAGTTTGCCTCACATGGTGTTTTCAAGGATGGGCTCTGTTTGCAATGCAATAAAACATTTGTTGCACTGAAAAGGATAAATCTAAAGTACACAGAACAAAGGCCATTCGTTTAATAGCTCAAAAGAACCCAAGTTCAGTGGGATAATATAACTGTCACCTCAAAAAGGCAAGTATTGATGCATGAATAAGTAGGGATATTATGAGTCCCTGATTCACATTCAGCACATGACAAGTCCCCATGTTACTTTGCCAGTAATTTTAATTTAATAAGCACAAGTGTCAAGGGGCTACTTCAGATATGCTGCAGCTGCTCCCTCCTACGTCCTCCTCCCTTGGAAAGTTCATCTCACTGGCTGGCTTTTCCCTTCCCTTCACCATAGACAGGAGCTATCTCTATTTGTGCTCATGTTGATGCACACTATAAGAGTTCGCTCTGGCATGAGCCAAGTCATCACTGCTTTTGTAACTCTTTAAACATCCTCATGTCTCCCCATCTGTCCATATCTGGGAATGACCTCAAAAAGAATCCCATGATAGGATGGAATGGTGAAGGGCAGTGGGGAAAGAAAGCAAGGGAGAAAGGCAGTGACTTCGACTACTACAATTCCCCTGGCCTGCAGCTTTTAAAAAAAGTCTAAAATTTCCCAAATTTATGGTTCTTTAAAGGAAAGGGGAGGTGGGATTTGAGCCTGGCAAAAGCTCAAGTTGGGCTGGTCTCTAAAATGATCCAAATCACAGATGAAGGAGACCACATAGTATTTATTTTAAGGATTGTTAAGAAATAAAATTGAAGAGGAAATAATGTCTGACTAGTGATGCTAATGACTAATTAAAGGCTGAAAATTATAATCTAGGAAGGGTGCTTAACATAACAGCCCACACATCTAATATAATTACTTTTTCTCACTGGTCAACAAAATTATTTACTCTGTTTGAAAATGGTAGGGCTGGAAAAGCATCTAATTCGATCTTGTCTGCTTTCATAGATGAGGAAACTGAGCCATACAGAAAGGTTGTATGAGACCTTAAGGTCAAACAATGTCGTAGAAGAGGAAATACTTGGAACTCAGTGTTAGATTTATTTCTAGTGAGAGTACCAAAATATTGCCTTTTGATTCCTTTACTGATTGAATAAAAAGATAAATTCCTTCAAGAAAGAAATATATATATATATACATACATACATATGTGCATATGTGTGTATGTATATACACCTATATATATGTGTGTGTCTTCAAGAAAAGATAAGTAATGGTGCACTTAATTAAGGTACAAAAGCATCATGGCTTTTAAGAGTTTAAAATACTTTGCCCCTTTAATTTTGAGGTGGATTTAAATGCTTCTTTAAAATAAAGATAAATAAAACATAACCAACAGGCATGAGGGATTATTGCTTTTGTGGGTGAAGGAGAGGGAAGAATGGTTTTGTTTTGCTTTGCTTTGCTTTTCATTTGGGACACAATAAAAGAGTATATCTTGAAACATTACCATGAAACTAGGCATTATGTTATAGTGAATAAAGTACTGGTATGGGAATCAAGATGACTCAAGTTCAAATTCTCTTTGTGATGCTAACAGTATGACCCTGGGCAAGTAACAATCTCTCTGAGCCTCAGTTTCTTCATCTTTAAAATGAAATACTTTAGTACTTCCTTTATAGAACTATTGCCAGACTCAAATGAGATAAAGGATATAGAGCTCTCTGAAGATTTTAAAATGTGTTATTAGTATCTGTGACTCTTGTGATCATCATGCATTAATACACCAGAAGCTTTATTTTTATTTTATTTATTTATTTGTGGACACTTCAGTGTATGGAAATTTATTTCTTTTGTCTTTTATTATTATTTTATACTTTCTCATTCTTTCTTTTAAAAAACAACCAATTAATTCATCACATTAAAAAATACAGTTAGCTCCCTTTCTCCCTCCCCACCACCAACTGGAGTAGTCATAATTTGATGAAAAGATATATGTATATATAAAACAATGTATTTTTTCTTTCTATATTTCATTCTTTCTCGGCTGGTGGATATTCCCAAGTCATTTTAAGACAATATTTCTATTGCTGCATATAATTTTCTCTTGGTTCTGCTCATTTCATGCTTTATAACTTCATATGTCTTACCATGTCTTCTCTGGAATTAACCAGTTCATCATTTCTTATGGTGTAGTAATATTCTATCACAATCATATGCCACAACTTATCTAGCCATTCCTCAATTGATGGGCACCTTTTCAATTTCCAGCTCTTTGACATCACAAAGAGAGCTGCTATAGATATTTTATGACACATATATTATTTTCCTTTTTCCTTCAACACTTTAGGAAATAAACCTAATAGTCGTACTGCTGGGTGAAAAAGTATATATAGTTTTATGACTGAGCATTTAAGAGCAGGTATTTTGTCATTCTTTGTCTAGGGTCAAGCCCAGAGGCCAGCTCATTTCAGTCATGTTGGGGTTTTCTTGGTAAAGATATTGGAATGTTTTGTCATTTCCTTCTCCAACTCATTTTAACAGATTAGGAAGTGGAGGTGAACAGGGTTAAGTGACTTTCTCAGGGTCACATAGCTAATAAGTGACTGAGACCAGATTTAAAATCCTGATGATGAAACTTCCTGACTCCAAGCCCACCTCTCTAACCATACCAAGCACTTAACAGATGCACATTGATTAACTAATTTAAAAAAAACAACTTTTGATTATGACTGCCAAAGAAAGTTTTGCAAACTAAATGTATCTCATATAACAAATGACTCACTTACTGATTAAGAGGAACTGGAAGAGAATATCAAAGATCATATACATCTAAGGAGGAGAAGAAAAAAAATCAAAGCCTTATGACTATCAACTTATTCTTAAAACCATTGGCAAGAGAAACTTTAAGGCTTACCTAATTTCTGCCCTGCCACATCTTTTCAGGTCCCACCATGGAAATAATTTACAGGACTTCAGAACTCAGGGATATGTGTGAGAGGTAATATTTAAGGAGCAGAGGACTTATAATAAAAGATTTATGTCTGATTATAGGTTCTGATATTTATTAGATGGAATATCATAGACAAATAACAATCCCTGAGCTCCTCAGTTACTTTGTCTATAAAATATGGAAAATAAAACTTGTGTAAAAGACTTCATTGTGGTGGTTGGAAATCTGGTAAGCCCTTTCTAGGCTTCTTTGTGTCTTTTGGAGACTTATCTAAGAGTTCTTCATAGAAAATTGCATGACATTATAGGCTAAAGAGAGAAAAGAGGATGGGAAGGAAAAATAGCAAAGTTGCAAATGAAGTGCCTTAGACACTTTACCAGCTTGAGCCTCAGTTTCCCCATTAATAAAAATTGAGGGTTTGTTCTCTAGTAACATCACTAATAATAAAAACATTTTGGTTCCTTCTTGCTATCATCACACAGGTTCTCCACCATGAGGGCAGAGAGCAACTGCTCATGCTTCTTACACATAAACTTTCATTTGATGTCCTTGAAGTCAGAGCTCAGCTTTTAATTTCCCTGTGGACTCCACAATCTTGAGTGCTTCAACTCTGGCTCATTAGGATTTTTTTTCTAATTCTTTGACCAATGTGATTATTTTCCAACCTTTTTCTACCTAAATTAAACTGAGATCAGTCTGTTGCACACTATTCTTTAGTGATGTTTGTAGTTAGGGTGTTCTGGGAGAAAGCAGGGGTTCAGAGGTAGAAAAAGTGTAATTAGTTCAGGGGTAGAAAAATCCCTAGAAGAAGATACTAAATAAATAGTACAAGTAATCAATGCCTTCAAGAAAAGAGCATGAAATTAATTTCCAACAATTCAGTATATTCTTCCTTTCTCTTACTTTTTTGCAAACTATTAGATCATAGGAGATTTAGCTGTATAAGAATTTTCTTTTTCTTCTCTGTTTCTTACTATGATAACATGTTTCCATGACTACTGTGCTATGGCTGTGACCTTTTAAAATGAAGTATCTATGAATCAATACACTTGGCAGTCCACTGTGGGTCCTCAGGTCAGACAAATCCATGAGTTGATCAATTCTTTACTGAAATGATTCATTTACATCAAATAAACATAATTCTGGTGTTGTCTCTGTTATCTGTGAACAGACCTTTACTTGTTTTCATGAAATATGTGGTCCAATGAAAGTACTTAATGTCTGGGGAGTATGCCCAAAGCAGAATGTTTCTATTGTAACAAGGCTTCAAATATATCCCTCTCCATTTTCTGAGTGAACCATCTCTCAGGTGCCCCCTGCTGTTAGACTTTATTGTGTGAGATGGGCAAGTGATGAAGCACTTCTTGGTCTCTTGAAACATTTTGTGTAGTTTTGAAGCACCTGTTTTCAGCTGGGAAATACTTCAACCTCTTACTTCACCACTGTGGCTGTGATTGTCCAGCTGCCACAGCACAAAGGGAAATGTTAGTGAAAATAGAGTTTTCATACATCTTTAAAGTAAAACAGAGTATCAAACAGAGCAGTGTCCAGAGGGCAGCTAATGCACATTTTAAAAATCCAGTCATTTAGTTATCACCTAGTACGAACAACTATAAAAAAAAATCAAATATATATTTTAGTCCATACAAATCAGTTGTTCTTCACCTGTTGTAAATGGATCTCTTATGGATCTATCCATAGATTGCAGGTGGTACATGAACCTAAATGAGAGGGGAAAATATTTTTTTTCACTAACCTCTAACTGGAATATATTTTCCTCATTTTTCAAATTCTTTATTTTTAAGATTAAAAAATTTGAGTTCTAAATTCCTTCCCTCTAGCCTCTCCCCCACACATTAAGAAAATAGGTAATACAACACCTCCAATAAAGACTTAAAAATAATTACTATGAGAAAAGATCAATGTACTTCAACAGACTGCCCAAAGGTCCATGACAAAAAAAAATTTAAACTCATGGTATAAATGAACAGAAATTTAATAATTACAAGGCACTTAGCACAGAGCCAGGCATATGTAAATGTTAGCTACTATTTGAATTATTATTAGGGTTTCTATCCTCCTTTCTATAGATCATCTGCCCCAAAAAACAACATCTTTTCAAAAAGATCACCTTCTCAAAAAGCAGCAATGCTCCCAAGTATGACAAAAATAGTATCATCTTGCCCTGAGAGGTATCCATTTATTTCCTTTTTTTAAATTAAATAAAATAATTAAATTAATATATTTCTAGACTGTATTGACATTTCTCATTAATTCATAATCACGTGGTGAGGGCAGAGGTATGCTTTTTACCATAATTTACAATGGTATCAGGCACAAACATTCATTACTTTTAGTGAAACATGACAAGTAGACTTGGTTTCTATGAGAAAGCATAGGAAAGAGCACTGGATTTAAAGTACAGGAATTGCTGTTCAAATCCTGGTTCTAATACACAAAGCCTATGTAACCTTGGACAAATCACTTCACCATTTAACCTCTTTGGGCCTCAATGTTCTTAGTTCTAAACCTAAGGGGCTAGATTAGACTACTTCAAAAGTCTATTCCATCTCTAAATTCTAGAGGACTTGGACAAGGACTAAACACTGTCCAGCAACAGTTCAACATTGAAAGCAGTCATCCATTTGAAAATAGTTAACCCATAAAAAGTTCATTTCTTACAGCTCATTTTGGCTTGTCCTCAATGTTAAAAAAAATATAGAATTGCATTCAGTGGTTAAGAATCCAGTGAGAAACAAACTAAAAAAAATAACAAATAAAAAACATTGGGTACTTTAGCTCTAAGATCAATAAAATCCTATAAATTTCTAGTTGGAAGAATAAAGAACTGAAGAAATACCCCAGGTGAACTCATGGCCTCAAACTTGGAGAGCAATCATTAGAGACTGTTTTTTAATGATCTAAATATTGTAACAGAGCATCAGTGAGATGTGAACAAATTTCCTCCACTGTTCATTTGATTACCAAGAGATAAGGACCTTTCAACTTTGGTTATGTAATGACAGACACTAAAGTCAAATGGGTCCCAGAGGTAGGTAACAAGCCAAGTGGCAGATGAATCTTTTACTGCTTTTACAGAGTAAATGAAGCTCTAAAATTCATGCTGATGAGAAATTAAATGGACACAGGTGTATGAACTTAATTAAAAAGATAGAAAATATAAAACTTAACCCTAAAAACATTCATCCAAAATGCCTCAACCCTATCATTCACTAATAATGTGGGAGTGAGTTTGTATAAGTATATATATATGTATATATATATATATATGTGAGCACAATAGGTGCTTAATAAATGCTTACGTGTGTATACATCACATATGATGAATAGAAAGAAAAAATTATAAAACTTACATTTTCACTCAGATATCCTTTGACCTCCAACTCTCCTAGGTGCTGGGTAAGATACAAGAGTGTGAAAATAAAATTTACAGAGTTGTTAAAAAAGCTTGTAGTCTAGGGTGTGTATCCCTATCTATCTATCTGTCTGTCTGTCTGTCTGTCTATCTATCTAGCCAGTTATCATCTATCTGTCTATATATCTATCCCCCATCCATCCATCTATCCATCTGTCTGTCCCTCTTTCCATCTCTCTTCACTACATCTATCTGTCTGTCTATCTATCTATCCATACATCTATCCATCTATCTGTCTATTAATCTATCTATATATCTATCATCTATCTATCTCTATCTATATCTATCTATATATCTTCTATCAATTATCTATGTGTATATGTAAATATACTTACATATATACACACATACATACATATAGACATATCTGGTGTATACTTTTTTGGAGTTGTAGAAAGTTATGATTAGAAGACACCTAAGTGATGAAGCCATTTTTATATCAAATAGCCCTTGAGGAGTAAAGTGATTGACCCTATGCTCTTTCTACTGTCATAAGTGTCTTAGGAATGGCAAAGGCTAAGTTCTCTGGGAGCCAGGCAACCAGCTGAAAGCTTCTCAGATGAGATGACACTTGAACCGGCCTGTAGGAGCATGATTTAGATTAGAAAAGTTGAACTGGGAGGAGCACATTCCATTCAGAAAGAACAGATGCATGTTAGGAGAACAGTGAATAGTAATCCTTTTTAAAATATTTTTATGCTAGTCTAGGACTTTGCAGATAGAAGAGAACATAAGAGATTGCATAGTTGAGCTTCATTTTACAGATGATAAGTCTAAGGCCAAAAGGTCTAACAAACATCTTAGAGTTAATCAATGATAGAACCAATACTAGAACTTAGACTTTCTTACTCCTAGATTAATAACATTTCCTCCTTATTAGAGGCTTAAAAATAATTAAGCAGGCCTGCAGGCAATATTTTCAAATCAGATTAAAATTTATTTTTTTCCTGAAATCAATTAAAATGTAATTAAGAACCTAGCAGTCTGGCCAATATTGCAGCAAAGGAAAATGATAAATGTTAGAGAGGGGTTGTGACAAAACTTGGACCTTAATGCATTGCTGGTGAAGTTGTGAATTGGTCCAACCATTCTGGATAGCATCTAGAACTATGCCCAAAAGGCTTTAAAAGAATGCCTGACCTTTGACTTAGCCATAACACAGTTGGATTTGTACTCCAAAGAGATAATAGGGGAAAATACTTGTACAACAATATATATAGCTGCTCTCTTTGTGTTGGCAAAAAATTGGAAAACGAGGGGGTGTCCCTCGATTGGGGAATGGCTGAACAAATTGTGGTATCTGTTGGTGATGGGATACTATTTATTGTGCTCAAAGGAGTGATGAACTGGAGGAATTCCATATGAATTGGAATGACCTGCAGGAACTGATGCAGAGTGAAAGGAGCAGAACCAGGACAACATTATACACAGAGACTGATACATTATGGCACAATCAAACATAATAGACTTTTCTACTAGCAGCAATGCAATGAACCAGGAAATCCAGAGGAACTTATGAGAAAGAACACTATCCCCATCCAGAGAAAGAACTGTGGGAGCAGAAATACAGAAGAGAAACATATGATTAAGCATGTAGTTTGATATGGATATGATTAGGGTTTTGATGTTAAAAGATCAGACTTCTGCAAATATGAATAACATGGAAATAGGTTTTGAACAATGATACATGTATAACCCAGTGGAATTGCTTGTCCTCACCAGGAGTGGGGAGTGAAGGGAGAGGGAACCATGAATTATATAACCATGGAAAAATATTCTAAATTAAAAAATGAAAAATGTGATTAGGAAATACTTAACAAAATTATTAAAATACAGTAAAAGAGGATTAATGTTGTTTTTTCTAAGCAAATATGAGTTTTACACCACTGCCCGCCAGTTAACCAGAAAATAAGGACCACTACTGCGTCTATGTCCCAAAGAGATAATGAAAGGGGGAAAGGACCTAATTGTGCAAAAGTATTTAAAGCTGTTCTTAGTGGCAAAGAACTGGAAACTAAGCATTAGTTGGGAATTGCTGAAAAAATTGTGGTACATGTTGGTGATGGAATACTATTGCACTTTAAAAAATGATAAGCAAGACAATTTCAGAAAAAGCTGTTAAGATGTGCAGGAATTGACACAAAGCAAAATAAGTAGAACTGGGAGAACATTGTATAAAATAACAGCAATATTGTATGATGATAATCTGTGAAATCTTGGCTAGTCTCGGCAATACAATGATCTGGGACAATCCTGAAAGACATGACAGAGAATGCTATTCACCCCCAGAAAAAGAACTATTGGAGTCATCTTTCCCATAAGTGTATTTTTGGTTTTATTTTGGGATTTTGGTCATGTATAAGTTTGCTCTTACAACAAAGGCCAATATAGAAGTGTGTTTTTGCATGACAATAAAAATAAAATTTAAGAAAAGTAAAGAAGGATCACACTTTGCTTCAGTAGGATGTGATACTAGAAAATTTCACCAAGGACATACTTTAATACCTCTAATTAGAAGGTTAAAGGTTTGGGCTTTTTTAGACAAGATAAGGAATAAGCCAAAGGAAGAAATGAGAAAGTATAACAGCATGTATATTAGAAGGATCTGAGTTTAAATTTTACCTTCGTTTACATGCAAGTAGTGTGATCTTAGCAAGGCATCTGTTTCAGTGTCCCAGGGAATACTTTAAGAATATCTTTTACAGAGCATATCTAAATCTGCAATGATAGAAGGAGTTCCCTCATTAAGAGCTTGATTAATCACCTATAGGTTCATTTCAGCAAGAGTAAGATCAATAGGATAAGGATAAAGATAAGAATGAAATAAGCATAAGGATGAGGACAAATATAAGAATAAGGCTAAAGATGAAGATCAGAATAAGATTAAGAGCAAAAGGAGTAATGAGACTAAAGAAGGGTTTTAGGAAGATTTATCTGGAATCTGTGTATACAGTGAATACAAAACAAACAAAAAGAAAGAAGGAAAGAAAGAATACATCTGACGAATAGAGAATTGAAAAAGTGAAGATTTGGCAAGAGAAGTAATCCCTCTCAGACCATTCAGAGTCTCAGATATGGGCAAACTACATAGCAAAGTACTTTTTAAAATGAGGAATGTAACTACTGAGTTTTCTCTGTTATCTTTGAAAAAAGAATAAGAAAAATACTACAGAACTGGAGAAGGACCAATGTCATGATTTATTTTTTAAGGGGAAAAGGGAGATTTTGTAAACCTCACAATCTATTTGTTATCTTGGAATCCTTACTATCTCATGTCCCATATATATTTAATCTGTTTCCAAGGGTTATAAATTTCACCTTTGTAATATCTCTCAATTATTTCCTCTTCTCTCCTTTGATACTATCACCATTCTGGTGTAGGTTCTTATTACTTCATGTCTAGACTATTGTATTGGCCTTACAGTTAGTCTCATTGATGTAAACCTCTTCCCTCTCCAGTCTATCCTTTAATGAGCCATCAAAGTGATTTTCTTAAAAACATAAATCTAACCATTTCACCTCCATACTCATTACTCTTTAGTGGCTACCTATCACCTCCAGGATCAAACACAAAATGTTCTATTTGGTATTCAAAACACTTCTGAACTTTTCTCTACCCTCTCATCTTTTCAGGGTTCTTACATCTCATTACGTCCACTTCCACTTAGCTTCATTGCTGTTCCACAAACAAAATGCTCCATTTCTGGATGAAATGCCTCTGGGTATTTTGTCTGGCTCTCTATCATTCTTTAAATGCTTTCCCTCCTCATCTCAGACTCCTGGTTTAAGACTCAACTAAAAAAATTTTTTTAAAAAGACAACTACAATCTCATCTTCCAAAGGAAACCTTTCTCAGCTCCACTTAATTCTGCTGTCTTCTTTTTATTAATAATTTCTCAGTCAAGTAATTATAAAGATGCTGATTTTGCCTACAAAGCCAATGGAAAAGGCTATTCCTACCCTTGTTGTAAGGGATAACAGAATATCTTAGAGATTTCAGCCCTTTCTCACTAGGATGCCTTTATCTTAGATGATCTGGAGATATCCACATAACATTACACTTAAATTCATTCAACTCTTTTACATACTGTGTCTCTTATCTCTTGACCACTAGAATGTAATTTCTGTTTATTCATTCCTCAGCAACTGTTGACTTTGTCTACTGATAGAACTTAAGTTCCTTGAAGGCAGGAAGGTTTAATTTTTGTTTTGAGTGCCTAGCATGCTGCTTCAAAATAAGTATGAGAATAATGTTGTTGATTTGAAATGAACACCAGGAACACAAGGTCATTCATAAAAGATGGAGATATGTGATGATAATAAAGTTAGGTATATATGAACTGGTAGCATGATTAGAAAAAAGGTGAGGGGCAGTTATTTATATAACAAATTGGAAGAACTGCTCTCATAGAATCTCTCAAGATTTTTCTTTGCCTTTATTCTATTCAAGATTGTTAATAATAAACAGAATTAAAACATAAATGAGCTGCTTCTCAAATGTTCAGAATATAAGAAGGTGAGATGGGGAGTTAGCAATTTTATGAGGAGCAACTGCCACTGATGGGGTAAGCAAGTTAGTCTAGGTAAAGTTAAAAAGGCATTCTGAGAGGGGCAGTTAGGTGTTTCAGTGGATAGAGAGCAAAGCCTAGAGACAGCAGGTCCTGAGTTCAAATTTGGCCTCAGAAACTTCTTAGCTATGTGAGCAGAAAGTCACTTACCCTCCATTGTCTAATCTTTCCTGCTCTACATAGGATTGATTCTAAAATGAAAGGTAAGGTTTATTTTTTTAAGGCAATCTGAGGGCAAAATGAAAAGGCTTATTCTAAAGGGGTCAAAATACCACCACTACCTCAAGTATCAACTGCTCTCAAAACATGGTAGATTCAGCAATACCACTGCTGGATTTGTACCCCAAAGAGAGGATAAGGGAAAAAAAAACTTGTACAAAAGTATTTACAGCCACATTCTTTGTGGTGGCAAAAAAATGGAAAATAAAAGGGCATTCCTTGATTGGGGAAAATATATAATATATTTTATATATTAGCAAAAATAAATAATATGAAAATAGATATCCAGGGATAACATTTGTACAACCCACTGGAATTGCTTGTCAGCTCTGGGAGATGGGAGTGAAGAGGGGAGGGAAAGAAAATGAATCATGGAAACATGGAAAAATATTTAAAAATTAAAAAAAAGAAATTTAAAAAAGAAAAATAACCTGGTAGACATACCCCAAACACTCCTGTCCAAGGACCTGAGGGAATGTGACACCCCCAGGCCATCATTCCTGTTTCTAGACCAGCTGCCACAACCAACATAGAAGGGATCAACCCTTGAGAAAAAAAATTTCTGCCATAAACTCTGCTACCAAAGTCAAGTACACGTATCCCTTAAACATTGCGACTTTTGGAGTATCACAGAATGGCATAAGAAATTAAATGAGAATTTGGGGGTAGTCTTGTGGATGCTTCAGATGAGTGAAAGCCATCAGACAATATAGAAAAAGGTTAGAAATGCAAACATATACTCTATGGCCAAATACAAAACCCAAATTTTGCATTAAGATACTGGAAATACCCTAGAAAAGAAAAAGAAAAAAGAAAAAGAATTCGAACTTTTCTTCTTGAAATGAAAGGGGTGCCAAAAAAGTTATGCTGAATTTACAGATTGTGGGAGATGCCATCCCCCAGTTGTACCTCGCAAGGTGGAAGAGGTGGCTGTACTAGCCAATTTTTATAATATGAAAGTGAATGAAATGAATCTTAAGGCACCTGGAACATTAGTGCCCCCAAGGCTACCAATCTTGATACCAATCTAGCACTCTTAGGAATTATTCTAAAGAGCAAACTGTGGAGATGTGACCTGACAGCTATTTTTGTATGGGCTACAACTTCCATTTTTAACAGCCACAGTGACTGATAGCCTGGGAAAGTAAGCTTTTCTCACCAAAATTCTTAGCACTTTCATCAAAACATCAGGGTTTTTTTTTGGATTTCTTTTGATAATTGACTCATACAACCCCATAATTCAGCTGATCTGAGTATTGGCCTTTACCCTATTTGGGGGGAGGATTGTGTTATTAATTCTCCTCAGAAGGGAATGTATTTATTATAACCTATAATGTAAAGTTTAAATTCTTTTGAGAGTAATTTCAGGATAAGAAATTTGCCTCCTCCCCAGAATCCAGACAACAAACCTATTTGGAGAAGGCACCATGAAGATGTCTGAAGAAACTATACCACATCAAGAAGATCCAGAATGAACATTGGGGTGCAGTTGGTTGAACTCTTGGGGGTTGAATGCATTTGTTTTGAATGTACATTTTTATGCCAAAAGGGGACTGCCCCCAATTGCTTTTTGCTTTCTCTCTCGTCCATTTCCCTCTTATATCTAACTATTGTAGTTAGAAGACCCTTGGGAGTACAAGATGATTATGTAAAGTGATCACTTGGGAAGACTAGACACGCAATGATCATTGTGGGGGAATGTGTTATTGGAATTTTGGGGTCTCTGAACTAAATTTCCTGTGAGCCCACTGGCTTCCTGTGGAAGTTTAGGGGTCCTTGAAATACATTTCCCTTGAGCTCCCTGACTTTCTCTCTTACGGGATGACGTAGACAGTTATGTAATGCCATAAACCAGAGGATAAAATTAAGTGGCTGGTCTTGTACTTCCTCTTTGCTGGCTTGGTGGCTGATCCACCATGGGAGAGGAGGCAAGGGCACATGTCTTTTAAACTGACTTAACAAGCATGGCACATGGCTTCATTTTCTAATAGCTACTAATAAACTTATAAAAACCATAATATTTTTAAAACTATCCTTCTATATTCATTTTATTTCTTATACCACCCCCTTTCCACACTAACTGAATACATTCCTCATTTCACCATCCCTCTGCCCAGCAGCCCAATGAGAGCACTTCCTCCCTCTCCTCTCTGGGGTGAGGGTGCCACATGGTATGAGGTCTCTGAATGGGGCAGGATATGGGACATGATATGCAGTCTCTGAAAGGCTTGCCATCACTTTTCTAGTCCAACTCCATCATTTTTATAGAGGTAGAATGAGACATAGAAAGGTTAATGAATTTGCAAAATGTAACACGTTTTAAAGTCCAGGGCCGTGTTTTGACCCAAGATTGCATGATTCTAATTCCTGTGAACCATCTGTTATAAATATTTGATTCTCTTTTTACCATCTTGAGACTATTTCATCTTAATACTTGGTGTTTACAAAGACTCAATCATGCAAACTTCCTTCAAAGCTGATAAACTATCTTTGATTTTATTTTTTATTATAAGAATAAAAATCTACATCCTTAAATTGTTTATGTAATATATTATTAAATGTCTTGCCATAAGTCCTCAAATGTTAGAGTTGAAAGGGCTTTTTAAATATATAGTCAAAGTTCTTCACATTTTAGGTGAAAAAATAAGTTCAGAAAAATTGAATATCATGCACAGTGTCCCTCAGAAAATGAAGTATAATTTCCAATAACTTTTCTAAACTTCTAAAAGTATGTGCTTAAGGGATTAACCTAGCATTTAGAAGAGTTTTTATTATCATGTATAATATCTGATTTATTAATTTAAAATTTTTATTTTGAAATCCAGGATTCTGTGGTAATCATTTAGAGATATATTCAAAGAAAAGACAAATTATTAAAATGTTTAACCAGTTACTATTGTCAGAAAACAATCCTGGGAATGAAGTAGAAGACTTACTGTTAAGGCTCCAACTCTCTCACTAACAAGAGAAGATTTAGTTTCTGAAATATTTCACAGTGCTGACCAAATCTTTGGCAAAGGGCTATGCCACAAAACTGAGAAATATAGCATTCAACTTTTTATATTAGCTCTCTATTTTTTATCAGATAACCAAAAAACATTGAAAATAAAGCCAACCAACAATCGTTGTATTTGCCCACTGAAAGTCTGATGATACATTTTTAGATGGGAATTCTTAAATATTTTTTTCATCCAAGACTCCTTTATCAATCTGGTGAAACTTAAGGACTCCTTATAGGAATATTGTTTTTAAATGCATAAAATAAAATATATGGGATGTAAAAAAACAATTATATTCAAATTTGTTTTTCTTTGTGACCCCATGGATCATACTGTCAATAGAGTTTTCTTGGCTAAAATATTGGGGTGGTTTGTAATTTCCTTCTCCAGTTGATTAGGGCAAACAGAGATTAAATAATTTGCCGGGGTCACACAACAAATAAATTACTAAGTCTAGATTTGGACTCAAGTCTTTGTGACTCCAGTCCCAGAGCTCTAGTCACTAAGCTACCCTATGAAATCTATATTTAATGTGTATGGGTGTCATGCTTCTCTTTCTTGCTATTCTGAGCTTCTCCCATTTTCCATGAAATCACCACAGATTGAAGCTCTTCTGGGTGTCAGTTGACTCCAAGGCTATGATTCCTCTTTTCCTATTGCAGATTAAGGGGTATCTCTACACATTATACTCACTGTAAGGGTATATAGACCATCTCCATTTCTAGAATATTTCTATTCCTCCCTAAATAAAACATTCACCAGCGATACCCCCTCCCAAAATTTTATTCTCTTCGGAACATTTAAAAAGTAATCTCTTAATGTTTGTTATTTTGTTGTTATTCACCTTGGTTGCTGTGCTTATTAACTTTGAATATCTGTTGTCTGAGGTATTTGAAAAATAAATAATTTCTTGTGGTTTTCTTTCTAAGAATGCTTTGAATGTCTCATTCATATTAAATATTGATCTTCTTTCATTATTGCTTCAGCTCCAGATTATAAGGTAGATACCATCTTTGGTTGCAATTTGAACTTCTTTTCTCTTCAGAATACATTTCTTTGTTCCTTCCTGTGGTTTCTGGTGGGTACATAATAGCTTGTGTTTCCTTTCCTTTATATTTGAAAGTCTTTCTCCCGGTTGCTAACAGAATTTGTAGTTTATAATTGGATTTGTTTATCCTAAAAACCATATGTTTTTGAGTTTGAATCATAGGTTTTTAGCTTGGTTTTGTTTTGGTTTTCTGCATGTGGGGATTCTACTGACTGGCATTTTGTTTTATATATTCATAAGTTCTGAGTAGTTTTCTCTTATATATTTTATTAACAGTATATTCTTTTTGTCTGTTTCTTGTTTTGACTTGTCCTATTTGAAGAAATCTAAAGCTTTTACATTATCTCAATGTATTTTCTTCAAGATTACTATAGTTTGCTCATGTGCAGATGTTTACTTTTAATGTTATTGCTTTTTGTTTGTTTCTTTCAGATTGTTGTTCACTTTTGTGTATTTTCCTTACCACTTATTTTCTTTTGTTTTTTAAAGTGAGAAAAGCCACCATTAATTCAATTTTTTTTCTTTTCTACTGATTATTTCTCCTGTGTAAGCCATAAATACTCCTTTCAAAATCTTAATTTGTCTTTTAAGCCATCCAGCTACGATTATGTGTTTTTCTGGGAATCCACAAGATTCTCTGCCTCATCACATGATTCATTTTCTTCTGGTTTGTAATATTTATTCAGAAATTCCTAGATTCTTTTAGCAGATGTATAATCCATATCACCTACTGTTATCAATATCTTCTCTGGTGGTTTATATGCTTATGCTCAAAGTCTTTAAATGAGTTTCTTCTTCCTGAGATTTTTGGTATTTTTAGGCTTTTTTTTATTAAACTTTATTTTCCATAATCACTCACCTTTTGATTCCTTCCTCTTTGATGACACTAAGACTGGGCACTAATTTTCAGTGTTATCTAAGGTTCTTCTCATGTTGGCCAGTTTGTTCACATTTCTCCAGCCACAGTGTCTGTTCCAAATACTTCTAGGAGACCACAGCTGGGTGATGGCCTCTTTATTTAGTTTAAATAGCATCAAACATCCACACACACCTGTGGTCTGTGCCAGTTCTCTCTCTTCCTCAATTCTCCAACTGATCTCTGGTGCAGCACATAGTGGCCATGCTATGATCTCATTCGGAACACTCTTCTATTATTTATTTTGCTGGCACTAGGAAAAAGGAATGGGAATAGTTGAGTTCTGTGTCAAGCTAATTGTTTGGGAGTATGATGAACCATTAAAAAAGGGTGCTTAGTGAATATATTAAAGGTTAGGAATTATCAACTTCTGCTGTTAATTCTCCAATATTTTGAAGCATTTGGGTTGTCAGGATACTAAACCATGAAGATAGCTGAAATTTCTTTACCTCTTGCATATAATTCCTTATTTTGTAGAGGTTTGAGTAGGGGTAAGAACTAGGAAAAAAACACAACTTCTTCCTCCATATATCCTGAGACCCTTCCTTGTAATCTGAGCTGGAATTCCAATTTTGAGTTGCCTCTTCTGGACCAGGAAAATCTAGTCCTTCCATTAAAATGACTGATCTTTTGAAAATGGTAATTCTACAGTATTTTTTTAAACAGAGGAATTTTTTTGTAATGCAACATAGTCAAGCCCTATTAATCTTTTGTGAGGGTAAAAGTTGGAATTAGATATTTTAGGTTTCTTAAAATTGGGCAAATTTGTATATAACTCTGCCTTTTACCTTTAAGTTTCCCTTGTTCTTTTTAGCACCCAATGTTACTATGGCAAAGCAAGAGAGAATGTGAATTTCAGGTCTATTTACATAAGATCTATTTTAATAGCTAATATTCTCTAAAATTCCAAACCATATATCAGCTAAATTTAAAATGAGGTTCAGTAATAGCAATTATAAATATTTCTAGTTGGTTCGGTGGATGGAGAATTGTGCCTGAAATCAGTAACGCCCAAGCTGAAATCCAAACTTAACACATATACTAGTTTTGTCACCTTGAACAAATCGCTTAACTGTCAAGGTTCATAGCCTATCTTTCAGGATTGTTAAGAGGATCAAATGAGACAATATGTGTAAAGCACTTAGCACAATGCCTGGCATAGGTAAAGTGCTATATAAGTAAATGTGTATTTCCTCCTCTTTCCTACCATGAATTGCCAGGTTCTCCTAGTCCCTCGTCACCTTCCAGACAAACGAATTTTATGGTCATTTAGTTTTTCATTTTGCTTTCTATGACTGAAGAAAAAAGAGAGAATACAAAAAATGATGTGCTTTGAAATGTATACAAAATAGTCATCTATGTAAGATTATACAAGGTTATAAGATTTGAAGAAGGGCCTATTGCCCTGAAATATGCTCTACTAATGAGAGGTCATGGTGCCTGAAATTCTACATTTCGAGATTCATTCTTTTTACTTAAACATCTCCATGTTGTATTTTTCTTAAATGACCTGCATCTGGGAGTGGTTTGACAATTTAAAAGAAAGTAATTAACAGCTTAGTGTGAATTAGGATATGGTTGCCTTTCATTCTAAAAGGAAAAGACTGATAGAGCCAGCCTGAGAGCACTAGCTACTTAGGGCTTAATAAAAATAGCTAGCATTTATATATCATGCTGCAATAACTTAATTTCAATATCACAAGTGCTCTGTTAGATATTTTATGCATTGCTATCATTTTCATTTTATCGAGGATTTAGAAAATTGAAAATCTGAGAATATTAGTGACTGGTCCATTATTGTTAGAAGCAAGATTTGAACCCAGACTTTACCAGACCTCACCATAAATACACTTTTCAATTCACAGGTCACCTTGAAAATGTATGGAATTGTTCATTGAGTTGAATAAGGATGTAACTAAAGTATGGAAGAAAAGTTCATTTGTAACCGGGGAAGTGAAAGCAAACAATTTTCTTAAGAAATTGGAGTAGGGTTGGCACTAGAGAAGTGTTAAAGATCTACTAACTTGTTTAATATAGACCACAATTTAGTGCTGATATGAAGATCAGCAATTTTGGCCTCTCTGACTTGGAAACAAGACTGATGAAATAGTGAATAGAAAGCAGGCCTTGGCACCAAAAAGATGTGATTTCAAGTCATGGTGCTTACATCTATTGGCTGAAACTGATCAAGACATTTATCCTCTACTGATTGTATTCAAATCTCTAAGTTTGTAAGTCTCATAAAATAACTATCCTACCCTGGAACAGAGTGTTTCTCATTCCCAGCCCAGTTGAAATTAGAATTCCAGACCAAAAAAAAAAAAAAAGCTAACCAATCCAAAACAAAACATTCGAAAAGGTTTTCTTACATTTAAATTAGGAAAAAAAAATTACACAGAAAGTAAGAGTTTAACCCAGGAACATATTGGAATCAGCCTGTTTAATGGTCAACATGAGCAATTACTCCTCAAAATTGTTCTAACACTAAAAAGTAAGGGTCTGATTTGTTATTTATTATCTATAATTAAGAAAGTAATGGATAAAATGTTCATTGTCCAGTTTACATTTCAATGTATGTCACAGGTACAGTTTTTGAGAACCTGTTATTTAATATTCACCAGCACACATCCTAAGAGTTAGAAAAGATCAATGAAGAACAAAGATTTAGGTAGCAACAGTACCAGACGTTAAACTACTGCCAATTTCTATTACTCATATATCTATAGTAATGTAACATTTGCAGAATACTTTCTTTGTAGCAGCCCTCTATGTGAGATATACAATACAACTATGTTTATCTCCTTTTTACAGATGAGTGGAAGGAAAGAAGGAAGGAAGGAAGGAAGGAAGGAAGGAAGGAAGGAAGGAAGTGAGGGAGGGAGGGAGGGAGGGAGGAAGTGAGGGAGGGAGGGAGGAAGGGAGGGAGGAAGGAAAGAAAGAAGGAAAAAAAGAAGAAAGGAAGGAAAGAAAGAAGAAAGGAAGGAAAGAAAGAGGGAAGGAAGGAAGGAGGGAGGGAAAGAAAGAAGGAGGGAGGGAAGGAGGGAAAGAGGGAAGGAAGGAAAAGGTAAATAGAAACATAATAAAATTTTGGTGTGAGGGCAGTATTGTTATTTATTTATTTTTAGTTAAAAATCCATTCTGCAAATGAAGATAGAACCCAATATTCATACCTTAGAGGTCAGAGAGTAAAACTCCATTGTTTATGGGTAAGGACAA
Organism: Gracilinanus agilis; assembly: GCF_016433145.1. Taxonomy (NCBI): domain Eukaryota; kingdom Metazoa; phylum Chordata; class Mammalia; order Didelphimorphia; family Didelphidae; genus Gracilinanus; species Gracilinanus agilis. The sequence goes on from NC_058130.1 coordinate 432,318,557, forward strand.
TGAGAGATGAAAAGATGAATTGAATTACATTAGTTATAGGTCTGAAAGGCTCATTAGATGACATTCACAGCCAGGAAGTGAGTATATTGAGTTTATATTTAACAGAGCAAGCTGAGGTCCAATAGAGCTACTTGTACTCAGATTTCAGAGTTAGTGTGTGCCTTCCTCTATGCCATTTAGTTTACTCACAAAACTGGTGCATTTAAATAATTATTGTGAATTTAAAAAAAATTCACTGATTCAATCATTTATTGCTTATTGTTGAATGTAGAGTACCTTATGTTAGACACAGGGAAAAACAAAGAGAACTTAGACTTAACTTCATAGAGTTTGCAAACTTGTGACCATTTTTAGAGAATGATCATAGGAAATGGAGGATTTAGAACTGAAAGGAATTGTAGAGATTAACTAATTCAAACACCTAATTTTACAGATAAAAAAATAGGGTCTACAGGAATTAACTGATTTACAGGCAGTAAATAGCAGAACTGGTAAAGCAAATGAATGAGAAGTTTACTGTATCTTAAAATGAATGTCTTTTAAAATGATGGGATTGTGGTTTCTAAAAGGTGTTTAATTGATTTTCAAAAACCTGACAAAAAGCACTACTCTAAATTGTGCAAATTAGTTAACCAATTTTATTTTATTTCTAAATATGCTTGAATTGGTGCAGAAGACAATGCAAAAACAAAGGAAAAGAAAAACATTTTTTGCCATGGACTTCAATAGACAAAATATTTTGGCAGCCACAGAATCATTAGTAATAATAACTTGCTATAGTTGTGCAGGCATTGCTGATTCTATTGAATACTTGTCAGTCAGGCATATGCTTTGAATTGCTTTTCCCATTAGAGGTGAAAGATTTGCATTGGTCTATCCACACTCTTCTACTCAGTCCCCCATGTGACCAGTGGTATGTATTTACAAGACAGCTGGCTATGGTGAGAACTGGAGTGTGTGATCATAAGACAAAATAGAGCTAGCTGACCAGCATAGCAATCACATCCATGATCTAACCTTATTACCACCATGTTCTAATCAACGTAGCCAATAAGCCACAACTCTTCTAAAATTTCAGGAAAGTTCACGGCCAAACAAGCTCAGGAATTGTCACAATCATGGCCAGAAATATTTTTTTGTTGTTACTAAAGTAAGACATCAAAGAAATTAATTATTCTGGAATGCCAAGCATTAAAATACAATCTATAATTGTCTTGAGCTAGGAAAGGTACCCTGCTCAAAACTAAACTTTAAAATAAAATATTTTGTTTGTATCTGATTACATATTTTGGAATAAGTTTCATAATTACTCCCACATCTTAGATAACTATTCTTGTCTGTTAACTGTTTAATATGTGGTTTAAATTTCTTTCTAATGTAGATAGCAAAAATATTTTTAAAAGATTATTTGTAAAGTTTTTGTTCGGTAGTAAATTAGGTTCTGTGAAATATGATAAAACTATATATATGTATGTACACATAATTATCTTTCCATTTATAGTATTTCTTAAGAAAGTATTATGAAACAATTTGATTTTTTACTAAATATTGTAAATGTTAGATAAAAAATTTCTGAAGTGTCATAAGTTTTGTCTTAAATACAATTGAAAAAATAACTTACCATTTCTTGGAAAGGATTGCATAATTCAGAACTTTTTTTTCAGGAGACGATGAAGATTTAGAGAATGTTATTTTTATGTAATGCATTTTAAAAGAAATGGATGAAATCTTACTCCCCTTTCTCCCAAGCTGGAAATTTTCCAAACAAGCGAAGTATTCTATGAAGATGCTCCTTCCTCCCATCCCAAAAACCCCCTACAGCCCACCCCATCACTGAACAGCAATGGAGAAAAGCCAAGTCAATAGACTGCCAAGTCATGAGTTTAGCAATAGTGATCTGAAATAAATGAGATTTATGGAACATGAAAAAGTATGAGGAAATAATACAACTGACTTTGAAAAAGAAAAAAGCCGACTATAGATATTTAAAGTATACTTTTTGCTCTTGTTCCTTATTTCATATTTATATAAGAAGAACATTTGATCCATTGCTAAAGATGTTCTAAAGTCTTTCAAAATTTAAATGAACTAAATATATTGTGTACTTACATATTAAAATTAATAATAGCCTATATCTACTTGATTTGTACATGTTAACTCATTTGATTTAGTCAATAACCCTATGGAGGTAGAATTCTAATAATGTTATTCCCAGTTTTGCTGATGAGGAAACAAATTCAGAGATATTGACTAACTTTGTTGTTACATAGGTAATAAGTATAAGAGAGGGGCAAAGAAAAAGTGAAATTTCTTCTTTCTTTAAATATAGGGCTCTCTTTACCACATCTCAATAGCCTCATTGTTTCTCGCAGTGTTTAACACATTCTTTTTGCGTTTTAGAGTTGTTATCTATTTATAACATATTATTTGAGAAATTTAAGTACTAATCTATTTGTACTGAGTCAACCTTATTTTTACATTATTTGTGTATTCTCTTGGTTTTCAATATTTGATTACAACAAAAAGATTGGGATATAAGGAAAAAGAAACTAATAGAAAAAATTCTTGAATTAATTTGTTACTTATTTTTAAGCTATCTTGTCTTTTGATTTAAATTTTTTATTATAAATTTAAATTAGCTATTTTTAATGTTAAGCAATATTCCAATTTCAATATTATTTTAATCCCAATATTATTCTAATATTACAACCATGGTATCACTGTGAAGAAATAAGCAATAAAAGACTTTGAACCCCAAACAAAGAAAAGCTTTTACTGTCTAAGTGTTTTAAGGTCTAACCCTCTCTACTTTTCCCATCAGGAATCATTATTATAATCATTAACTTGCAAGGTATGACTTCACTTGTATTCCAGCCCTAAACCTAGATTTTTTCCATAAACTCTCCAAAATGCCATCTTACCTTCTGGGGTGGTTCTAAAATGTTTTATTGAACAGGATGGGGATATATTGATTTCTCACCTCCAATGTCCCCATTTCAATGTTTATTTTATCTTATGAGGTAACTATTACCTTGGAAAAATTGAATTGTCTTGCTAGACCTAAAGTAGAGGATACAAGACAAGTAGCATTAGCTGATCTTGTAGCTCTAAAATTCTAAGGCCAGAATCCTACATTTTTATTGGTTTATGACACGGGAAAAGAAAAATCTTTGGTGTATTAGGTGCTAGATAGATAGGGCACAACATAAAATTCTATCCCAGAAGTGTAGACACAAGTAGTATCTTATTCATAGTGTCATAATTCTAGAGCTAGAAAGAATCTTGGACATTATCTGCTTGGCAGATGAAAGAGCTGAAACAAAGGAAGTTACATGGTTTGTCTGAAGTTACATAGATAATATATGTCCAAGACAGCATTTAGACATCTGCTGTCTGCCTTTCAGAGCCATTTCTTCTTCAATGTTACCTCCTTCATAAAAGACTTTGAGATTCTTTGGAAAATCTTGAAGGTTCTAAGTCAGAGAGAATAAGTACAGAATTAGAAGAGATACTTGGGTGATTGGATTGGCTGTGTTCAAGGTCCAGAGAAGCAGCATTTTCTTTGAATTCTAGTTTTAAAAGAAAATGAAAGAAACATTCCCATGTACTAAATAATTCCTTGGGACATAAGACAAAAAATATAATCATTAAATACAAACACACACATGCAAACACACTATCTACGCATGTTGGGTCTGAAGTAATATTCAGGGAAAAAAAGAAGAAAAATAATAGCATTAGACACAGTAGTGACTTTCATTGGTAATTAGTTATGGGATTGGGAAAAAGTTTGCATCTTTTAGCTGGAAAGGATAACAGGCTCCCATAGTGACAATGATCATATCAGTCTTGTAACATCTCCACCTAAAATATGACAGAAGTACCATTTTCTCATCTGGACAGATTACTTCAGATTTCTTGTGTCACCTCCCTTTACCACATTTTAGAAAGGGAATTGGAAAATATCTAAAGGAGGATAATTAAGATGGTAAGAGGCCAGGGGTATATGCTATATCAAGCCTGCGTAAAGAACTAGGGATTTTTAGCCCAGAGAAAAGATATTTAATGGAAACATAATAACTTTGAAGTATTTAAATGATTATCACATGGCAGAAGGATATAACTTTTTCCACTTGACATTAGCGGATAAAGTTTGGAAAAATGGAGATTGCTACTTGTTAGAAGGAAAGACATCCAAGAAACAAAGTTATCTAAAAGTCAAATAGTAGGTCTCATGAAAGTGTATAGTCTTATCCTAGGTAGAGATCATGTGAGGTCTGAAATGGCCACTTACTAGTGATGCTGTAAAAGGGATTCACTATCAAGTATGATGGATTATATGGCTTTAATTAGCTAATACCTAGGAGGTGCCTTTCAACTTACATTCAATAATTATAAATATTTAAAAATTAGCTTCATCAGAAGCAACCTTCAATAGATCCTTGTAGAAAGTTGCTTTAGTTCTGTAATCAAGGGGACTGAAATCCATGGAAATCCATCCAGATAATGGATCTACTCAAGTTCCATTAAAATTGTCAGAGCCAGGATTTGAAGCTAGGTCTCTTAAATTAAAATCCAGTGCTATGCTTCCTCTGCCATCTTGCTTCTCCATAGTTTCAAGTTCTTTTTACTCCTCTCCATTAAAGAATAAAATGAACCTTGATAAGGAAATAACTATTATTATTCAAAAGACAGATGATGACAGGACTTTGGTACACATTTTTTGTGGCAAGGGTTGTCTTTTAGTTTGTCTTCTTTTTCATTTTTTTCAAAATGTGGAAAATACTGTTGTCCCATAAAACTCTACTTGGAGGCCAGGCAAATGGGAATTTAATGACCCTCCAATGAGTATTTGAACTGACATATATCCTTTGAGCAAAACAGTCTTTCATAGCTCTCTATAGATACCTCTGAATTTGAAGTTACTGAGACTTGAGCAAAAATCCTTCAAAATTCTTCCATATGTATGAAGGGCTGTGACTTCTCAAAGGAGTAGTAGTAACAACAATTAATATATAATTAAGAAATGCATCTGAATGTTATCTGTATGGAGAACTCTCAGTCTGGGAAAGACTTCTATCAAGAGACTGAAACTTATCTACAATATTACATAGTAACTAAATCTTAGGTAACTCATGAGACAATGAAATTAAGTGAGTTTTCAAGGCTAGCCTAGCTAGTAATCCTCAGAAGGAGGATATTAACCCCAAACTTCCTGACGCCAAGTTTGGCACTCTATCTACAACTCCTTTCTGCCACTCTAAAATTTCACTAGCATAAAAATATTTATAATTTTTTTATTTATTCTTTCATTTGATCTTAACCCGATAGATATGTAGCAGAAATGTCATTATCCTTATTTTATAAATGAAAAATTGGTACTCAGAACAAGTGACTACCCAAAATCATACAATTATTAAGTGGTAGAAAGAACTGTAATGCCGATTTCAAGTCCAAAGCAAAGGATTTTCATTTTTTTTTTGTTTTTTCCACTACACACAACTGCTTCCTCACAAACAGAATAGACCCCTTTCGTATTTGATATTTTTTGCCTCTGAATTCTTTCTGTTGACACTTTAAACCAAATTTAAATGGGAATTGGAAATAGACTTGCTTTTTATTTTGTTTATTTAATTTGAAACATGTGTGGTTGAGGAATGTTGGACCAGCTCGTGCAAAATTGAAATGCAGGCCAAATAATGACAATTTTATGACACTGACACTTCTCTTTTAAAATAGCAATTAGAATTTAGTGAGGACTGAGCACTCTGTGCTTGTCACTATTAATATAGTTTAGGTTGTCTACATGGTAAAATCCAGAACTTACCATGAAGTCACAATTCCTTGTTGTCAGTTACAGATGTTAAAGAGAGTAAAGACATTCCTTTGCCAGGAGTCAGAATTATTGTTCAGCATTTTCTCTCTCAATAAGAGATCTCATTTTTTGTAATTTGTCAAGGAGAAAGAACACAGGGCTTATTTGTTTCTCTGCCACTTTCAGGCTCCTCCTTTCCCTTCTGGCTGCTGACTCTACCAGTCAGCTTTGAGCAGCTTCACCTTTCCCTAATGCCAAGAGACTAATGATCTCCCTCTGAAGATAATGAGTGGCTTAGTTTCTTTCTGCTACAAGTTGTGTGGTAGTCTCTATGTAACTGCCCACACAAAAATGTAGGCCTTTCATTGTGCACTGGCTGGGCACTGTGGACTCCTGCCAACACTGTGGACTGGTAGACCAAGGTGAAGGTTCATGGTTTTGAATGTAGAATGTAGGAAAGACTGAAGGAACAGCAGCCTGGTGGTCAAGCAAATAGCTCATCTTTATTGTGTCCTTTGTCCCTCTAGGTTGGAAAAGAAATCAAGACTAAAAGAAAGATCTAGAGGCACAATTTATTTCTCTGAACCAGAGAGTATCTTGGAAGACAAGGAGAAAGTAGGGAGGTGGAATGGGGGAAGAGCAGAGATGGATTTGAAACATGCTGGCTTTGAAAGTACTTGAATTCCCATTAGGTTAGATTTTAATCTGCTTTCCCTTGCAATCACTACATGAAACTTACTTTAGGAAAAAAAAAAGGACACACATGTAAGCATAAACACAAATTCCATTAAATTCCCCAAATCTCCATGCTTCATTTTGTCCAAGATTTGTTTTTTTGGTAATATATCAAGGCAGTGATGGATTAGGCAATTATAACTAATTAACATCTGTGGATATATTAAAGTCATATTAATTTCTTCAACCAAGTAAACAACTAGAAAGTGCCAAAACACAGATATGTTGGAATCACTGAATCAGTACCCTAGGAATTGCAAAAGCATGAGGAGATTATGGAGTGAATTAAAGATCATATGTCAGTTCTATTTCTTACTTTAATAGACATCAAACATCAGAATAGGACATGGTTTTTAAATTGTTTTAATCTTCCAATGGTGCTCTTTTATTATTTTATTTCATGGATCATCTCATTAATTCAAGTCCATTTACACAAAAAAGAACAGTAACAAAGACCTGATGATAAATGGTAATAGATGTAAAATGTGAATTTCATTATGTTTTACCATAATATAAGCACACACACATACATAAATGCATAGGTGAGTATCTATATATCTGTCTATCTATCTAGTGTTTCAAAAGTTTTAGTGAAATTTTAATATATTATAAATTAATACTGTAGTAAGATCCCGAGATACTCTGAATATACATACACATTATGTATGGATGTATATAATTCAACTTCAAAACTATTCTACTAATATAAGCAGATGTTTTATATATACATATATATATATAATTTTTAAATAAAGAAACTAAGTGTCAGAGAGTTAAGTGATTTACTGATGATCACAGAGTTAATAAGTATGAAAGAAGAGAGTCAAACCTATGTCTTCTCGAACACATATACGATATTTTTTTCCCCTCTTGCTATTCAGGAGGATACTTTGCAACTAAGAAAAAGTCTATAGAAGTGTACTTTGGACAGTGTGCTTGTGGCCAAGGATTGTAACTTTCATAGGATATTAGAACTAGCTAGTTAAGATGTTAGAAATAATCAAATTCAATGCCCTTATTTTATAGGAGAGCTCTGAGGTTCAGAGGATGACACAGGGAGCTACTAAAAAAAATCTGGGGGCAAGTAGGTGGCTTAGTGGATGAGAACCAGGACCAGAGATGGGAGGCCCTGGGTCCAAATATGGCCTCAGACACTTCCTGGCTGTGTGACCCTGGACAAGTCATTCAATCTCCATTACCTAGATTTCACCACTCTTCTTTGGAACCAATACACGGTATTGATTCTAAGACAAAAGGTAAGCATTTTTTTATAATGACAATGGCAATAAATCTATTCTAATTAGGTAGAGAAGCTTTAATCATATCTGTTACTTCCTTTTTATTTTTCTTATCATCATTGTTGTCTTCTTTTTCCCTCCACTCTTAACTCCAGGTCCATAATAAGGGATTTTTCACCAGAGGAAAAGATTATATAATCCTCTTCACTTATTACTTTGATAGAAAGTTATAATGTGAACAATGAAGGTAACCCTTGGATGTGTGAGGGGACTAGGAAAGAGGTGGTCTAGTGTACCTGCACAGGTAGTGAAATCTTCATGGGTCAGACCTACTATTCTCTAGCTCTACACCCTTGAAAAGGGACTCAAACTGCTCTGAGCCTCAGAACGTCTTTAAAAGAAGATAATGGTATTTGTGTTGCTTACCACACAAGATTGGGGTGAGGATGGCAATTTGTCAAATGTTAGAGAAACTGAAGTTATTCCCACATCATATATACCTTAAATTTTCTGATTTACTCATATCTTTCACTTTGCTAGCTACCTTCTTCTGAAATGTCTAAGTCCAAAACTTCATGCCAAATTGATTTAGTTCCCTAAGATCACTAAAAAGCATATATCAACAAACCAGATTTTAGAGATGAAGTAGGTGCTTATTTATCAAATTAATGCATTATGCATGCGACTATGAGAGCCATGCTTTACAGTTCAAAGATTGCCTTTTAACATCTGTCAATAGTGGAATTAAAAAGAATAGTTCATAAGTTATAGCCATGAATAGAATTAGTTTAATATGAACCCTTCATCAGACTTTCATGTAGGCTCAGAAACAATGACATAACAGCATTAAGAAGTAGGAAAAAAACCCTTTTGTAAGACTGTCATCAAGCTGGATAAAATGGCAAAAGCAATGTAAGTTCTTTTTTAATTCTGGAAGGTAAATTGTAAAAGATCTTACATAGCCACAAAATGACATAAAGGAAAATGTGAAGATGTAATTGAAGAATTTGATCCATTTAGAAAAGGTTCATATAAACCCAGAGAGTCTTTATTTATAAAACAGACTATCAAAAAAGAGAAGATTCATGTCTTCCAACAAAATTGGTTGAAAGAAATAAAAGAATTGGGCCAACCTCCCAAGCCAAGGATGAAACTTTATTTTGTAGATACAAAATACAAAAGTCAAAGGTCTGCATACTACACCCTTTGAGAAAATGCCATCCAGGTGACAATGGGTTTCACATGCTTTAGGAAATTGTGTAATGGAGGTTATTAATAGGGCCAGGTATTCAGAACATGTTCCCAGAGTGGGTTTTTGAATATTTTGCTGAAATGGTTAACAAATACCAGGAATAGCAGTTATGACCAGGACACCCACCCTTCTCTTCTTTCAGGTCAGTTGGCTGTGACACTATAAGACTAAGCTAGAAGCCCAGTTTTCTCATGGCAAATCCTCCAAAGTGAGGAAACAGGAAGTGTTCAGGCACTTTCATCATTTAAGAAGCTTATAAAACTATCCTTATTATTATCATATGTTATTTAAATCACACAATGACATCAAACTATTATAGAGGAATACTTATAAGTGATTAAAAATTATTCGATTAATTTTATTTTTACAAGGAACCTGAGTAGATCTTAATTATCCTTTGGTCCAACTGTGTGTGTGTGTGTGTGTGTGTGTGTGTGTGTGTGTGTGTGTAACTCAAAAACTGGTCACTTGTTACACCATCTGATATCTATAGAATAAAACAGAATATAAAGGGAGATATTGAAGGCTGAAAATCTCAACTAATTTATTCATGTGCATATTTACCTGACACTGAATGAGGGAATGGATAAAAATTTTGCTCTGGAGTCAACAGATAATGGATCAGAATATTGATTCTGCTACTTACTGCTTCCTATGTAACCTTGAAGATGTTCCTTTGGTCTTTCTTGGCCTCAATATCTTCATCTACAAAATTAAGTTATATTCCTTGACTTTCAAGGTGCCTTCCAGCTCTCAATATGTGGCCTAAATGGAAACTTTGAAATGTCATGTGAATATAGACTCTTTGCTAAGTACATTTAATAAAAACACTAAAACACACCAAAAAAATCTGCACAAATATGCATCAACACATTATAATGTAAACTGAAATGAGCGAAACCAGGAGAACATTGTACAAATGATCAACTCTAAACAACTCTGAATCATGCACAAGGCAAGGATCTAAGACAACTCCAAGGGCTCATGACAAAAAGATTTCCACTGTCATAGAAGGAATGGACAGTATAAATGCAAATTGAAGCATACATTTTTTCACATAATTTTCTCCATTAATTTTTATCTAGTGAAATCAATATGGCAGAGGTGAAATTTATTTTAATAATATATATAATAACAATATAATATATTAATATATTATTAGTTAATTATTATTTATTAATATATTGTATATTAATATATAATATATATTAATTTATATAATATATATGATATATATAATAATATATATAATAACAATATAATTGTTAGTTATATTCAAACTAATAGCAAAAGCCAAAGGTCACAAGAATGTCATGTAGATATTCATGATCTTGTAACTTCAGGCCTTATATTCAATGAACTATCTCTCTTCACAGATTGTTTTTATTAACAAGTAGCTATTTGATATCTATAGGTAATCCATTCATTCCTTGTAAAAGAAGATATAACTGCTTTCTAAGGGAAAAATCTTGTCATTACTATAATAAAACATTATCTGATGAACAAAAAAATAAAAATAAAAACTACTCACGTTTTTCAATTCCAGATAGCACACAGAGACAGAGAGGTCAACTGACAGGTGGATTGTATATCTAGTACTTTCTTAAGTATCCTAGCACAAGAGTTAAACAAAGGCCTGATAGTGCAAGGAGAAATCTCAGATCTAGCACAGATGGACCTGACTTTATGCAAGGATCAGAAATAGGCATTACTGGCTACTCTGTAAAGCACTACCTGGGGCAAGATCTAAAAAAAAAAAAATAAGAAGAAGGGATATTAAGCCAGGGGTGGCATTCTATTGTGAGGAGCAAACTGAATGAGTAACAAGTGTCAAAATAAAGAGCAACCGTGTGGCTTTGAGCTAGGAAGTGAAGCAAATTTTTAATTTTAGTCTACACACAGTCTGACATGAGGATCAAAGTAGAGGGTGCAGTTCTGTCACTCTGAACTTTCAGAGATTTTCAGTGATTTCAGTATATTCAGAGATTCAGAGATTTTGGAGATTTCAGTGATTACAACAGCAATCTATTGGAACTCCTAGCACAAGTAAATTGACTAGTGTTTCTCAGAACCAATTTCAGTTTAGGAACTTGAAGAGCTCCTGAAAGGCCCAAGAGAGAAGCATTCAGACTTTTTCTCAGATCAGGCAATTTTAGGAGTACCTTTGCCTGCGCTATCCCAGAAATTATGGAATGATAAAATAAAAAGCAGCAAAAAAAACAAATATAGTTCTAAAATTACACATATGAATGTGTAAGGTTTGCATGATTCCTTTATAAATCCTGAAGAAATTTTAAGAATCCTACTATGAAGAACTATTATGGTGACAGGGATGTATGGAATATAAACTAAGAAAAAGAGAATAATTCAACAATATCCATAAGGAAAAATTCCAAATAAAATTATTGGAAAAGATGAAGAATCAATTTGTTAAAAGAAGCCTTAAATTGTTTTTAAAATAAAATGACAGCATTGAGGAGAAAAATGGAAAAGAAATGAGATTTATGGAAAAAAAATTGGAAAGGGAATAAATATTGTGACATGAAAGGTAAAAAACCTTACCCAATAAAAAGACTCTTTGAAAATTCAATGGAACACAAAGAAATGAATATTTTATTTTTCTATCTACTATGATAGAAGTTTTTCTATCTACTATGATAATGATAACAATTTTTAAGAGTTGTACATACTATCTTTCCATACAAGCATATCAACAATTTGACCTTATTGAAGACCTTAAAGCATATTCCATTCTCTCTGGTCCTTTATTATAGAAGTTGCTAGGTCCTGTGTAGTACTAGTAGTGGCTCCATGACATTTGAATGGTTCCTTTCTGGTTGCATGTAGTATTTTTATCTTGGTCTGGGATTTTGGAAATTTGGCTATAACAGTTCTTGGGCATTTTATTTTAGGGTCTGTTTTAGGAGATGGTCAGTGGATTTTCTCAATTTAAAATTTCCCCTCATGTCCAAGGATATCAGGAAAGTTTTTGCTGATGATTTGTTGTAATGTGTTGTTTGGGCTTTCATTTTCACTGGGGCTTTTAGCTATTCTGAAGATTCTTAGATGATCTCTTCTGAATCTGTTCTCCAGATCAGTCATTTTTCTGGTGAGGTAATTTAGATTTTTTCTATTTTTTTTTAATTTTTAACTTTTTTTGTCTTTTATTCTCCCTAAAGTCTTATCTCAGTAAGCTCTATTTGTCTAATTTTAATATTTAGGGATTAATTTTCTTCCTTGACTTTTTGCGGTCCCTTTCCTATTAGACTAATCTTATTCTTAAAGGGTGTTTTTTCCCTCATTTTTTCCTCTTTGCCTCCATTTCCTTTTGACCTATTATAGTTTTTAGGGATTTGATTTCTTCAATGAATTTTCCCTAGCTGTTGAGCTTTTCTGTCAATTCTCTTATTATTAGATTTATAAACTTCTTTTTAAGTTATTCCAGGGGCTCTTTGGTGCCTGGCATCCTTTCACTTTTCTTCGAGGCTTCAATTTTTTTCCTTTTTAGAATTGTTGTTTTCTTCTGAGTTTGTATTTTTGGACTTCCCTGTCACTAAGTAACTTTTTAAGGTTAGTTTTTTTTGGGGGGGGGCATTTTGCTCATTTTTCTAGTTTTATCCCTCTCTCCCAACCCCAATCCTTTATTATCTGTTGAGTTACTTTACTTTTCCTGGGGTAGAGGACACACTGCTTCAAGGTTAAGGAGTAGTCTTCTCTGGTGCTTGGGGTAGGCTTATCTGCCTTTGTTTCTCACTGTGTGTCTATCAAGGAAGTGGTCCTTGCTGGCTTGCCCTGGGGAAGTTTGCAGCTGTTTTGTCCATCAATGTTCAGCATCCTGTGTTAGCCATTCCCCTGTTGTTTCATGGGCTCGTTTGGTAGCCTGGTCAAGGTTCTCCTGCCTCAAGTCCTCTTCTGCTATTTGGAAGTACAGGGTTTCTTATGATTCAACTGTCCCTTCCCTTTGCTCCTTTGTGTCATCAGGGCTCTGCTTCTATATGGGCGCATGGTATTATAGGATGCCTTGGGCTGGATCACTAATTTTTTTTTCAACTTTGTTGCCTCTGTAGAGTCAGGACATGTTGGGCTACTCCAACTTCTTCCAGTTTTTACTGATGCAAGTTACCTGGTCTGTTCTCTCCTCTTACTCTGGTAAAACATGAACCTCCAGATTTTCTTTGTTTTGAGGCAATTTTGTGTGTGTGTGTGTGTGTGTGTGTGTGTGTGTGTGTGAGAGAGAGAGAGAGAGAGAGAGAGAGAGAGAGAGAGAGAGAGAGAGAGAGTATGGAGGGGAAGGGAGAGATCAGGGGAGGGAGCATTCTTTCCTTCACCATCTTAGTTCCTACCATTGATCACATACAGTTCAGAAATAAGCTCCCTTTATGAAGAAGTGGAGAACTTGAAATATAATATTCCAGAAGGGAAGCCACATTGATGTGCACACATACAAACACACACACACACACACTGATACACATATACATATACATGAAGAAAGAGAGTAAGAGAGGTGTTGGATAGTATGGTGAAGAATATAATTTTGCAGGAGAAAAATAGATCTTTAATGAAATAGAGACCTTCTGAATAGTCCTTATGATAAAATTATAGATGTACAGAAAAGCTAAAACTCAGAAAAATCAAGAGAAAGAAATTAAATAGGAATAAACATTCATATAATATTAAATGTGAATAAATCAAGCCATTCCCTAATTGATAAATGGGCAAGGGACATGAATAGGTAGTTTTCAGATAAAGAAATCAAAACTATCAATAAGCACATGAAAAGTGTTCTAAATCTCTTATAATTAGAGAAATGCAAATCAAAACAACTCTGAGGTACCACTTTGCACCTAGCAGACTGGTTAATATGACAGCAAAGAAAAGTAATAATGTTGGAGAGGATGTGGCAACATTGGGACATTAATGCACTGCTTGGTAGAATTGTGAATTGATTCAACCATTCTGGAAGGCAATTTGGAACTATGTGCAAAGGGCTTTAAAAGAATGCATATCTCTGTGACCCAGCCATACCACTGATGGGTCTGTACCCCAAAGAGATAATCAGGAAAAATACTTGTACAAAAATACTTATGGCCACACTCTTTGGAGTGGCAAAAAAATTGGAAAATAAGGGGATACCCTTTGATTGAGGAATGACTGAACAAATTGTAGTATCTGTTGGTGATAAAATATTATTGTGCTAAAAGGAATAATGAACTAGAGCCAGGAATTCAGAATTGTTCAATATTAGGAAAACTATAAACATAGTTGAACATTTATAATAAAAACAAAAAATGAATTTATCAATAGAATTTTGAACAAAATATTGAAAGAATACAACATCCACTCTTTTTAAAAAACACTGGAAATCATATGCTTCAAAAGATCTTTCTTTAATATAAAGAAACATGAAGAACAAGTATTATCTTAAATACCTACAAAATAAAAATATTCCCAATAAAATCAATATAAAGAAAGGGTATCTATTATCAGCATTACTATTAGATATAGTGCTAGGAATACTAACAATAGTGATAAGACATAAAACAAAAAGAGAATAAATACAAAGATGATAAAAATTTGTCCCTGTTTTCAGATGACATGATAGATTACTAAAAAAGTAGAGTCAAGTAAAAAAATAATTGAAAAAAATTAAAGAGCAAAGTTCAAAGATGTAATAATAAAAGAGCCAGTAACCAATGTATGATAGAAAGGGAGATAGAGAAAGTGTATATGGTGAGTCTCTCTTCCAGCTCTCCCCTGAGGCTGGATATATACTGGAGGACTTTAAGGAATTGTCACCCTGAAACTGGGTGGCCTGGATGGTCATGCCACCCCACAGGAGTCGGGGGCAAGGCTTCCCTATAAGAGGAGGTATGTGGTATCACAATCTGATCCTGAATAAGGACAAAGTTCACACAAACCTCCTACCAATCGGTTAAATTCACAGACAGCCAGACCAAGCTATGGTTCCCCTCTCCCTTGTTGTCTGTCAGGCACACTGGAACCCTATCTGACTTTTGAATTGCTTTTTATTATTCGCAAAATCAGGGATTGGGGAAAGGGGTAAAGGACAGAGAGATTCTGGATGCCCTCTTCACTATTCCTATGGGGTCCATCACTTAGGTGGGAAACCCAATGGTTCCCACTTCTAAGCTTCTCCCCTTGCCCCTTCTCCTTCTATTTCTATTTTCTATTTCTATTTCTATTTCTCTCTTTCTATCCTTTTCTATAATTGTAAGTTTTGACTGAAAAGGGTCTCTCAGCAAGGTTGGGAATGGGTGAAGAAGAGTAAGAGATTGCTCCCAAAATGAAGTCCAAACTTAGCTGACTCTATGGTTGAAGTCTTAATGGTTGAGATGCAATGGAATGGCTTTGATCAGGGAATCAGGTTTTTAATTTGCAAAAGAAAGATCCTCAGGAAGCTTTCAGGACTGGATCTGAGCTGGGTTGTCCTCCTCTTCTCTCCTCCTAGTCCTCTGCCAGAAGACCTCCCCTATCTTCTTCTTCTGAGTCCTTTCCCAAAATTCTCTCCAGTCTCAAATGTCAGCAACTGCCATCAACTGCCTTCTCTGGCTCCTTTGGTCCCATCCTCCTTGCACAAATCCCATCCTTACAAAGATGAAGAATAAACCTACTAAACTCAGCAGTAATAAAACCTAGCAAGAAGGAAAAATGGAGAAAATGCTTATAAAATAAATACAGAATCTATAAAATACTTAAAAGTCAAACTTCCAAGAAAAAAAAAGTAAAAATATGAATACTACTATAAAAGTTATTTGTACAAATTAACCTAGATTTTAAAAAGAGAAACATAAATTCAGCAATGAATATCAGCAAGTTAAGCCAGGGCAGCTAGTGTAGTGGATAAAATGCTAGCTCTAAAGTCATAAAGACTCATCTATCCTTCTTCAGCCACTTACTCTTTGTGTAACTCTGGGAAATTCACTTAACACTATTTACCTCAGTTTCTTCCTCTGTAGAATGAGTTGGAGAATGAAATGGCAAATCCCTCCAGAAAATTCCAAATGGGTCATGCATGAAGAGTCAGATACCACTGAAATGACTGAGCTATAAAAAAAAACTCAG
The DNA here is from genome assembly GCF_016433145.1 of Gracilinanus agilis. Classification (NCBI taxonomy): domain Eukaryota; kingdom Metazoa; phylum Chordata; class Mammalia; order Didelphimorphia; family Didelphidae; genus Gracilinanus; species Gracilinanus agilis. The sequence continues at coordinate 432,334,683 of NC_058130.1, forward strand.
CCAATGAAATAAAAATGATAATTAAATTTAATTTACATTAAGTAATTATTCAATGCTATACCACTTTACCTAAAAAAGTTTAGCTTATAGAGCAAAATAACAATAGCAATAATAATAATAATAATAATAAATAGATGATACATACATTAATTGGTTGATGGATTTGAGGTTTCCTCAGTTCCTATCACCATTCAGTTCCTATAGCTAAGTAACTTATATTTTGTTAATGGTTGAGAAACTTTAACCAAAGAACACAAGCCATTTTTGATGACATATCACCCTATTAATTCATTCTGAAGTACTATCCTATTCACCACCCCCAACAAAATAACAAATGAATAAGCATTTGCTAAACATTTTCCATATTTTAAGAACTGTGGTAGGAGTTGAGAAAATGCATATGAAAAAAATCAAGTCTCTTCTTCCAGAGCTAATATTTTTCCTCATGCACACATATACTTACATGTATAGATACATAGAAATGCATATATGAATATGTGTGCATACATATACTTGCTATTGTTTGCTAGTGTCCAACATTATTTTACCCCATTGATAAACCATGAGGTTTTCATGGCAGAGATACTGGGGTAGTCTGTCATTTCCTTCTCCATATGAGGTAAAAGGCTACAGCAAAATCTATTGGGCTTCAACTGAGAAAGAGAAGGCAGGAGTTACAATCATGATATTTGCCAAAGCCAAAGTAAAAATAGATCTGATTAAAAGAGATAGGGAAGGTAATTACATCCTGATAAAAGACAGTATAGACAATGAGGAAATATGAGTACTTGACATATATGCGCCAAAAGGTAAAGCATCCAAATTTCTAAAGGAGAAACTGGCAGAGTTCAAGGAGGAAATAGGTAGTATCATTATACTATGGGAGACCTAAACCTTCCTCTATCATATCTAGCTAAATCAAACCAAAAAATAAGTAATAAAGAGGTAAGAGAGGTGAATGAAATCCTAAAAAAATTAGAGTTAATATATACGGGGAAGAAATAAATAAAGACAAAAATGAATACACCTTTTTATCACCAGCACATGGTACATTCACAAAGACTGACCATGTATTAGGGCATAGAAACGCGGCAAACAAATTCAAAAGAGCAGAAATAATAAATGCAAACTTTTCATATCATAATGAAATAAAAATAATAATTCAAAAGGGTACATGGACAGACAAATCAAAAATTTATTTGAAATTAAACAATATGATTCTCCAAAATCAGTTAGTTAAAGAACAACCACCCCAGTGCAAATATCAATAATATGGATATAGGTCTTGATCAATGATACATGTAAAACCCAGTGGAATTGTGTGTTTGGCTATGGGGAAGTGGGTTGCTTGGGGGTGGTGGCAAAGAACATAAATCATGTAACCAGGAAAAATATTCTAAAAAATTTTTTTAAATAAAGCAACTAAGGGAACCTAGAAATGTTTTGTGCAGAAAATGGCATTTGAACTAAATCTTGAAGGAAGCTAGGGATCCTAAGAGCACAGAGATAAGGAAGAAATACATTCTAACTATGAGATTATGGAATGAAGGATCAGGTAATAGGGGATGATATCAGACATATATGAGAACTGATAAAAGATGCTCTAAAAGACTGCTGATTGATTAAAAAAAAGCAAACCAAACCAATTCTAAGATATCATCTTACACCCATCAGAATGAATAAAAATGACAAAAGAGTAAAATGACAAGTGTTGAAAGGGATACAGAAAAATGGGGACACTAAAACATTCTTTTTTTTTTTTTTAAACCCTTACCTTCTGTCTTAGAGTCAATACTGTGTATTGGCTCCAAGGCAGAAGAGTGGTAAGGGTAGGCAATGGGGGTCAAGTGACTTGCCCAGGGTCACACAGCTGGGAAGTGTCTGAGGCCAGATTTGAACCTAGGACCTCCCGTCTCTAGGTCTGGCTCTCAATCCACTGAGCTACCCAGCTGCCCCCACTAAAACATTCTTGGTGAAGCTGTGAAGTGTGTTTTGAAGAATAAGTTGGAATTACTCCCAGTTATAAAACTATATATTTACCTTTAGATCCAACAATATCATAGCTGTTTCCTATTTTCTAAGATCATGGTAAAAGGAAAATAAATTTTATGTTCTAAAATATTTATAGCAGCTCTCTCTGTGGTGGCAAAGATTTGGAAATTGAGGAGATGCCCATTAATTGGGGAATGGCTAAACAAATTATTCTATCATATAAGATTCTGATGGGATATTACTGTGCCATAAGAAATTATGAGAAGGCAAATTTTCAAAAAAAAAACTTAATGGGATATTGAACAGCAAAATATGTAGAACCAAGGGAACATCAAACACATCTACAGATTTAATAAAGGAAAAATTAATCATGAATGTTACCTTCAGAGAGTGAACTGAAATGTAGAAACATGAAAGACATAATTCATATGAACATTTCTGTTTACTGATGATACCTTCTGTAATGTGGGGAGAGAAGGGGCTAGGACACTAGCAGATTATTCTATTAATAAAAAAGAAAGGTTAAGAGGGCACAAAGAGGAATACTATGGCAGGCTTGAAGAGAGAAGTTTTTTTTGAAATAATATCATTATAAGGGAGAAGAAGAATTCCTTAGAAAGGAGTCTAGACTTCCTCAGAGTAAAAAGGACCCATATATTTAGAGGATGGATTGAACAGTTTCCTGATTACCTTCAGTTCTGTTCTGCTCCACTTAAAGAACAACAAAGCATGTAGTTGGTGGGAGAAATTCAGGGATGAAGTTTGGAAACATATTGGGGCCAAAGCAAATTAGCATTCATTCCTCTCACAGCTTTATGACTCTCCTAACTTGGCCTCCTAAGCCAGAAAGTCTCCTTAGGCTCTGAAACTTTCTTATCCAACAAAATCCTTTTCCTTAGAAACCTTCTTCTCCCTTTCCTCCTGCCATGTCCATTTTGAGGAAATATTTATGTCTTCATTCTTATTTCTGAACTGGACAAATTACTACAATGCCTCAGTTGCCATTTTGCCCTGGAAGTTAATACACATTTCCTAAGACCTTCTCAAACTGGAGCATCCTCCACCCCTGCAGCCCATAGGTGAGCTCCTCCCCAAAGCTCTGTTTTGAGAAAGAGTTCAGAATGAAAGTCCAACTTTCACTCCAATACCTTCTTTGATTGAATTTTCTGGCTTGTCTACTTCTGACTTCTGTTCCTTTTCCTTCCTCCCTCTTTTCATTACTTCTTATAGATTGTCTTTCCCCTCTATAATTTAAGTTCCTGTAGAACAGAGACTGTGATCTCTGTTTCTTTATTTGTATCCTCAGCAATTAGTCCAGTTCATAGAATGTTGAAGTACTCAATAAATGCTTGCTAATTAACTGACATTATTCATAGGACAAGGGATTCATAGGACAAGGTAATGCAGCATGGCCTTTAGCATTCACAGCCAAAATATTTAAATGTACTTCAGCAGAATTGCTGTATAACATAGCTTTCCCCCATCCTATCCTTGGGAAATTAATTTTTGGGCCTCAATTATAGGACATTTATTACTATTAAATTACTATTAAATTATAGATTCAGTTCAGTGCTCTAGTCTTTCAAGATCTTTGGGAATCCTGAGCCTATCATTTAGGGTGTTATTTCTTCCTGCCAATTTGATTAGTATTATTTCTATCTTTTTATCTATGACTTTGCTATAAAAATATTAAATATTATATAGATAAACACAGATCCCTGGGAACTCTTGGAGAATTCTTCTCAAGTTAAAATTGAATGAGCAAGGTATTCATTCATTCCTGAAACTATCTAAATGTATTATAATATATAATGAATAAATCCAAAAGTATTTATTAAGCACCTATTATGTGTTAGACAATGTACTTAACTGTAAGATATTAATCATTATAAGATATCATAGGGGCAGCTAGGTGGCACAGTGAATAGAGAACCAGAGCCAGAGATTGGAGGTTCTGTGTTCAAATGTGACTCAGATTTTTTTCCTAGTTGTATGACCCGGAGAAAATTACTTAACTCCCATTGTCTACCCATTATCACTCTTCTGCTTTGGAACCAATACTTGGTATAGATAGTAAGACAGAAGGCAAAAGGTTTTTAGAAAAGACTTATTACAGATGGTTTCTTAATGAATCTAACTCTGAATCTATTACTGGAAAGTTTCTTATCTTTTATTTCCAATCCTTACCACCACAGATTGTAGACTTTACATGTACTAGGCATATTAAAAGACTATGTATTAATATTAAAGTCAAAACACTGGGACAACTAAACAATGAATTACACAAATAATTTGGAACTATAAAAACATATCTAATTATGAAAATGAAATTAAAATTACATGAGACATTAATGATTATGTTTCAAGAGCTAAAATGATAACCAGCAGGGATTAACAATAATGATTTCCCCCTGGAGAAAAGTATTCTAGTAAATTGTAGAATTGGGCTTTCCTCTGAACTATCGTAAAACAATTGTTCACTGCTGGAGAAAGGATTCAGGCTAAATTAGTCATGAATTCATAACATATTCCAATTAAATAGTTTCAAAATACAAAGAAATATTTTATGCTGCATAAATGATGCATTTATTATATGAGTCAAATGCAAAAGAGAAAAAAGCTACAAAAAGTGGGACACGGATTTTATCATCATATATCCCATGGCTAAGCCCCTATTTTTCCAGTTGGATGTAAAGAAATAATTTTTGAAAAATTCTAATTTAATCAATTATTTTTTTAAATTTACATTAGCAATGCCATCAAAATACAATAAAAAGATGTGTGGTGTATGTACTTCTTGGCACAAAGTATTTAACAAATACTTGTTATATGCTTGTTACTTAAGCATAAGTACCAATTATTTTCATTATCTCAGATAGCCTTAGAACTCTCTCTGTATTTTTCCTTTGACCTATCATACCTTACCAATATATTATCTATATATGGTATATGTCTACCTCCCAAAAGAATGCAAGCACCTTGGAAACAAGGATGGTGTCATTTTTTATAATTATAACACTGGAGCCTCTTACAGTGTTGTACATATACTTGACACTTAAAAAGTCTTCTTTAAAATGAGTAGAATTGAATTAAACAATGATGTGTACTCAAGAGATGTCATCATAAGTGTTCAAAACCACATACATCAAGATTCAAAAAGAATGGTGCTTTATCACAATGAAAGAGATGCAGCTACAGGGCAATATTAGTATACTCAAGATATCTAAAGAATGAGGTTCACGTTTCTACCCAATTGGGTAGATTTATACACAATAAATTTAGAGAAAGACAAAGATAAAACAGATATCCTATCAGTAGATATAGGCAAACTGTCCTGGTAAGAATATTTAAAGTGCTGAAATCACTGGTCCATCTACTGAAATAAGTAAACATCTTCTCTAATTCACTTGTTATAGAGCTCAAGTGAGGTAACAAGTTTAGAGAGTTGACCTTGGAATCAGGAAGAGCTGAGTTCAAGTCTTGCCTTTGATGTATTTCAACTGTGTGACACTGGACTAGCCATTTAATCTTTCATTGCCAAAGCAGTTCTTAAGGACTATCAATTACATATGGGCAGCCAGGATTCCACATTAAGTGGGATAGGCCTGGAGTCAGGAAGACTTGAGTTGAAACATGTCCTGAGACACTTACAAGCTGTGTGACTCTGGCCAAGTCATTTAACACTATTTGCTTCATCCTTTGCTCATTTATAAAGTGTGCTGGAGAAGGAATGGCAAATCACTCAACATCTCCATCAAGAAAATCCTAACACTCCCGAAGGACTTATGGGAAAGAATGCTAACCACATTAAGAGAAAGAACTATGAGAGTAGAAATGCAAAAGAAGAACATATGATATCATTTATTACATTATTTGGGGGTTAGGCCTTATAAGATCACTCTATAACAAAAATGAATAATATGGAAAAAGGTATCAAATAGATATCAATCCTTTGTACAAAAAAATTGCTTGTTGGCTCTGGGAGGGGGGAGAGAAGAGAGGAAGGAAAGAAAATGAATCATGTCAACTTGGAAAAAATATTTTAAAATAAAATAAAAAAAAACAAACCTAAATGGGATTGCAGAAAAATTGGATATAGCTGAAACAAATAAAAAACAACATAAATTACATATACTGCATTAAGATATGGAATTTCACTTTGGGAGTTCAGGACTTCCCCATACTAATGAAATCACACACTGTTACCATTCTACCCCACAAAAAAGTAAGGCAGAATAGATAAGTTCTATCAAAAATATATGATTTTAAGAGAATATAAAAAGTTTGCATATATTCACTTTAATAACTATAATATTAAGAGGAACATTATACACCCCACCCATTTTTGTAGTTGTCCATGATGAGGAGCATTCAGGACTAAAACTCAGGTCAATTCACAACAAAAATTTACTTCAAGAGTTTGTGTACCTGGAATTGTTGAGGTATGATTTCATGCAGCATGACTCAACAGAAAGACCAGTGGACTGGAAAGTGGCAAAGCTAAATATCCCATCATTCAATTCAGTTCCCTTGAATTCTATTTCTTCATTATTAAATCTGGTGATTAATCAGTGTTGATTAGATTAAATTATTTCTAAAGTTCCTTGCAGATCAAATTTCGAGGTAGGAAAATAAAACATAAAATGCCACACAATTTTGCCTGAACTTCATGCTACCTGCAAGGAATTTTGAAAAAAAAGGAGCAAAGATTAGTTGGAATTGATAAATCCTTTACTATCAATTGCTACCTAAAAAAGAATCTGGCTCCAAGTCCTAGGGAAAGAAAGAACAGAATTAGGAACTGATGAATTCGGTTTAGGGCTCTGCGCAGTCTGAGGGTAGCATAAACACAGTGGGTACAAAAAGGACAGAAACACTTAGAACTTTGCCCAATTCATTTTTCCATCTTGTTTCAGATTTGAAATTAATTAATATAAAATATTTAAAATGCCAGGTGTGGGAGCATTATGTTATCTCCTTGACTAAGTCTATCTTCCTTTCCATTGAAAATGAGAGAGGAACGATGGAGAGAGAAACAAGGTTGAGGGGGGGGAAAGAGGGTGAGAAAGGCAGAGAGGCAGAGAAAGACACATAGAGAGACAGAGAGACAAGAGACAGAGACAAGTTCCCATTTGCAGGTTATAGCAATTTCATCAGTAGATAGTGATATGACTAAAACCAAGTCATTCAGAATTTCATTCTTTCCGATGAGCATTATGATAAATTGTTCTATCTTCCTTTACACTTGTCATAGGCAGTTATGTACTATCAGAAGCCAGGGAATTAGCTGGCTATTAAGGTTGCTTTTAGTGGGTAATATTAGAACATATGTTTCTTTTATTATATTGGGGTTATTGTATTTATTAATTTTCCAAACCATGACAATCCAACAAAGAAATCAACTGAGATTTATCTGCAATTATTTAATATCATACATGTTTTCAAAGCCAGCCTGCAAAGATGATTCACTACTCATAGAGGAAAATTTACACTGCAGCTGCTGCTCCATCTGGGTATTTACTGTACTGTGGCTGTTGTTTCTCAACAATTGAGAAACTGTATAGGGAGTAGTATAAAATCAATGGTGGAAAATGATGTAATTCAGTCAAAGGTTTATGCTAATGTCAAACCTCAAGAGGGCAGCTTGCCCTTTCCAAAATAAGAGAACTTTATAGGCCAATCGGGAGTCATTTATCAGGAGTGACACACAAATCACATATTCACTAAACTTAGTTATACTCACTTCTCACCCACACATCATTGGAACACTTTATTATGCTTTTGTAGTTGAAAATCTTTTTTGAATTTCTTACATTAAAAAAGTAGCTGCCTTCAAGTTGACCTAATACAGTTTAAGGCTTATTGCTCTAACTGTTACCAAATGCATTAAATACTTTAGTGAATCTTCTGTCATATTGATTTCCCACATCAGCCAAAGATCTGCATGTCTTTCATAGGCCACCTTGGACTCTCATATTTAAGCTTTCCCTTGGGCATTTTCATCTGATTGGTTAACGTTCTTGGAATTAACAGAGATTTACACCCACTTGTTATATAATGGTGGTGCTATACAGAATTCTCTTTTTAAGAAAATGTGGACTGTGAGACTAAAGGCAAAAGGACAATGTATGGATGGGGAATCCATCCATCTATATATCTCTGTACACACACAAATATATACATACATGTGTGCATATAACCCATAGAGGCATGTGTAGATACATGTATAGAAATTGATAGATGAAAGATAGATATAGAGGTTGATAGAAAGATGGATTAGATAGATGAATGAGTAAAATATGTACATATGATGTTCCAAAAGTTAAAGCTTAAAATTTGACTGAGAATTTTGGAAGACTCTCTATATTCCCATAAAGAACCAGGGGAAACAAACAAACCATAGAGTCTATTTAATGCTGACTAAACCAAGTATGTGCCACAGTCATTAAGTATTTTTTGAGGATGACTACACAATAAGAAAGGTGTAAAGAACTAAGAAACAAGCAGACGAGATAAAACACCAAAAAGACAGTTCAGTAGTGATCTGAGCCTTAGTGATAGATTTTGTTGATCATAGGGTATGCTACCCTCCCTCTATGATGACAGTAGCTGATGTTGATGTGACAACTAGTTTTTTCACATTTTAATGTGATGTTTTATTTTCCCCATGTAATGTTGGCAAATAACTCAGAAACCAGTATTTATTTCCTTTTTTTTTAAAATAAGCTTCCTTTGATGACTTCCATTCTGGTTCTATATGGCCTCTTGTAGAGCCTGGTGGATTCTGCTCACACAGATTACTGAAGGGCCCCAAAGATGCAGTGGGGGAGATGAGAAATATACTTGGTATCAGGAGGACCAGAGACAAACTGATTGCTAGTGTAAGTTAGGGAAACTGTAAGATGACAGGGGTCAGTGGCAATGAAGTCTTCCTAATCCCTTCAGTACTCCTTCACCTCCCCCCTTCCTCTAAGCAGTTGGAAATCAGTTAACTGTCTGGTAATGGTGGATATTTCTAGCTTGATAACTTCTGGGACAAGATGATAAGTGGATGGAGACTAAACCCCTTTGTGATAATATCTTTGTATTATTTCCCCACATGATAAAATATGTGAATTTTGATGTCTTAGAAGCAGTTCACTGGCTCAGAGGTTAAGATCAACTTCAGAGCCACTAGTAAGAGGAACTTGGCTTATGGAGGATGTGAGTATTTCCCCAAATTATCTGTATCCAGACATAGTTCCTAGAATAAGAGTTTAATGATATCTGGGAATAGGAAGGGGGGACGTGGTTTAGGAATGATAGGTAAGGGAAGCTACCTAAAACAGCTATGTCAAAGAAGCAGCCACCCCCCCCCAAAGGGGGAAATGTATCTTGAATGGCTGATCTCATATCTAAACCCTAAATATTCTTCTTTCTAAACCTAGATAGCTAAACTAAGGTAGACTGTAGTAAAGCAGCTTTGACTGTCAGAGACTGAATGGCTCCAGCAGCTACACAGAGAGTATGTGTGCTCAGAGCCAAGAGCAAAGGACACAGGACCTTGCAAGAAGGGTGACCTCCCTTTTTATACCAGGACCCCAACTGCCTTTAGCTGCCCCCTCTCTTAGAGTTCTGGAGGGGGCACTATGGAGTTCTGTGATTCAGCTTGAACCCCTCTCAGATATATGGATACCACACTAGTCAATGATAAAGTTTATTGATTATGGATTCTATTTTATAGAGAGCCTGAAACAGGCTGAGAGCTTAGGTAAACTTTCACATACACAATGACAAGGTAATGATTTACAAGGTGGTACAATGGATCTGGTTTACCTCATTGAATCCAGACAGAGTTTTCTATAGCCTAATAAATCAATATATCAATATGTAACCATCTAGCCTAGGTTACCAGATAATACATACATCAGTAGTTTTGTAAAAACATTCAGTTACAATGGAAAGGGTGGAAAGAAGGGGTTTGGGGGCCTCAGGTAAGGAGTGAGCTACATGTTTAACTTCAGCTGAGCTCTGGCCTTGGTTTTACTGAGGATTTTAGTCCTCCAGAGCTTTGTTTCATGGAGGTCCTTGGGCTTTGCCCGTTAGGACCTCTTAACACTCCTCCTACTTTGTACACATACCCACACTGGCAAATGCATATATCTTTCTATGTTAATGTATAGAATTGATATGAATTATGGATGTATCATCATTAATGGTAGCAACTAGCTATGCATTATTGTATTTCTAGAACATTTCATAAACATTAAATTTCTCTACCATGGAGCATATAGATATTTTACAGAATCACATAATTTAAGATTTGAAAGGAAACTCAGAGAGTGCCTAGTCCAACCTCTAACAGATTAAGAATCTCCTCCATGACATCCATCCATTCTCTGCTTTAATATCAACAAGGGAACACAATATTCTTGAAGGTAATCTGTTTCACTTTTGGATAAATAATAAAAAATTTGTGTTTGTTTTTCCCCACCACCAGTCATCTTCACTGTTATTTCTTCCCACTGGAATCAGAGGATTTGGGTTTCAATTATGATTCTACCTATTAATGTCTGTGTGGCTTTGGACAAATTATTTAATTTCTTTGGGCCTCAGTTTCCACATATGTAAAATGATGAGTTTGTACAATATGGGTTCTAAGGTCCTTTCTGATTTCAAATATAAATCCTTGACATTATCATTCTATAATCAGAAGCTATCGAAAAAGTTAGTCAAATAAAAGGCTTACCAGCATTTTCTTAATTGATTTTTGGTTGGAAATAAAGAACTCCAAGATGGAAATTCATTTCACTAATAGCATCTTGCCTACACTGTATTCTTAGAAATTTACCTGGTCCGTTAAGAGGTTAAGATTTAACCAAACTCCTACAACTAGTCAACCAATCAGAGGCAGGGTTTGGTTCTAAGTCTTTCTGACTCCAAGACCAAGACTCTCTACCCATTTCACCCCATGGAAGGAAAATTGTTTTTCTATTTCATTCAACATATTACTTATGTCAAAGCAAGGTCAGAGGAGTTAAAAGGCAAGTTAGTCTTTGGACAGAAGCAAGAAGGCATCAAGGCTTTTTGTTTTCCTCCATAAAATAAGAAAAGACTTCTTCATGCTTTGCAGTAGTTCCCTTGCTCATCACAGAGCTGTATTCAGCCTCCCCTTTACAAATGCTGACAGAAGAAACAAATGGAAAAGAAAGTTTAAATATTCATGTACAGTCATTTGTATACAGAAGAGGGACTAGCTATTGCTGCAATTACTCAATTGCATAGAAGAATCTATCATCATTCCATATTTATACTCTTCACATTGAGGTGCCTGGGTTGATTGATACTCTCTGATACTCTTTTACACATTTGGCTGACAGGTGCTTACATCCATAGTTAGCCTCCTTTTTTCCCCTCCATGACTAAATACCCAGAAGATTTCCTTTCATGAATGTTTCTTCTGGAGAATTATTGTTCCAAATGGCTATCTCCCTTTTTCTTCCCAGCCCCTGGTGGACTTCCACCATGTGCTCAGTGAACTGGATTTTTTATATTGTTTATAATGTTTTCATCATTTGTTATGTATAGACTCTTTGGGGCCTTGAGAACCTCAGGGCACCATAAAAAAAGTGTTCTTTTTTAGATCTGGGGGTCATTAGATTCCAATCTACATATGATGGAGTATAGAGCTACACCCAGTGCAAGGGTGGAGGGGATAAAGGGACCAGTCTCCTAGGCATTTTCCCATAACAGGGCACAAGATGAAAAGCCTCCCTTTGCCTACAAAGTGGCACAGGGACAAAAAACAAGAAGGGTGCACAGGAAAAGGTAGTAAGGACATCTGGGAAACATTAGCTCAAATCAAGGGCAAGTATAGCATGAAAAGGAAACAGGAAACAGAGGGTGAGCCCTCTCCCTGACCAGGCTATAATCACTATCTGGAGAGAGAAGGTTTGTTGGTTTTTTTTTTTTCTTCAGCATTAGCAGTAGAAATTTGCCCTGATTTCCCTTGGTCTTCATGCCAGGAATCAAAGATGACTGCCATTAAAATGTGAACACTCTTCCTCAGAAATGACAACCACATTTAACCAGTTGACACTTTTCATGGACCAATACCCTGAAAAAAGGCAGAACAGGCACTTGGAATAATGGAATTTTCAAGCTAGTTGAGTCCTTGAAGGCATCTAACCTTTTATGACATAATATGTATAAAAGGCTCTGCCAACCTTAGCCCTTCACTTCCCCTCATCCCCACACAGCCCACCCCTAACTATGTATACTCAACACTGGAAAGCTCCTGGTGTGAAAAACACAGGTCAAAACTGTTGTTTTAATTTTAGTTTTTTGGAGATCTGCCTAGGGAACTGCTGAGTGGTTCACTAATTTGTCAATAGTGGAAAAATTACTAAGTGTTAGAAGCAGGTCACATACCAAATATCCTCGATCTTTTTGATGCTAATATCAGATTTTGATCTGTTCTACCATACTGCATGTTTGTAATCACTATACATGTCACTTACTATTATTTTATTTTATAAAGAGAAAACAGGCCCACAAGTGAGACATATAAATTTTAATCTGAATTCAGGAGAACAGAAAAGATCATCTTTCCTCAAAACAAACAAATCCCTGGTTAAATTCAAGGGTACAGTTCTACCACAAGGGTAAACAAATACAGAAAGAGATAGTTGGGGTCCAAAGGTTAACTTTTATGACTTTGCAATTTTCTCTATGCCAGGAAAACATTTTGTGAAAATAAAGAAAAAAGAAGGCTACTCCATGCTCCTCTATGGATTCTATTCTGGGGACTTTGACTTCTTGGCTAGAGAATGATTGGTTTAGATCAGTGATTCCTAAAGTGGGTGCTACTGCCCGCTGGTGGGTGCTGTAGCGATCCAGGTAAGCGGTGATGGCCCCAGGCACATTTATCTTTCCTATTAATTGCTATTAAAATTTGAAAAAATTAATTTCTGGGGGGCTAAGTAATATTTTTTCTGGAAAGGGGGCGGTAGGCCAAAAAAGTTTGGGACCACTGGTTTAGGTGTACCTTGGATTGGAAAATGAAAAGGTGAATCTTGACTCTAACATTAACTTGCTATGTTTCTTTAAACAAATCATTTAATCTCTGCTTCTATTTCCTTGCTTACCAAAGAAACTATCCTAAAAAAAAAGGAAAAAAAAAAACACTCTTCAGTTCAAAAGTACTCAATAATGTGATTTACTTTATATGATTATTTCTAAAAAGCAATTGACAACTTAAGTACTTCCTAGAAATAAAGTGGTGGTAAGTGGTTTTATGATATAACACACTGAGAATTTCTGTTTTCATTAGTCTTAAGATGAGAAGAATTTTCATGCAAAAAAATTTAAATAACATGAGATATAGGAATACTTAGACTGGTGAAAAGTAAAATTTGGAATTTTCTTTTTCTGTTTTGAAAGATTGTTGGAGAGGGATGCAGGCCTATGATTTCAGCAGTATAGAAATATGTTGGTGAGAAAATTATTTTTTATTATGTATTAGAGAGAAGAGTTGAACTCAGCTCGTCATAAATTCAAGGCCAGTTCTCTAGTCATTTTGAGTTGCTTCCTTTCACATACAAAGTGGCATTTCTAAAATTTCCTCTTTGAAATGAACAGTATTATTTTATATTTTTATATATTTATTACTAATTGTATTAATAGTATAATATAATATAATATCATTTATATCAAAATATATTTATATTACATATACATAATGTGATATATATCATATTATATACATACATGTATGGGATGTGATATATTTATATTGTTACAAATAAAATTGATGTAATAGAGTATATTTAAAAATATTAGGGGTTTATTGTAATCCATATTGATAACTAAGAAAGCCACGTGCCTACTAAGATCTAATTCACATGCCCGTCATACTTTCCCCTCCAGGCTGCTTCCTAGGAAAGAGAGCGTGTGCCCCAATCACATCCTGAGTCTTATACCTCTCTCTATGTAATCACACTTCCTGCCCACATGTATTACACAAGAGGAATTGTGGGAAATGTAGTTTTGAAAGAGTCCTAAATGTCCACAGGAAGTTTAGACCAGGGTCCTCAAAATCAGTTAGTTCAAAGAACCCCAAATTTCCAATATCACAGTATATGTGTTTGTATATATACCAAACATGTCAATAAACTTGGTTACAACTCCACTTTGCAACAATATTTGTTCAAACTTAGTAGAGTCGCAGTCAGTCTATCAGAATTTTTGGCTATATACTTTCCTTAGGATGATGGGTTGACTTAATGCAAATATTAATATCATAGAAATAGGTCTTGATCAAAGACACATGTAAAATCCAGTAAAATTGCTCATTGGCCACAGGGAGGTGGGGGGGTAGGATGAGGGGAGGGAAAGAACATGAATCATATAACCATGGAAAAATATTTTAAATTAGTCAATTAAATAAAATTTTTCAAATTAAAAAAAAGATGATGGGTTGGGATTTGAGTCCAAAGTGTTTCTAGTCTTTTAAAAAACACATTAATACTGTTAGATTTGGAATTCGAAGGCAATTCAGAAGGTCATCTAGTTGAATCTCATTTCACTGATGAGGAAAATGAGGCTCAGAGCTTTCAAAAATCACTGAGAGTGCCTCAGCCAATCAAGAGCATATTCAAGTTCTTTCAGTGCCCAGAGTTATACTTTCCTGGGCCTGGTGACTTGAATTCAAGAAGCACAAGTAGATGTTTTCTTAATATTAATTCACTTGTCTTAGATATCAATTCCATTGTAATAATTTTATTATGTAATTTCTAGCAAAAAGATCATTGAATCTCTATTGAGTTATGAATTACTATTGATTATCATTTGTGAAAATCTATCAAATATCTTCTTTTTTCATCATTAAGGATACCCTTGATACATGTGGAGGTAGATCATTCTCATAAAGATTCTACAGGCATGTAATAGCAAACATTTAAGACAGACAACAGTTCGAGAATAACTGGTTATTTTATTTTTTTCTGATCACATTTTTTCATAGTAATAATATCCTTGAATTTTTAAAGATATTGTGTTTCTTTTCCTTTTTCATTTATATTGGGAACTTATCCTTTGGTACCCTCAAAATTGTGTCACCTCCAGCCTGAACCTCTGTATAAACTCAGTCTAATATAACATCTCTCATTTTACTTTCTAGTGCTCTTTCTACTTTCTCATGATACACACAGGGAACATTATGCTAGAGTCCAAATGCGTTGGCTGCACATTAACTGATAGAATAGTTTGCTATAGTAATCTTAACATATATTTTCCAAATTTTCTCTATTCATTATCCGCCTCCAAATGTTAACCTCACATATTCTTAGGATGATTTGGCTTTGCCCAGTCTCTTGCCAAGCTTTCTTTAAACTTATTTTTTCCTTCACTACTTCATGCTGATTTATGAGACAATATCTTGTATAGCCTTCCACCATTATACTATGCAATGTTTTTACAAAAAAAAACCATATATATATATATGCATACATACACATACACACACACACATATATATATATATGTATATATATATATATACATTATACTATATTAAGTCAATTCTACCATGGGTTGACATATCGTTCTACTTATCAAGGAGATTAAACTCTTGTTGGCCAAAGCACATTACCATGGTTGCTTTAAACTTGATGCTGTATCCTCTATTTTCATACATTCATACAAGCAGACCCAGAATATAATCCCAAATCATCTCTGCCTTCCTCAACAGGTCTTCTGACATGCCTTCTTCATAGTGAAGATTTCCTTGACTTTCCCATAAAAGTTCCTGATTTTTAAAAGTGATTAAAACAATATTTGAAAATGTCCCCTTACTTGACTTTAAGTCATGTTTAGTTCTATTAAGGATGGATGATAATAGATTCAAGGTGAGGAGAAAACTTCAGGGGCTTAAATTATCTCCATGAAATATCTCATACTTTATATAAATTGTTCTTTACATTAATATTTTGCTGATGCATTTTCAATAAAGGGCAAGTTTGTTATATTGTCAAAAATTAATACTAAATTGAGATATTTTTGAAGAATGATTTCTCTTTTGGCCCCCAAGAACAGTTTGATTTTAAAATTATAAAATAGTCTCTCTCCCAGGATATAAAAGTCGATTGGATCCTCCCTTCCTTTGTCTAGCTCTTTTGTCTTCCTTAGGGATAACAAAGTTAAGGGCATTTCATGGCTTTTGTTCCAGGCAGGGTAGAAATCTGCTCCTTATGGATGTGTAAATTAAAATTATCTCAGTATTGAAGTCAGTCAATCCTAGCAACCAGGTTGAAAAGTATGGTTTTCCAACCATGTGGTAAGGAAGAAAGGATGTATTGGTGTCCTTCTGAGACCTGCCTCTTACTATGATAAAGTATTATGTGAGAGATCTCTGAGTCCACCTTCTGAGTGACTATTTTGCAGAGATGTTCTGGGGATAGATTGGGTGATGTCACAAAGGGTACATAAAATGTGTGCCAGAGGCAATCAGTCCTTTTTTGACCCTTTCTTTTGGCTTCCCTCTAACTCTTTCTTATTCAGTCTAGCTCCTTAACTAGTCTCATTTATGCCTCTCTCTCTGGCCCAGTTCTCCTGACCAGCTGTTCTCACTTAGATCTCACTCTTTTTTTCTCACTCAACTGACCTGCTTAGTTGATAATGCTTATGCCTCTCTCTCTTGTGCCCTACCTTCTTCTCTCTTTGAGTTTCCTGGAATATCTATTCAAACTGTGGAGGGAGTCCACTAGCTAGTTAGAAATCTTGAGTGGTCTTTTAATAAATTAATATTTTAAAATGAAAAATACAGCCTCCAAAGAATTTCATTCATTGTAATGTGAACATCAAATATTCTAGCATTTTCAGTACACTTGACTTTTTTATATAAAGTAGAAACTGAGTCAAAAGTTTTTCAATAATCAGTTAAGGCAATGTAAATATGGCAATTTTGATTGGCTTCTTCAATAATCATCAAAATAATAATGTATTGTTCTTTGTACTCTGGAGACTTTTTGACATCTCATTTTTGGTCCTCAGATAATTTCTTGTTTCTTGTGTTTATATATATAAATATATGCACATATATTTATATATACATAAAACAAACTGTAAATGTTTTAAATAAAGCACATAAACAAATGACTGTCTGATCTTTCTAGGATATTGGGGTTCTTATATTTTGATAATAAATACTTAACTTCTGTTAAGAAAGTTAAAATCAGACTTTCATCTAAGAAAAAAAATGGCAGAATAATTTGTTAGTAATTCACGGGCCATTGTGAAGTGTTTGAGACACTAATAATAGATTTTATACAGTCCTTTTCCTATTTTTTTAGAGAAACTAGAATTTCAAATGTGTCTTTTCATATCTATTTTGGCATTTATTTTTTAAACAGGTCACAAGCATTCTGTTTTGCATTTAAACAAATTTATACTTTCATTAGATTCATTTCTAATATTAAAAATAGAGAAGTCCAGAAAATAGGCAACATGGCTTGCAGAGGACGGTGACCAAATCTCAAGAAATATGTGATGAACGAATTAGACATGAGAAACATGGGTAACATCCAAGTTACCTCCTTAGCCAATGTAACAAGGAACTTCTGGAAAAGATGGATAACAGCTTGAGTGACAGGTTCCTTGGTTACAGAACTTGGAATTGACCCGGCTGGCATGAGCCAAGGGCAGAAGACAGTTGGGACCACCTCTATAAAAGCCCACACATGGACTGAGTCACCCAGGAGCTCGGTTTTCAGGAGGGGACCTGGGGAGTGGGTGGCGAAGGGAGGGTAAGCCATAGACCTGCTAATCCAGCATCCGTATCTCATTATCACAAGAAATTTCATTCATCTTGTTATTAAATTGAGCTGAGAGACAAGAACAGCATAGCTGCTAAGAAGAACATCACTATCCCACCCCCCTTTCTTTGGTTCAGATCATGGCCAGACCAGACCAGGGACTGTGAGAGGGGAAGAGTCTCCAGCCAATATCAACCTACTGCTCCTAGATATAGATCACCTTAGGTCTAGAGACTTAGCATAACATTTTCCCAACACCTCTTTCCTTGTCCTGTTCTTACCCTTTTGAGTTAAAGCAATAAACCCTTTTGCAACTTAATCCAAGTGAAGATTGGTATTCTTACCCAGGCTAGTAAATATATACAGCCCCAGGGAAGGGATTTATCGACCACAGTCAGAATAGCCTTGTCCATTTAGCACACCAACAACCAGCCCATAACCAACCTTATCATCAAACACAGCCCCAAGCCAGGGAGCTAGAGGAGCTGTTGAACATACATGCAGCCCCTCATCGGATTCTTGGCTTGGGCACTGTTAAGAGGCAAGGGCTTGGCTAAACTGAACACCCATAAGCCCTGGTGGTTACCAGCACATCTTGGTGATCCCACAGGCAGCCCAATCCATCACTCACAGCCTTAGATTCTCCTACCACCTGAGGAGCTTGTCAGGCCCAGCTTACAGAGTTGAGCCCCAACAGAGTGTCTTAACACCAATCATGGGCTTATCACCAACATAACTACACTACCCCCTTCACTCATCATGACCAAACACATCCCCATATATTCTTGTTGAAGTTTGAATTTCAACAAAACCATTTCATGATTGGTAAATGGAAAGAAAAATTGTTATCTTGATTTATTAGGAATAAGAGTAAATCCTTATTAAGAATAATAATATTTATTAAGAAATATTGAATATTTCTAGTATCATAGGACCTTTCAGAGCTTATTCTCAATTGACTTATCCTATTGAAAACAGTGTCATTTTTTATGATACAATGAAGCATTAGTATTTCCTTCCATGGTTCATACAGCTGCCAACATGATTTTCCTAATGTAAAAGTTGGTCCACGCCACTCTCCTGTTCAGTGAACTCTGGTGGCTTACTATTGCTTCTAGGATCAAGTCCAAATTTCTGTTTAGTAATTTCCCAAACTCATGGATAAGCCTTCTTACAAGACAAAAATTAGCTCCCATCACTATCCTTTAGCAAAATTGACAAGTGTCATCATCATCTAATGTTGTTTTATTCAATCACTTTTTTCCCAACATGTCCAACTCTTGGTGACTTCATTTGAGGTTTTCTTGGCAAAGATATTGAAGTGACTCACCATTTCCTTCTCCAGCTCTTTTTGTAGATAAGGAAACTGAGGCAAACAGAATTAAGTAATTTGATCAGTCACACAGCTAGTAAGTGTCTGAGGTCAGATTAGAACTAAGAAGATGAGTCTTCCTGACTCCAGACCTAGCATCTATTCATTGTGCAGCTCCTCATTCAATATTATAGAATAAATAAAATTCAATAAAAAGTCTAATCGCTGTTCCTTATACATAACACTCTATCTCTAGAGTCTGTTCATTTGTACACTTAGCTATCTCTCAGGCCTGGAATACTCTCCATCTTCACCTCTAACACTTGCTTCTCAGTTTTCCTTAAAGACTTAGTTCAAATCCTATTTTCTAAAACTATTTTCTAGTCTCCTATCCCAATCTCAGGACTGTGTAACCTTTCTAGGGGTAAGAACTTTAATTTTATTCTTGGGTTCTCAGTGCCTCACAACAATCATAATAAATGTTAAAAGTAAGTGCTATTTTGAATGCTGAAAAAAAGTTCAGATAAGCAATTCTGAATCACTTTAGGTCTTGAAGGGAGAATAATAGGATTCATTTGTAGACATTAGTGTAGGCTATGTTGACATTCAAATATGATAGGACTCATCACTCCTCATGGTCACCTTCACAAGGCTTCATGGAGAACTACTGTTTAATTTGGTGAACACTAATTGTGTTCTTACAATGTAATAGCTGGGTACATTGGGATTAAAAAATGATAGTATAGTGTAATAGAAAATAGGCTGAATTTGTAATCATAAGACCTGAGGTCCCTCCCTCAAAAGTTTATATTTCCTGGCTACATACTGTCATTTATGCCTCATTTTCTTTTATGTAGAAAGGGCTTCATACTTGTTGTCATTGAAAGAAGTTATTGTGAGTTAGGTACTTTGCGAATATTAAGACACCCTATAAAAGTCAGAGTATGATGGCACAACTTTCCAGCAGCATATATCCCCAGGTAGGAGAGTGTTCTTCCTAAAGAATCTAGAATACTAACAAGTTCTAAAACTTCTATATAACCCCTTCCTGATCTAGACCTCAGCACTGCACTCCAAATGGGACAGAAGGATTTTTCTCTTACTCATCCCAAACAATCCCTGCAATCTGGTTTTAATCATTTCTATTCCTAACATATCCCAGAAGTATTTCTGTCTTACCTACCATACACAGCATCCTAGAATGAGTACTCATTCTTACTACCTTGTGTAATTTGAATCTGTTACCCTAAAAATTATGATCCCCAGCAAAACTACAATTCCCAGTACCCTACTCACCTCCTGTCATTACGTGCTGACATAGACAGGATATAAATTGGGTGGAGTTCTGAGTCTAGGCCCTTTTTTCCTTCCTGTTGGTGTCTTTGGTGGAGTGGGTTTTTTTTTTTTTGAGCAGGTAGAAAAACTTAGTCATTTGGTTCTATTTTGTCAGATAATAACCTTTATAAAATTAATACTTAAAGTATTGTACATTAATTTAAACTTCCACAACCTGCCATTAATTTAATGCAAGCAAAACTCTTTGTCACAGGCTAACTAAATTCCAATCATGTTAGACTTTTGGGGTCAACAACTCCTTCAGAATAATTGTGTTTGTTGTCAACATTCCTGTGACCATGGAAGATTTGATTCTGATAATGAGAGGTTGGCTCAACTGGACATTTTCACATAAACAAAATATATTAGAAATATTAGCAAATCATTTCCCATGCCTTTATTTCCCAGTAAAAAGTAATGGAATAAAAGTGGCTACAGTTCTCTGTCTAAGTAATGGACATATGGACTCCTTATTTCTCCTAGCTGCTGCCCATTTTTTCCTAATATGTAACACTTCAGTCAGGCACATAATGAGAAGTTTCAAAACAACCAGACTAACAAAATTAACTCATTAATTGACATAATTTCAGCTTTGATAATCAAGTGAGAAAATTCCATATTTACTTTTTTATGACAGAAGGCAAGAAAATTAGGTGCTTCCTTTGATTTGTCTTCAAATAATACTGTTATAGATCCCATGAGATTAGATTTGGGAAGAATGCTGGATCTCTTCTTATCCAGTGTTCATATTTTAGAGAGTAATGTAAGAGCTAGAGGAATTAATCAATTGACCCACGTTTATATAGGAAAGAAATGAGTACAATGTCATATCTTCTAGTTAAAGGGCTTTTGCTTCCCCCTACCCAATGATAATGGCAAGAAAAATAACTAATAAACAAAAGTGAATAATATCTCAGTGTTTCATTTTATATGAGAAATTAAAACTAAAACCTCTATTTCTGAACATATTATTTAGTACACCAGAGAATATACATTCTCTAAGTACTTCTTCCATTACCTTCCATTAATTATTTTCCCTCTTTACCAAAATGATTCCTGACACAGTTTTGGTGACTCTGACAGGGATGGAACAGATGAGTATTAAAAATCTACATAGTGAGAGTTTTCCAGGTATGCTAACACCCTGCTTCTATTTGTTCCAAAATGACTGGAGTTGCATTCCATTTTGCAAGACAGAAACATGCCAGAAGGAAGTCGAAGGAACAAAGGAATGAAAATCAGGGATCTAGTGCTAGCTCTGCCAATAAACACCCGTGTGTGACCTTGGGATAAGACACTTCTTATCTCTGGGCCTGTTTCCTAGCAGTAAATTGATGAGGTTAAACTGGGTGAACTCTAAGGTCTCTTCTTCCTCTAAAATTCTCTACCTTGGGCTCCTTCCTCCAGTGATTAAATAGTTTTGCCTCAAAGCATTCACCTCTCAATGCTGCCCTCCAGAGGTTAACGTAGACATGGCTTCCAAATTCTAGAGCAAGGATCAGATGTCTGCAAATTGTAGATGGTGACAGAGGATCTGATCAATTTTCTTTGTAAGCATGTGATTCCAATCTTTTAGCCTAGATTAAGTTACAGGCACTTGAAAGCTGAAAGAGAATTAACTGACCAAGTTTTATTGCCCATTCAGAAAGCAGAACAAACTACAGTTTCTCATTTATATGCTAGGGGTGTGCAGTGAAGCAATTGCTCCCTGAGGAACGGTTTTTATGAAGAGACTAGAGGCCAAGGGCCTTTGTGCCTGAGCACCCAGCAGAGAACACGGCTATTGTGCAAAGGCGATCCATCCTGCCTGAAGAAAAGGTGCCAGGATGGGGTTTCAGATTGAGCATGATGTCATTCCCTGATGTGTTCCTGCGAACAAAGCAGAGGAGAATTTCTTTAAAAAAATGCTCTTTCAGAGCTCTCCTAAAGGTCAAAGGTTCAAGGGCTTTGTGTGTATTTTAGTTCTTTGGGGTAATATCATTGCCCTATGTTTTCAAGTCACCTCCACATGAAAACATAAAGGAAAGGCAGTCTTTGGCATTTAATGCATCTTGCAAATCATCTAGTATTTTGCACCTTATTTTGAGGGTGGTCTAGCCCTGTAAACTCCTACCAGGTTTCAGCTTTTAAACCAGGATTTCTGAGAAAAGACCACCTGGTACAATGACACAGATTTTTAAAAGCTAATGGTTATTTAATACAGCAAGATTCATGACATTCCTTCCTTCAATACTAACATTTACAGAAGGGGCAGTGAGGTGGGGTAAGAAGATCTCTGGCCTCAGAGTCAAGAGACCGTTTAAAAGTCTTGGCTTTAAAACTACTAGTCTTCTGTCCTTGAACAAGCTACCTGATCCATCTAGGACTCAGTTTACTCTTCTGAAAAATGAGGTTGTTAAAATTAAAATATTATCTTATGTTTCATTTTGTAATTCTTTATAAAGTAAAAAATAATCATAGTACGGTAAGATTAATTTCTCAGACTTATCTTAAGTAAAAGGCCTTAAATAGAAGGCCTAGAAGTTGGAATGATCTGGGTTCCAATATGCAATAGTACTCCTCAAACACATTTTGGTAGATGAAATTTCCTTTTTGAGAGGTTCTTATATCGATGAAATCTCTCTTCCTCTCCATGTAGCATTTTGATTTGCTGTTTCTTTCTGCCTCTGTTTTTCCATGTCTCTCTCTCTGTCACTCATGAGTTTTTCTATACATATATATGCATGGCAATTACATATGTAATATGTAATGTATGACTGTGCATTCAGAAAAAAATAGGTTTCCAACAAAAGAATTGAATTTTTCTGTTGATATTTATTTTTAGTTGACTATTTGTCTGTCATTTTAACTTTGGAATAAATGAAACGCTTCCCTCAATTACTTATCAAGCTATCTTTTATAATTAAAAAAAATTTTTAAAGGATTTCAGTAAAACAAATCCTTGTTATTATGATTATGCAGCATGCTGAATAGCTTTATTTTTGCTGTTTGTTCTTTCCATTTATATTGTGGTTGTTATTATATATTGTTTTCCTTCTTTAGCACTTTGCATCAGTTCAAATAAGTTTCCAAGGGAATCCTCTAAAAATTTTATATACATTATCTGAAAACCATTCTTTGATTGCTCTAATATTTGGATTCTTGAGTAAAAAGATATGTGCCTTTTAGAAGCTTCTTGCCAGAAGTTTAAAATTGCTTTCCAAAATGATTGAACCAATTCACCAATTCCCTAACAAAATAGTAGTGTGACTCTCAATAGGTCCTCAAATATAGATTCTCATTTTCTGTTACCTTTATCAATCTTCTGAGTGTAAGGTAAAATTTCAAGGATATTTTGATTCGTACTTCTCTTACTTATTTTTTTAGTGATTTGAAACTATCTCATATTTTTACTAAACTGCAATGTTTCTTTTGATATTTCCCATATGTTTTGATCATATGGATACATTCAGGAATTGGTGTTATATATTCATTAATTCCTTATATATCTGGGGCATCAAAAACACCTTCATCTTTGCTAGGCTTACAGGGGTTATATACTGGAACAAAGTACCCCTGCCTCATTTGCAAACATCTGGACCAATCAAAAGCACAAGATGGAAGGCAGCTAAGTGTCTCAGTGGATTGAGAGATAAGCCTAGAGACAGGAGGTCCTGGGTTCAAAGCTGACCTCAGATACTTTCTAACTGTATGATCCCAGGCAACTCATTTAACCTTTACTTCCTAGCCTTTACTGATCTTCTACCTTGAAATCAATATACAGTATTGATTCTAAAATGGAAAGAAAGGGTTCAAATAAAGAAAACATAATGTGTTCAGAAAGAAACCTCTATCCTCCTTATTAAGCCTCTAAGCTGTTTGAAGTCCTTATGTTGCTGTGTTAGTAGGTAAAGCAGAAACAGTGAAATCTGCTTTCTGATTTCCTGAATCAGATTTGCTCTAAAACACAGAAATATGGAAGAACAGTCATTTGAAGAGTAGTAACTCAGTATTTACTATCTGCACAAGATTGTGGTAAGTGTTGAAGTTATGAAGAAGAGCAAAAAGGTCCCTTTCCTCAGGGAGCTTGCATTCTAATGGGGGACACAAGTATGAAGATAACTAAGTACATACACATTTGCTGAGTCAATGGAAAGCAATACCAGTGGGAAGGCATCTGTACCTAGGGAAGCTATAAAACATAAAATTTTAGCTAAATCTTGAAATAAGCCAAGATTAATAAGATAAAGAATTGACAGGGGCAAATCATTCTTGGCATTAGAGACAATTAGGAAAAAGCCATAGCTACAAGATATGAAGCATCCTGTTTGAGGAATAACAAATAGGGCACTATGGTTTGAGCATAGAATAATAGGTTTATGGAGGAAAGTAAAATCTAAGAACACTTTAGAGACAGAAAGGTATCAGGTGTGAAAAAGAAATTTGATCCTGTAAGCAATAAATATGTACTGGGCCTCAATGAGAAGGCAGCTGAAAAGCTGAAATGGTCAGATCTAGACTTTAAAAAGTCACTTGATTTGGAAAAAAGGGAGTCTTGAGATAGGGGATCTATTATTATTATTATTATTATTATTATTAATTGTCATAATCACCATTGTTGTCATTGGTATTGATATTGTCTTTAATAATAGTAATAGAAGCTAACATTTTGATTCAGTCCAGGCTAGACCAGGTAAATGTCTGAAGTGGTCTGGTAGATACATGAGTGGAAGAAAGAAAAAAGATGTAAATGAGTGATATGAAGAAAAAGTAATGAAATTTGGTGATAGATTATATGTGTATTGTGAATAATAGTAAGGAATTGAGAATGACTTCAGAGTTGCAGGGTAGATAACAGATGATGGTGACAGCAGTGGGGAAGGATGCAAGATGAGTGTGTAAAGGCAGAAGGATGATGTGTTTTGTTTTGGTTAGAATGAGTTTAAGATTATTAATATTTCTCTTGATAACTTTAATTCCAATTCTTGATTCATCTTGTCTGTCATTCCTTATGATGTATTATTATGTTAAATGAATAACACGACTGTATATAGCATTATATTTCTCCTTTCCCAATCTTTAATTGTTCCAAGATCATTTGTAACTATTGCTTCTTAGCCTGCTTATAGCTTCCTCAGGAGATAAGTAAGATGATCTGGTACCCCCAACTCTTTGAGGACTTGTCACATTTTGTTCTGATCCACAAAATCAGGTGTTTTTATTTTTCCTTTATCTCCCTTGATTTCTCCATTGGGAAATGTTGATAATTTTGTCTCTATCTCCTCTGCCTCTTTGAAAACCAGCAAACTTGGGGAAGATGGCAGAATAGTGCATAAAGATTCCTTCCCCTTCTAATACCCAACACAAACAGCAAAAATAACTCTACAGAGGGCAGCTGGGTAGCTCAGTGGAGTGAGAGTCAGGCCTAGAGACAGGAGGTCCTAGGTTCAAACCGGGCCTCAGCCACTTCCCAGCTGTGTGACCCTGGGCAAGTCACTTGACCCCCATTGCCCACGCTTACCAATCTTCCACCTATGAGACAATACACCGAAGTACAAGGGTTTAAAAAAAAAAAAGAACTCTACAGAATCAATGCTGAAAGTGACAAAAATAGACAGGAATTAGGAGAGAAAAAGTCATGGACAACTAGGGAAAGTTTCAGACTGTTCTTGCCTCAGTCCCACAGTCTAAAGGCCCTGGGGTCAGAAACAGGGCAAAGAGAGTGGAATCAACAAGACAGCCCCTACAGAACAGGATCAGCAACCTCACCTAGTATGCTGAGCCCGGAAACTTGCATCCCTGAGGAAATTACTAGAATTTGCAGTAGAATCTGCTTGAGACAGCTGTGTCTGCTACAGCCTTGATTCAAGAGACCTCTGTTGCCCTGTGGCAAGAGATTAGCAGAATGGACACAACAGATGGACACTACAGGTGCTGGTCCCTAAGATCAGGAACTCAAGCCTCACTGATAACAAACAAGGTAGTTTGGAGACAAGAAGCAAAGACAGGACCCTTGCTATGTCTGGGGCTGTGGTAGAGAGAGAGGAAGAATGAGGATACAGTACACAACATTCAATGTAGTTGCTGAGGGACTAAGGTCCCATCAGCTGTGGTTACTCCCAGGAGAGTAAAGTCCCTATTTGCAGTCATAGGGTAAGGTATATAGCTGCTTGAGGTTGCAGTGGCAGAGGTACCTACAGGCTCTGGTCAGAAAAAAACTGAGGTTCAACAAAGCCTGGGGAGATCAAGGGAACCAGGAGTACATTAGACCTTGGACTATAAAAATTAGAATAACTAAATAGGATCCAAGATAAAACAAACACACAAAAAATCCCAAAACCTAAGGTAATATACATCAGCACACCAGGAACCCTGAGACAAAAGTCAGTAATGAAGCCTATTGGCCTAGCTGCTAAAATTAAAAAAAAAAATTATATATATATATATATATATATATAAATATACATATATGTATATATATATATGTATGTATGTATGTATGTTTTGTTTATTTCTTTTTATGAGCAAGCAAAGGAGAAAAAACTCAACTCTTGATAGCCATTATAGGGATATAGATGACCTTGACTCAAACTCAGAGGATAGTGAAATAAAAACAACTACTTTAAAAATAGCAAATAAATACAATAAATGGCCATAATGTTCAAAAAGAGC
>NC_058130.1:432366515-432402097 GCF_016433145.1 Gracilinanus agilis
GAGTGCTGGGAGCAGGTGACATCTTTTCTCTCTCTCTCTCTCTCTCTCTCTCTCTCTCTCTCTCTCTCTCTCTCTCTCTCTCTCTCTCTCTCTCTCTTTCTCCTAGCTTTCTAAGGTAGAAGAAAAGGAAGGAAAAAACTAAAGGAGCTAAAGTGATTTCCTTTTCCAACTTGGGAAACACTAGTGACTATCTATTGCTGCTTCATAAATTGTTTTATCTGTGAGAATGCCAAAGAAAGATCTGGTCTTTGTTTGAACTCTGAGTCTGCTAAGACTCAGAGTTTTAACTCAGTTCTTGCTGAGGTTCAGCCAGCTGGTCTTTGTTATTTTTAAAACTTGAAGACAAAATTAAGAATCATATACTTTATATAATGATAATAGTGTTAGTTTATCGAAAAATAGGGAAATTTTGGGTTAGTCTGATGAGGAAGGATTATTATAGCCTGTGGAAACAGGAGAAGCAGTTTGTTGCAGAACTAGGGAACTTTATTTGGGTGGAGTTAGAATCCCTTAGAGTTAGAAATCCTTATAATCTTAATAGTTTATTTTTGTATAACAAGAGTTTCCTTAGCATCCTTGAGCCTGGCCTGAAAAGTTCACTTATGAGCTTCATTTCAATTATTTAAACTGAAGATACTTTGTAAGCACAGAAAGCAGAGCACCAAATCAGTTTATATCCACAATCAATTCATTAATATATTATTTTTACAATGGGAAAAGTCATCTGTGGCCCTTGGGAATGGCATCATTACCTGGGTATTTAGAAAGGATGTATATGTATGGAAAACTTTAGGTTGAGGTGATTGGAATGGAATGAGAAGAAATGGTAGTGTGTTGTAGAACTGAAGGAGGTAGGGTGGAAAGGCTATTTCGTATGGAGAAGATTTAGTGGAAGGATTGCCATGGAGAAAGGTAGCTGTGGATAGAGGTCTGGTAGTACAGTCTCATCTGACCTGGAATAGAGAGAATAATAAACACAATTAGAAAGACTAAAAATCTTAACATACAAAGAAACAGGTGGGAAAGGGGAAGGGATAAGGGAGGCACTAAGAGTCTCCTTGTGGGGGAAGGATAAAAGATAAAGAAGGATGGAGTAATCAAGAGGGTTAGAAAAAGGATGGAAGGGAGGGATGCTTAAAGGGGAGTACATAACATATAACGATAAAAAATAATAAAGGCTGATATAATAATATAAATTAGTATTTTAATTAAAGCCATGCTGATAGATAAAGTCATTAGACCACATGCTTGTAAGAATTCAAAACTGCTGCCCCAGTCATTATTGTTACCTCTCTTCCTGAGTCTGCTGGCCAAGAGGCCACTCCCTCCTAACCCAGGAGATTTAAACTGACCTCTGCGTGGTGACATAGGCGTCCCCATGCCCAAAGAACAGGAAACAGAAACCCGTTGGACCACGGGAAATGTAGTTTGATAATTTCCACGTGTCCATAGAAAATACATATATATACTTTTAGATAGCATCTCCCAAATTTCACTCTTACAATCAAAACTTAGGGGGATAAAGTAAGGGGATAAGAGAGGAACTCCTAGGACAAGATAGGGAAGGAATTATTAAAATTCAAAATATCAACAAGAAGGAAAGCACATTTGTGGAGATAAGGAAAGGATGTTTGGAAAGACAGATAGAATAAGAATGAAAAGATAAGGAGGAAGGGACAAGGGAAGGAACTTAGGAATGGTGGGCCAATATGGAACTATGAAGGCAAGGGGAGAGGATAAGGGAAAACTTTTGAAAAAGGGTATGAATTAGAGAGATATTGGTCAAAGGAAATGGGACATCTGAGGAGAGATATGGCAAAAATAAAGGATGAGGGACACAAATAGTGAGAAATAATGGATAGATGGAAATGCACAGCTTGTATCTATGACACTGAATGTAAATGGGAAAAATTCACTCTAGGAAGAAAACGGATAGCAGAAAGGACCAAAAACCAGGACCTGACAATATGTTGTTTACAAGAAAAACACAGAAAATGAGAGATACATATACTGTGAAGGTGAGGGGCTAGAGCAGAATATACTATGCCTCAGATGATCCCAAGAAAGCAGGGATAGCAATTTGAATCTCTAACAGAAGTTGGAGCTAAAATCAATATATTTGGAAGGGATGAGCAGGGTAACTATTATGTTGGGGGAGTACTATGAATATTGAAACATTTTGAATATTGGACCTGAAGATATCAATTATCATAAAATTCAGTTATCTAAAGGAAACACTAAATTAGATACAGATGGAAATAGATAATAAAATAACAATAGTGGGCAACTTAAATTTTGTTCTCTCATAACTAGATAAATCTAACCAAAAAATAAAGAAATTAAGGAGATGAATAGAATCTTAGGTAAATTAACTATAATAGATATCTGGAAAGTTCCTGCATACATGCATGAGGCCAGCAATAGATTCAAGTATGATCATATACATAATCCAAACATAGTTTTTAGTGGGAAAACAATGTTTTACAGAACACATGCATTTGGCAAAAGTATTATTTTAACCCTCAGCATACTATGGAGGTAATCTTTCATTCCTAAGGGATTGTGTCTTTGGAACAAAAGTTCCTATGTAAATGACCCAGCTATAAAGATCTGGTTTTGTAAAGGTCATTGAAACCTAGTGTATTGGCTAGTGTATTGGCTGACTAATGATTCTTTCCTTTGCTCTCTATCCTTATACTATGGACCAGTCCAGCTAAATATGGATCCTTGTAATATATGTTACCAGGACTGAAAACTGGTCTGATAGAGATTATCAGACTAAATATTGATAGGAACATAGAGAAACAGGTCTAATATTGCTAGAGTAGCTATGAATTGTTTTTTTAGAAAACAAGATGGAAATAAATATTAAGAATTGTAAGGTTTTTCATGCTTATTAACTTGGGGATCCTATTATTTAAATTATGCCCTGAGATCATTACTCAGAGATTAATATGCTGTATATGTATTAAAATATTCATAAAAACTTTTTATGGAATGACAAAATAACTGGAAATAACAGAAACAGAATGACTAGGAGAAATGGCTGAATAGATTGTGGAATATAATGGATTGTATTATGTTATTGAAATAACAAATATTGGAAATATAAAGAAAATAAGGGAAATATATATAGAGATGAAAAGAGAACAAGAATAATACAGACTAAGATTACATTAAAAAATAACAGATAAAAATCAAAACAAAAAAGCATTAAAGTAAAACAAATTCAAAGTGATCTCAAAAGCAGAGGATGTTTATATTAGCATATATATATTTCAAACAAATTGTAAACAACATGGAGTTTGTGGGCTTGTACTTTTTGCATTTGTTTATTTACATTGTTTGGTGGTCATGATGTTTATTAATAATATAAATTTTTTAAATTGGAGAAAAAAATTCAATTTGGAGAGAAGGTGCTGACTTGCATGTCAAACTTTATTAGGAATTCTAGTCAGCATTGAAATCATAGGTACAGTCATGAATGTATACAATAAATAGCATGTGTACAACCTCCTCTCCTGTAATTCCTCTGCCTTGAGAATGAAAATATCTTTCATTATATTTTGTTTAAAACCCTGGCTTCATTCTTGACATTATGTAATAATAATTTATTTTGCTCATTTTATCACTGATCAGAATTTATTCTAGATAATATAATACAATTTTTAATTATGTTATCTGATATAAAAAATGACAATTCTACCTAATTTAATTCACTTATTCAGTGCCATACTAACAAAAAAGGCCCAAAAATTATTCCACAAATCAATAAAAATAATAACAAAATTAATCTGGTAGGACAAAAAAGTTAGAATATCAAGGGAATTAATGAAAATTGTATTGAAGGAAAATGGTTTTGCTTTACCAGATCTCAAACTGCATTATAAAGCAGTATAAAGTATATATAAGAATCACAAAGCATCCTAAAGCAGTAACCATTGAAGCAATCTGGTACTGGCTAATAAATAAAGCAGAGAACCTATAGAATAGATTAGGGACTCAATGATATAGTAAATTACCAAAGTAACCTAATGTTTGACAAACCCAAACATCAGATTTTTTTATAAGGAGAACTCCATATTTGATATAAACTGCTAGAGAAACTGGAGAACAATATAGATATAGACTAATACCACACACCATATACCAAAATAAAGTTAAAATGGATACATGATTTAGAAATAAAAGGTGATATCATAAAGAAACTAGGGGAGCACAAAATAGTTCATTTGTCAGATCTATGGATGTGGAAGAATTTAGAAAAAAAAAACAGAAAACATTATGAGATTTAATAACTTTGAATACATGGAATTAAAAACATTGTGCACAAACAAAATCAGTGCAACCAATATTAAAAGACAAAGAACAAAATGGGAAAAAGTCTTTATGCTATATCTCTCTGATAAGAGTTTCATCTCTCAAATATATAGATGACTGTCAAATTTATAAGAATATAAAGCACTCTCCAACCAATAAACTGTCAAAGAATATGAACAGGTAAATTTCTGATAAAAAAATTAAAACTATCTTTAAAAAAAAAGAAAGAAAACTGGCCTGCTTTTCTGGATTCTTGGTTCCCATGTTGTTTAAGTATAACTTGCATAATCTTAAGCATAATCCTGCTGGTGTGAGAAGTGAGTACAGTTGTTTGTCAATTTAACATTCCTTAGCACTGACCCTCAATAAGATTGGAATGTGAATTGATCTCTTCCAATCCAGTAATTACTGTTTAGTTTTCCAAATTTGCTCTCATATAGAGTGCAGCATTTTTATGGCATCATGTTTTTGTATTTTAGATAGATCAGATGGAATTCTGTAAACTTCACTAGTCTTATTGTTAGTAATACTTTGTAAGGCCCACTTCACTGCATTATCCATGATGTTGGGCTCTAGTTTAATAACCATAACACTGTGATTATTTGTATTTTTGATCATTCTTTTTCATAGTTTTTATATTATTACAAAAATACAGAGAAAAGAGAGCATCCAAGAGTGGAAGGTAGCCAACATTTTTAAATGTTGAGGAGAGGTAAAAATGAATAGAAATTAAGAGCTTTTGATATGTTAATTAAGAAATATTGGTAATTTTAATGTAGGGAATTCCAGTTGAATTATGAGGTGAAAATCCAGGTTAAGGAGATTAATAGGAGAAAAAATGGAGGTCTCTAGCATATTTAGCATTCTCAACGAATTTAGTCATAAAGGGGAAGAGTGATAAAGGATGATAGCTGGAGAGAATGGACCAATCAGGTGAAGGATTTTTAAGAATGAGAAAGACGTAGGCATACTTATAGGTAGCAAGAAAGGAGTCAGTTGAAAGGAAAGTGACTGATGATTAGGGACAGTGAGAATAATAGTGAGATTAATATGCTAGATAATGTGGAAGAGAATGAGTTTAATAGTGTATATACAGTGATTAACCTTAATAAAGTGAAAGGACGCCCTTTCACTTAATACAGGATTTAAGGAAGAAATGATAGGGAAAGAATTTAAGCCATCTGATATAAAGTTGAGAGAGGGAAAATGAATTTCACAAGAGGCTTGAGAGGAAATGAGAAGATTTAGAATAATTACTATGGACATAGAGACAGAGGATTGATTTGGAAAAAGTAAAATAATCCTTGCTTCAAAGAAAACCCAATTGAGATCACATGATAAAAAATTATAATAGACCCCCATAAAAGCAGTTTTGCAATTTTCTCTATACTCCTACAATAGCACTTGAAACAGAAAAAAATGAGACGGATTCTGGTATTAATTCAGGTTTGGGATTTGGCAAGGCATGAACAGTAAGAGAGCAAGGACACTAGGAATTTTAGAGTAGAAGACAATGTAGAGTTGAACTGGTTCACCCAGGGGTCAAAATAAGGAAGGAAGGAAATTTTAAGGTGGAGGAAAAATGATAATTTAGAAGAAATATGAAGAAAATTTGAGAATTATAATAACACAACATTTGAACCTTCTAATTACTTGTTTAATCAGTAAACTTCACTGATACTCTGAACTCATTTCCCAATGCTTGACATATTTCAATCCCTTCTTCTCTCCCCATGAGCATGAAACTGAATAGCTGAAACAACTGCTAACGTACAATCCTGCTTCCTCAAGCTGAGATGTCCCCTCCTTCATTTCCACTTTCCTCAACTTCACCACTGATATTTCTATATCTTGTTCAGTTCAATTCTTCATATCTGCTCACTACACCTGCTGTTTCATAGTTTTAAAAAAAATTATTTCATTTTAAATCTCTTCCTTTCTCTTATATCTGGTATGTTAGCCTTCTAATGATAGTGGATGACTGGCTACCTTTTCTCATATTATTTGTACTTTCATTCATACCTAATTTGTTATGGTAAAAGAGTTCAAATATTTCTTGTTTTTCTTTGTCACTTGCAAGCTTACACTGTACTTCCATCACTCAGCAACCTCTCCTATTTTATGATTCATTTGATTTAAATTTATGAGCCAAACCAGATTCAATCCACATTATTTTTTCTTATACTTCTCCCTCCTTTCTCTATGAGTCCAGTGCCTGACACAATTTATTACCTCCCTCTTTCATTCTAGGCGATTTCAACATACATGTTTATGTTCCCTCAAGTACCCTTAATTCCCACTGGGTCAATCTATTTAATTCCCATAACTTTCCTCTCTACTCCACCTCAGCTACAAAGGCAGGGCATTCATACTCTTGATCTTGCCAGAAGCCACAAATATTACACTTCCATGCTTAAATCTGAATTCCATTGATCTGAATATTTTTATACTCTTTTAGTTTTTCCCTTTTCTGTATTCCTCCCCAACTCACTCTTTTTCCTCATTGTAACCTTTAAACTCTCCATTCTTCAGTATGTCCTACTCTGTTTTTATTGTCATTCCTTTCCAGCCATTACCCTTCTATGAACCAGTGCATTTCTGTATTGTACCCTAAACTGAATTTCTTGTTCCCCTATTTTATTCTCATTCATTCTTCATCAGGCCCCAACTATCACTTAGTGTCACCATCTGCCTCATTTGTTCCTACTCATGCACTACTTAAAATAACAAGGGGAAATCAGGTATCATTGCTGACTCTGTCCACTATAAATTTGTGCTTGCTACTATCAGCTCGGTTTCTAATCTGTTTTCCTTTAAATGAGAAAATTTTTCCCTCTCTCCATCTCTATGACATGCTCAGCAGTATCCTCTAAATTTCCTATATAATCCATCTTGACTCCTTCAATTACTCTCTTTTATTGGCATGAGTATACAATTAACTTCTGATGCTAATTATGGAGTAAAGGAGTTCATGTTGAGTCACTAATGTGAGGAAACTAAGTGGGGATCCCCACAGAAAGATCATGAGAGACAATAAGATTGATTGCTTTAGGGATGGGGACACTGAATAAGAGGTCTGAAAACTAAAGTTTCTGATGTTATCTTGTGGAGTTTTACCTCATACAGTGTTTCTATCTTCTTTTCTTGTGTATTCAACTTTAGTTTCTTTAAAACTGAAATATATTTTAGTGAAGAAATATTAAGTGGAACAGCTATTCTACCTTCTTACCATCACATACTTAGCTGTCTTTTATAATCATCCTCTATTTTTTACTCTAGAGTAGCTGAGAAAACGTTAATTGAAAGATTTTCCATGGAGAAAAACAATCATAACTTTACATGCGAATAGAATTAACAATACTTGAAAATGAAAGAATGCATACGAAAACAAAATGTCACAATATTTTACCTTCAAGAAACCTAAATAAAAAGAAAATAAACACAAGTTATCAAGATAGAAGCCTGGGGGGGGTGGGGGTGGGGGCGCAGAGTTACAATGCATGAAATGAATCTATAAAAGTTAGAGTTGAAACTATGTGTTTTTAAAAAAAAGCCTTCATCAAGTAAACAAAGATTAAGGAATTACATAATATGTGTAAAAGGAAAAATGAAAATAAGCTAATAGAACTATTTACTTTATAGCATCTAAATGACATTGTGATTACAAAATGATCAGCAAATCAATCAAGCAACAGAGTTTTATTAAACTTTACTATGTGCCAAGAGCCGCTCTAATTAGTGGGAATATAAAGAAAACAAAAACATCTTCTTTGTCCTCAAGTAGTTCACAGACTACTGGAGATGATATTGTTATAATAATAACAGGGGGCAAGAATGTTCCTTTCTCAGAGTTAAGCAGATCTAACAGAAAAATAAATCAAAGGGAAAACAACTGAATGGCCTTTAGGAAATTCCAGAGAATATTTTTTATGTGTTAAACCACAGAGAAATTGCAAATAGTTCTTAAAACTTGAATATTACACGAAACTTATAAACCATTGGACAATAAAATGAGATCATGAAAGTGCCACCAACCTAAATAGGGACAAATTAATGACATCCTAGAAGGAAAAAATACAAAGAAATGTAGTAAGAAAAACCTAAAATAGATAAAAGAATAAACAATATAAACAATTAAAAGTTACACGAAAGATAATAAAACTGAGGAGACAACATGCTAAATGTCTGTGAGAAATTTAAAATAATTCAGAGGAAAATATATATTTCTAAAAACATAGATTATAAATATAATACTAGTTTGAATGAGCTGACTATGCATTTAAGATGTTTAATTCTGAGGAAAAAAAGAAAAATTGATAAAAATGAAAGCTTTAAATTACAGCATAGCTCAAATTAAAAAATACTAAATAAAACAATCAGTTCTTTGAAATACCTAACAAATTAGGTAATCTGATTTTTGAAGAGATGAGGAAAATAAAATGAAAAATGAACAAGGTACATTACAAGTACAAAAAATAAAAAATTAATGTATTATTAGAGTCTACTATACACAGATAGAGTATGAACCAACAAAATTGAAAACTCCAAAGAAATATAGAATTATTTTTACAGTTTCTATTACAATTCCAGTTATCCTGCCACACACATTAATTGTGCAAAGATAATCAACTATAAGACTTGGTAACTGATCAAGACAATGAGCAACTACAGTTCCAAAAGACTTTTAATGAAAAATGCTATTCCTCTACATCAGAGAACTGTGGGTTTCTTCTTTCTTTTTGTCTGGGATTTTTTTAAGAACATAAAAATACAGAAAATTGTCCCATATGATTACATATTGATAATGGACTTTACATTTCTTGACTTTTAAATTGATAATGTAAAAGTTTGAGGAAGATAAAAATATAGAACTGAAAATGAAATGAAAATAAAATTTAAAAAATAACATAGAAAAATGATAATTTGATGGTGAAGCATGTGAAAAATAATTTTGCTTAACTGACTCTGAAACTGGATTTCTGAAATATCCCACTTCCTTTACTGCCTTCATCTAAAGTTGCTACCTTGCAAAATCTGAAAGAAGCTCCACATATGTATGGCTTTCACTTTACAATCATTTTAGTCTTCCCTCTCCCTCAACACCTATATTCAGTCGGTTATCATTCCTAAATTATTTTGCTTGCACAGTATCTCTTTCATCCATTCATACTTCTAAACAACAAATTCCAGAAGACGATACCTATTGGAAATTCTCCATGTCCCCAAGGACAGAATAGCTTTCTTCTCCCATAGGAGTGATCAGCATAGGTAGGCCCTCTTATAATTGAAATAATACTTTTAATTAAAAATTTAATTGAAATAATATTTCTATCTTCCTTTTTCATTCTTCCCTTTGCCTCATCATACATTCTCCTGAAGACTTTCTTTTAGTGTCTACAAAAGATATTTTCCCTTCGATGATAATTGTTGATTATGATACATTATATGTTCCCTCATATCCTTTTCCTGCCCTCTTTTTTTATTGTAAACCCACATTGTAATCATATTACAATGTGGGTTTTATCTTTTGTTCTATTTTTGTTTATTTAATTGCTAGATAGATCCAAGAGAGGAAAGGGAATAAGCATTTATATGGTGCCTGCAATATGCCAGGCACTGTGCTATTTTCTCGAATATTATCTCATTTTATCCTCCTAACAAACAATACTGTCAGGGGGATGATATTATTATCACCATTTTATAGTTGTGGAAACTGAGGCCAACAAAAGTTAATTGACTTACCTAGGGTCTCAAAGCTAGTAAGTGTCTGAAACTGGATTTGAACTCAGATTTCCCTGATATAAGACCCTGTTCTCTACTGCACTCTATTTAGCTGCCTCAAGTGTTTAGGAGCAGCAAAAGTGACAGATTATAAATGTTTTAACATGAAAAACTTTTATTTAAGAAATAATATTAATGTATTGTAAGAAATGACACATGAGCAATTTAGAAAAATAAAATCTGCAAAAATAAAATCTAAAAAAAATTATGTAGATTGATGTTGAATAAAATGAGAAGAGACAAACAATGAAAACAATGTCTCCAGTGATGCAAATTTAAAGGAGATTAAAGTAAAGCTGGATATCAGATAATTACATGTACTATTCTTTGTACTAAGGAAGAAATCAGTAAATTTAGGTCCCTCTTTTCTTTGGAAAAAGATTGTATGTTCAATATGGTAGTCATTATTGACTCAGTCATTTTATATAATTCATTCATTTTAATGCATCTATTTGGGAACTAGGGTATAACTGGAAAAAATAAATGGGAAAACATTAGGTACCTATAAGATTCATAATCATCTAGATTATTTTTAAAGCACACCTTTTAAGACATTGTGTAAAAAACACATGCATAATAGATAAAAAAAATTCACCTTGGAAGACCTCAATTCAAATCCAACTTCTCTCTCTCTCTCTCTCTCTCTCTCTCTCTCTCTTCTAATCTATCTATCTCTCTCTCTCTCTATCTCTCTCTCTCTTTCTCTCTCTCTGTCACACACACACACACACACACACACACACACACACACACAGAGTTTTCATGACCTGAGCAAGTTATTTAACTTCTCAGTGACCTAAGCCAACTCTTTGCTTATTTGTTTGTTTGTTTGTTTGTTTGTTTGTTTGTTTGTTTGTTTTTTAAACCCTTAACTTCTGTACATTGGCTCATAGGTGGAAGAGTGGCAAGGGTGGGCAATGGGGTCAAGTGAATTGCCCAGGGTCACACAGCTGGGAAGTGGCTGAGGCCTGGTTTGAAACTAAGGACGCCCCCCCATCTCTAGGCCTGACTCTCAATCCACTGAGATACCCAGCTGCCCCACCTAAGCCAACTCTTGAAGACTTCTTTCAGAGAAGGTGATAATCTATATTAATAGAGCAAGTTCTTAGTAAGAGGCTTCCACGCTAATAAAATCACAGATCTGTTAAAACATACATTTACACACACACCACACACACACACACACACACACACACACATACACACGTATATACACTCTATTTTTAAATGTGGCTCCCTGTTAGTGGGGGATGGGTGCTGACTAATTGAACTTTCTTTATATTCTATACAGTAATGACTATGTACTCAAGACCCTAAGACTTCCATTTGACTGCAACAGTCCAAGCATCTTTTCCTCTCTCTCAGCTAAATGATTTATTTAATTTGGCTCCATTTTAAATTTATGCAAAATTCTTCCTGCTGAGGCAACAGAGGAAGTATTTGGGTTTTGCATTTTCGTTCTGGTAACACATAAAGTGAAAGTTCAAATGTCAAAGTAGTAAGTTTAATAAATGTTCCCCAAGCCCAAAGCTGCAAATTCACCCTAATATTTTTATAGGGAAAAACATTGATAATGTAATTCCAATAAATTAATATTATATGATTCCATAATGCAGAAAGAAGAAATGAAAACTTCCTAATCACATAATAATGCAAATATATATGACCTTATAGAATAGTCATGGAAGCAAAGGCCATGCTTCCTTTAGGTCATTCCACTGTTGACAATGAGTCCTTTACAAAATGAAGATGCAGAATTTTAGTCATAGTTGTTGCACTTTCTTTGAGCTCGTCTTATCCCTTTGTTAATTTGAAAGGTGCTAGTCAAGAAACTGCACTAGGAATTCTTTGTTTTGGTATCCAATAAATACCAGTGGTAAATTGTTGTATTACCATTTCTTCACTGATCAGAGAGTTATTTAACAACTCTGGAGTACATTAGCTCTTGGCTTATTATTATTGTCAAGAATGTTTGGCTCGTATATCATTCTGAAGACTATACAACTGAAATTTAGGCGAGCCATTGGTGGGTGGCCAAAGACAGGGAATAGGATGCAAAAATATCCATTTCTGAAGTAACTTTACTCATTGGATGAAAACAATGTCTGATATTTAAAAATCTATAGGCTCAGTTGGTGTCTCTCTAATTAAACAAAAATGTATTGACTTTTGTCTCTAGGCATGGCAAAGCATCAAGAATTAAACATGGCCTTTGGATATTCCTGCTTTGCTCAATGTTACAGGATAGCAATTAAGCAAACCTAAGGGAAACAAAGAATAAGAGGCAGGCAGGCATAGCAACAAAATCACTGACCCCAGAGTCAGGAGATGTGGGGTTTTGTTTTGCCTCTGACACTCAGTAGCTATGTGGCTGGGGATGGGAATTGAACTGGTGATCTCAATGGCAGAAGTATCTCTTGAATGAGCAAACACTTAGGGGCCTCATAACCAGTGCATAAGTCTAGCACCTTCTCCTCTATTTAAAAAATCCTCTACACCGACTGACTCGTGTGTGTGTGTGTGTGTGTGTGTGTGTGTGTGTGTTTGTGTTTTGAAGGGGATGCTCACCACAATAATCTGTAAGACAGTAAACTATTAAAAAAGAACTGGAAAGACTTAAATGAAATGATTCAAAGTGAAGTGAACATTGCATACAATAAAAGCAGTAAAGTATGATGGTCAATTGAAAATGACTTACCTATTATCTATAAGGCAAGTATTCAGAAAAACTAAGGGACTCATGAAAAAAAAAAGCTATCCACCACCAATGAAGTCTGAATAGGATGCCTATTGAAGCATACCATTCTTCACTTTATTTCTTTCATGGATTTTTTCCTAGTAAAAGCAATATGTGTCTTGTTTCGCACCACGATTAATATGAAAAAAATATATATAGTTTAATTATATATAATTTGTGTATATATGCATATACATTATATCCTATACCATATTACTTGACTTCATGGGAAAATATTAAATATTAAAAATGTATCCACATGTACAAAAAAAGACAGGAAAAATTATAACATCAATTTTTGCAGTAGAAATCAGGTGTCTGAGCTATCATTCATTTCTTTCACATACTACCTCTACATAAATCTGTCTCTTACACATATTATATTCCATTATCTACACATACAATATGCAAATCAAACTATACTATCTTTATAAAATTATATAATTCCATGCTACATCTTATACTTATTAGCCCATATTATATCCTACTCACATAAACTCCTGTATAAATTGTTTTTAACTCCAGAATAATAATATTTCATATTTCTATAGGAATTTCAAGTTTTCAAAACTCTTTCTTCTCAGTAACCTCATGAGATAGGTAATACATATATTGTTATCCCTATTTTATAGATGAGAAGACTCAAAGAGATAAAAATGACTTGCCAAAAGTTACAGAATCATCTGCTATATTTTTTACTTCCACAAATATAATGAGTAATCTCAAGTCAATTCTAACACACATCACAAATGAAATTTCCTTCTTCCTCTATCTTCCCCTGTGCTTCCCCTTCCAAATGTGTGGTCTAAGCATGTTATATTAGACTAACTTAATGAAGAAATAAAAACATTCTTATCCTGAATTGATGCTGAGAGGATTGTTTATAAAGTACAGTTCACCACTCTACCCTGTATTCATTCTCTCTGATGAAGTACAATTCACCTCATAAATACATCTGCTCTCCAGCTTGTGGGTTTTTCATTAGACATTCTCCCAGCTAATACCTCTATCTTCTTTGAGGATCTCTAACTTTTTGTGCTTCTTATATCCTTTCAAAAAACTTTTACAACATTTTCAGTAAATTCTATATTTGTATTGGACATTTTAGGGAGCCTAGGGGGTACTCATATTAATATTATATATTACATTTTCAAGGCCCACATTTCATTTGATTCCCCACAGCTTCCCCCAAAAGGTCATTTTATTCCTATTTTTTTATTTTTTATTCCTATTTTTAATGATCAAAAAAGTGAGGCTGAATGAGGGAAATGAGTGAAATGACTTTTCTATGATTGCATAAATAATAATAATCTTTCTTATATAATCTTTCTTAAAGAACTATAATTTTCTTTACAGATGATATCTCATCTGATGGTCTCAAAAAACATGCAATGAAGATGCTGTAATTATGTCTTTTTGAGAGAGAAGGAAATCATGGCACACAAAGAGATTCAATAATTATTCCAAGTGAATGTCTGAGGCAAGGGTTGGACCTGGGCCCCTAAGTGGGGGGAAGTGTGCTTTGAATCGGCTTCTCTCATGATTCCAAGTGAAGTGTTCTTCTCCCTTTACCTAACTTTACACTGCCATGGAAAGTCAAATACCCTGCTTAGTAAAAAAGCTACTATAAATACACTGTATATGGATGATTAATTTTCAAAGAAAGTTTAGAACACAATAAAATGCACTGGACTAAAACCATACTGAACACAACATAAACTTTCTTTGATGACTCAGAAGTATTTTGGAAGACTGTGAAAGACATCTATGCTGGTCATGCTCTTTTCTAGAAAAAAAATTATTTGCAAGTGGATACTCATTTCCAGAACTTAGATAAAGAACTTAAAAGTATACTCTGGAATTGTAATTGGTAGCAACGAAGAAATTTGTCTCACTCTCATTCTCAGTTGACAAATAATTTAACTTGCTTTATTTTGCTGGTGACTATAAAGACCCTCTGTCTAAATTACTTAAATCAGAATGCTTCCGGTTTTAATAATATCTTATTTCCTTAATTATCCTTTGAGGTTTCTTGGTTCTCTTCATCTATACAATCTCTTCCTTATCAATCTGATTCACTCCCATAGTTTTAACTATAAGTTCCAGAAATACATCACCTCTAAAAAATTGCTCTAGTCTTGACCTCTATCCCTAATCTGGGACCCATTTGTCCAACTATTTAGGGCATCCCTCTTTTTGAATGTATCACAGCATATTCAAAGGAAAATGAATTATTTTTACCCTTAATTCTGCCTATATCTATCATCTACCTTACACTAGGGATATAAATTAGGGAAAAAAGAAATTGCAAGAGGCAATTAAATAAAGCAAAACAAAATACAAACATTTTCAAAAACAATAACAATTGTAGAAAATGCAAAAGAATATAAAAAGAAAATTCAAAATTGCAAAATGCAAAGTGCAAACTTTTCCACAAAACAGTTACAAAACAAAATAATAACCATTCACTGTAAGCCTAATACAGAAAACAAATTTATATAAAAATCTTATAACAATCTGTCAAACATTGTTAAGATAAAATTACAAATAATCCAATGTAGTTTACACTTTTACACTAAACAAAATCTATCTGTCTAACCATGCAAAAACATTCATGCAAAGTATATCAAAATCTTAGTTGAACAATTCTAAGCAAAACTTTTCCTTATGCTATAACCTCATTCTACTACAGAAAACAAAAAATTGTCTACAAAAAAACAAAAACTAAATCTTCTATCCTAAAAATCCTAGTCTTGTAACATTTCAACTGTGCACATATATAATATACATCAAAGATAAACATATTTACAGGTATGTACAAGGATTTCTGTACAAATGTATACAGATTCTAAAAATTTACCTTTTGCAATCTTGCAACTATTCACAATCAAATATACTTAATATATGTACATGTATACATGTATTCAAAATATCTGTACAAAATTTACAATATCTACACCTTTAAAGACTTCTTTACACACTTGTTTATTCTGTGTATTATCTAGAAACTGTGATACAGATTTTATATACAAACTATATACAAATTTGTGTCAGGAAGATCACCCTCTGACAGTAACAAAAACAAAATATGAACTATGAATCTGATTGGTTTCTCTGTATTTATCAATATTTATCAAATGCTTAGCATAATGTCAGGCACATAGTAGGAGTTCGACAAATGTTTGTTTTCTGCTTTCTTCCTGAGAAGAGAGAGAAGGGTCAGCTCCCTCAGAGTGTGCCAGCAACCTTCCATGTGCCATGCACTCATATATATTCATAACTTTAAGGTTATTATTTACTACATTTTCTTCTTTACTTTGTATTCGATCTGCTCATTTTTGCTTAAGAAATATTTTCCATATTAAATACTAGGTTCAAATAGAATGCAAACTTTCAACTACTACCTCCCTTACCCCATTGAGCTTAGGTACATGATTTCCTGAGAACTTTCAAGCAATAAAAATGAAAACAACTTGAATGTTTGTACTCCAGAACTTGACAGAGTCCCTTGGTTAAAGTAAGCACTTAAAACAATTTTCCTTGAATTAGATCTTATTTCATAAGCACTTCAAATCCCTGGATGAGTATCAGGAAAGCTGCCCAGTTGCTTTCTTGGTACTCCCTCTTCACTGGTAAAACTTTTTCTGGGCAGTTATGCAGGCTCACCAAATGTGTTCTTTCCTTACATGCACTCACAAGCCTTGTTACAGTCATCTGGCATTGGATTGAGCCATTAATCTGCGGCAACATCACCAAAAGACAGGAATGAGTATTATGGCACATAGCAGTTCTTATAACGGAATGCTAAATGATCAGATGT
Organism: Gracilinanus agilis; assembly: GCF_016433145.1. Classification (NCBI taxonomy): domain Eukaryota; kingdom Metazoa; phylum Chordata; class Mammalia; order Didelphimorphia; family Didelphidae; genus Gracilinanus; species Gracilinanus agilis. Next base: position 432,383,174 of record NC_058130.1, read on the forward strand.
CTTTCAGAAGCAATGTAAAATTTGTACCAACAAAAACATTATACCAAAAGACAAAACTGTCTCTTTTCTCTTTGACTATATAGCTATGAAAGGCAACTTGGTGTAACTATGGAACAAACTCTCAATTTGAAATCATCTAGACCTGGGTCCAAATCTTATCTCAGTCACTTACTAATTAATTGTTTGACTCTGTGCAAGCTAATCATGCTCTCTTAGCCTCAGTTTCCTCATTTATAAAATATATGTATCTATCTATCGCCTATCTAGCCATCTATTGGTATAGAAATGTTTTATTTTGGATGTTAACATAAATCAGCTTTGTACACAAGATTTTCTTACAATGGAAAAGTTCTTTCCCAGTACAATTAAAAATTTAACTTGGTGAACTTAGTTGTTGTACATTAATGTCAAAAACCAAACCCAAGATGGAATATTTTATAGGCATAACCCATTTCCATATGTTTGACTGCTGCATCTATGTCTAGTTTGTTTATAATTTTTTGAAAAATTATAATGCATGCATATATACAGAACAATAAAAGGATGGCTTAAAATGTCTGACATATTAAAGATTTTTATCTTGCAAAAACAACAAAGCAGTTAGAAAGAACACTCAATTCAAACCCTTATATGTGCTATAGAGCAGACAGCAAATTTCAGTTTATAAAATATGTAATATATTAGCTTTTTGGAATTTATGTTCTAGAAAAAAGAAATGTTACATTCTAAAAAGGTAAGTATTTCTTGTTATGTGGATAACTTGAGGAAAGGTGTTTGGGATAAGGGAAATTGAAAGGAGGATGTTGGAGACTTGCTAAGTGGGTAATCTCAGTTTCAGGTAGGCTGGGATTAAAGGAGATTCAGGGTATAATAGGACTGAAGTCAGGAGTATAACACAGAAGGGAAACAGAGATCTTTTAGGGAGAAGAGAAGTTAAACTAAACAGACAAACACAGCAGGCTTACAGACTGAGACTTAGACACAAACACAAACTGAGGGAAATAGACTAGACTGAAATTAACAAACAGGCTTTAGTTAATTTCACAGGAAGGGACCTATTTTGAAGTAACACCTTCCTTCAAGATGGATGCCCCAGCTTCCCTCTAAGCCCAGAGTACATAGTCTCTTTCCCTCTTCTTCCCTCTTGATAACTAACAGACAAATTACACTAATAGAGCTATTGAAACACAAAAGGGTTTATTTTGTTTGAAGGATGTTTGTTAGGAAGGTGGATCAAAGGAAAGCCCTATCAGTTGTCTCAGGAACCTCAGGTGGGGGAAGGGAAGTAAAGATGGAGTCTGAGTAAGGACCTGCCTTTTAAACTCAGCTTTACAAAATGCTATCTAAAGGTAATAAATGATGATTTGACTAACTATAACTAATGCTGTCAATTAGATAACTTCACAGATTTAACTCCTCTCTAATTACTCTCCTTATTAACTCCACAGACACTAAGGTAAGGGAGGGAAAGCAGGGATGGTGTTAGGAAAGGAAGATATAAAGGATTTATCTAAAATAATAATGTCTTAAGTAAATATATCAAAGCTAGGCTAAATTTCAATATTAAAGCTAGATAATCAAAGCAGTTCGCTCATTGACCACCTCCCTCTACGGAAGATCCAGTCAACTGCCTTTTCTCCTCAAGATTCCAAAACCTAACAGCTTTTGGAATTCAGCCAAAGCTAGAAAAAACTATATGACTCCAATTCTGTATACTACATTCTATATAAAAGACTTTGGTAATATTAAATGATGTGCACCATATTAGCTATGTGATTCAAAGTAAAAAACCAACCTATTCCCCACTATACTCAATTTTCATCCAGGTCGTTTGAGCTCTAAAATTATGATCCTATGACCTTACAATTTCATGGAATTTGACTCTTCATCACTTCTCACATATATCCATGCTTCTATAGGAGGTCTTCATTGCTCCTCACCTGAATAACTGCAAAAGTCTCATAAGTTGTCCTAATGACATTTTTTTTCTAGTCTCACAATTTCCATCCTCCTCTAAGCCTATTAAATTTCTATTCCATTTAAAGAATTTCGTTGCTGAAAGTATAATTCAAATTCAATTTTCTTTATGAAATTTTCCAGGGATTTCGCCTATCGGGGATGAAGTTTCTCCCTTGACTTTCTTCTAATACTGTGTTTTATACTTTTCTAATGCATGTTTAATGGATTATCATATATATATATATATGTATATGTATTATAAATATATGTATTTTATATGACTATTACACTAAAGTTTAATGAGGACTGAAACTCTGCCTTATCTAAACTTAAGATCTAAACCCTATCATGTGTAGCACAGTAATCTGCACATAGGGGTTGCATAAAAATGTTTGTCAATTTTAATTCAATTTTATTTAACTTAATTTTAATTAAAATAGTGTTTACTATAGGCAATATATCAACCTAGATTTTTGGATAGTTGGGGACATTCCCTATGGAACAGATATTTAACCTCTATAATGGACATATTATAAAACATATACTGGGTTCCAATAGAATTTCTGGGTACATGAAAGATCTTCACTTAATGTATAGGTTTTTGGGATAATGCAGCAAATCCTGGGTCACTGTTTGTCCTTTTCCATTACCCAAAGGAGTAGAAACAGGGTCTTTAGTCAGATGTAAAGGTAGAATCAGGTTCTGTTCTTTCTCTTTGACTCTCTAGGGCTGTGGTAGCAAACCTATGGTACATGTACCAGAGGGGTCACTCAAAGCCTGGTCTATGGGCACAGGTACTATTGCCATAGTACGGAATTCATCAGAGTACTGTTATTAGAAAGCCAGAAGGAGGCAAGGCCAGGCTGCTCCCCTCCCTTTCTCCATGCATGCCCAAGGACATCACCTGCCCCTCTAAAAGGTTCGCCATTATTTTCCTAAAGTGAGACAGCATGTCCTAGCCATGTTAGGAAACCTATGGCATGTGTGCCAGAGAGGACTACTCCCTCACCTCTTCACTGCACCTGAGGACATTTCTCACATGACCCACTCCTCTGCCCATCAGGAACTTCCCCTGTCTGGGGTAAGGAGAAGTGCTCACATGGGGTGTGAGGGTTGCAGTTTGGACACTCAATCTCTAAAAGCTTTGCCACTGCATACAGCATACGGTGTATAACTCTTCTCTGAGGATAGTAGGGGGAAGGGTCTGTGAATACATGCCAGCTAATGTACATGTCCTGCCTGAATGACACTGAAATTAGATCTCAGGGCCTTAACTGAATCTTCTCTGTATTTTTTTTTTTTGCCCTATTTTAGATGACCCAGCAGTGACCTAGAAGTTTGAAATTTCAAGCCTTTGAGGCTATTTTCTGAGTTCAAGCAATTTAGAGATCTTGAATTCTCAGGTGCTTTGTAAAGGAAATGTCCTTCCTATATCCACTACAAAGGTTCATGGAGGGGGAAATTACTATTAATTAGAGAATGAACCTAATCCCTGACTTGACTTGACAGAAGATGTGAAACATGGAATTGGAGGGAAATGTTTGAATGTTTCTGAGCCAGAATGAAATGTAATCACCTATTCGTCATTCCTTAAAATCACTTCATGTTTAGATTTTATTGAAGCTAAATTTCCCTGGAAAATATGGCAGGTTATATATTAGAAGATAGTTTAAAGCTTCATGCTTTTGGTGATGATTTCAATAATTATTTGTAATTCTTCATATTAATTTTAGCATTACTATTATGTGGAAGAAAAAAAAAGTTCTTCTATACCTAATCTTTATTGTACAATGTTTACCTATTTATTCTTCCATTTTGGGGAAGACTTTAGATAGGAACCCAAAACTAAGTTGTTTTTTTTTTTTGTTTATGTTTTTTTTTGTTTTTTTTTAACCCTTGTACCTCGGTGTATTGTTTCATAGGTGGAAGAGTGGTAAGGGTGGGCAATAGGGGTCAAGTGACTTGCCCAGGGTCACACAGCTGGGAAGTGGCTGAGGCCGGGTTTGAACCTAGGACCTCCTGTCTCTAGGCCTGACTCTCACTCCACTGAGCTACCCAGCTGCCCCCAAAACTAAGTTTTAAATGATTTCCTTTCAGTCTCTAGGGTAGAAATGTAAAGAGCCAAAAAGTTTAAGAAAAGGAAGTTGAGTATTCTTTTGTTAGCCAGGTAGCTCTAAGCATGAATGTAGTCAGAACACATGAATCCAGAATTGAGACGGTCCCCTTGGTGATGACAGGACAAAGCACCCTTAGTTGCCTTAGTCCAATAGCAGTTACTATTGTTAAATGTGTAAGAAAAATGCTCTATAATAAAGCATTAAATTGCTACTCTAAAATCATAACATGATACACTATAAAAGCATATTCAAAGCAAAGAAGCTTAGATCAATTTCCATATTATATATTCATCAGCTTGGTGATTATGTGCAAGTCATTTAACTTCTCTGACCTTTTTTGGAGCCTCATAGTCTCTATTTAGAAAGAAGGAGATAGCTGCACATTTAATTGTTTCAGGAAAATTCTCTAATGAAATACGGTTATTAAAAATGATTTGGGGGTAGGTAGGTGGCTCAGGCATAGAAAGCAGGCCTCAAGATGGGATGTCCTAGATTCAAATCTGGCCTCAGACATTCTCTAGCTCTGTGACCCTGGGCAAGTAATTTAACCCCATTTGCCTAGCCTTTACCACTCATCTATCTTAGAAGCAATTGGAAGGTAAGTGTTTAAAAAAGAATATGATTTGGAAACCTACAAATGTGAACTATGGCATAATGATGGACAAGGGAATCTATGATTACTTGTGGTTTAATGGATAGAGTAATATTAGCAAGTACTAGAGCCTTGTCCTAGCATTATCACCAACTGGAAGGCCATCTCAACTCATCTCAAGTCTCTATATGACCCAAAAGTCAATTATTCCTCATAAATCCCTTCTCAAGTGGCAAGAATTTCAGGATTCTTTCCTATACACTATACTTATTCCACCCTCTGCTTCTTTCCTAATACCATTATTGTTCCATTGCTGTACTTCTTTACTGAGGAATGTCTATGCATACCCCACCCATCCACATACTTCAAGTCCCAAGTCAATTCTTCTTCCCTTAGGGAATCTCCTTTAGCCTAAGATAATCTGAGTAAGCTCTTCTAGCACAAAGCAATTGGTTGGTACACAGGAAAGATCACTGATCCTGGAGTTAAAAAGACTTGAATTCAAATCTAGCCTCAGGAAAATTATTAGCAGTGTAATCTTGAGAAAGTCACTTATTTTGTATCTCCCTCAGTTTCTTCATCTGTAAAATAAATATAATAATATTTCTTACTTCCCAGGATTTTTCAAAGATAACATTTGTAGAGTACTTAAAAAACCTTGAGGCACCTTCTTCCTATATCTTATTTCATTGTATTCTAATCATTTCATATATATAAACCTTATCTCCCTTTTCCCTCCACCTCCCAACAAGATCATGTAAGCTATTTGAGAGCAGAAGCCACCTACAATGTATATGAATTTTGCATCTTCCACAGTATTAACTGGTAACTGCTGACTTGAAATCAGGAAGATCTGAGTTTGATTCCTACTTCTCATATGTATTAATAGTGTGAACCCGAACAAGTCACTAATTTTCCCTGAGCCTTAGTCTCCCCATCTTACCTATGAAATAGAAACAATTTTATTTGTTTTGCTTTGTAACCCTAATATTTAGTCCAATGGCCCTGGTCATAAATGAGTTTTCTATCATAATTTTCTTAAGAGACTCACATGAAATTATGAACATGTGTGAGACTTTTAATACATATAATACTTTGAAAACCTTAAAGTAATATCTAAATATTTGGCCTCTCTATTTACTTATAAAGCTTAATGTCTGATATAAAAGTTGTTTGGTTTTTTTCTAAACCCTTACCTTCTGTCTTGGAGTCAATACACAGTATTGACTCCAAGGCAGAAGAGTGGTAAGGGTAGGCAATGGGGGTCAAGTGACTTGCCGAGGGTCACACAGCTGGGAAGTGTCTGAGGTCAGATTTGAACCTAGGACCTCCCATCTCTAGGCCTGGCTCTCAATCCACTGAGCTACCCAGCTGCCCCCATAAAAGTTATTTTTAAAGTAAAATGAAGTACCTGGTCTGTATGTATTGTAATAGAGAGGCACCCTGGCCAAGTCCCTTGTACCTATTACAGCAAAAACTTGACATTCACAATTGACATTAGACCAGTTAATAATCCAGAAATACAATAAGAAGCTATTGCAAGGAAGTTTTTCTATAACAAAAATGTACTGAAAGTTAGCCAGTACCCCATGCACTAAGGAAACTACCAGCAAACACCAACATATGATAAGTCCCTACCTTCTCAAAGTTACCAGAGAAGACTATGAAAGGAAATTCTTTATTCTCTTTGTCTAGTTGGAGCTAACACTTTAATTAACACTAGCTTAAGTACCTCTCTAGATTGTGAAAACAAGATTAACTTTTCTATGTCCACCTTCTCATTGAATCAACACAAGCTTGAACTAGGTAGAGGAGCTCACAAACCACTTAGTGAATTCACACCCTCAGAAACTCAATCAGCCAGGAATCTATGAACCCTTTTGATGAGTATTCACTCCTCCAGAAGGTGAGAACTGGTTCCCACAAACAATGCCCCCTGAGCAGTACTAGCCAATTTGGAAGACAAGAAGTCACTATAAAAGGCCCTGAATTTCTGGGTCTAGAGGTTAACTTCAAGAGGGAAGTCAGCTTCAAGAAGAAGGTCAGCTCAAGAAAGAAACTTGGCCCCAGGAATCACCTTCAGCTCAAGCCATTGTTTTGACCTGCCTTTTGGAGGGAATTTGGGTGAGTGGTTAGCTGGCTTTCCCTTCCTGTCTTCTGGACTTTATCCAGTTCAAGGTCAACAAGTCCTGGCTGAGTCAAGCACCAGAGCAATATTTAGTTAGATAGGCTAATGTCTTCTCAACCCTTTTGTATTTCTCTACTTTCACTCTTTCTATGTCTTTTGTAAATAAAAGCTATTAAAGGTCATTTTGACTTTGAGCAATAATACTTTGAATTGGCAACTACCATATTATTTATAATTGTTATATATTTTAGTCAACCATTAAAATTTAATTCTTACAAGTCTCCGAGATACATATAACCTGTGTGTAAATGGAATTAGCTCTAGCCCATTCATAGTCAAAACTCTACTTATCCTAGGCATCTAGATTATGTCACCCCCACCTCCCTTAGTGGAGAGGGGAAATGAGTTACCCACAGGTGACAATAAGTAACAAATCAAGAACAAGGGACTGCCCTTTGGACAGTCCAAATCAGTGCAGAGGCTGCCATTGTCCACTTGAATTAGAGGTGGATCCACAGGAAGTGATGAGAGACACTATCTCTTCAAGTATGATGGTTACTTCCTGTTGAGGCAGTTCGGGCTTTGAACTTGGTGCTGAAAGTTCTCAGCTGAGACCTCAGACTGCTTCCACTCTGAATGGTCACTGTGGGTAAGTTAGGCTGACTTCCTTGGCCTACCTTGGCGTTTTTCCAAACTCTACCCTAAGTAGGTTCTAGCCTCTCTGATTACTAGGCCTTGTGGCCTGTAGTTTAGTTTAATTAGCCTTTTAACCTTCTCTCTCCATCCAGGCCTCTGCAGGCCTAGACTAGCCTCTCCTCTTTATTTCCCTACCTTTTACCTTTCTGTTTGTAAATAAACTACCTTAAACCTGATCTTGGCTGGGGTCTATTTTAATTATGGAATCAATCTGAATTATTGATTCCTGGCGGCCACACTTTAAATATATACCTATAAAATACCCAAAATCTCCCTCTTACACCTGAAAAGCTGTTTCTGAGAAGCAGGAATGTGATAATTAGATTAAGTCTACACTGCCCATCTTTAGATTTAATCACCAAAGGTGAGAAGACCTCTAATTCTGGGAGGTCCATAACCCAAGTGTGCTAGAGTCAACTGACTGCCCCCTAGGCAGTACTATGAGAATTGTCTATTGTGATTGGACATGCAAATTAGGAGGGAGGAACAGGAAGTGATGCATAAGTGACCCCTTTAAAAGGAGAAGGTCCTCAGTCAGCTGAGGTCTTTGGTGGAAGAGAGCATCTGGTGAGGACCTCTTCTGGTTCATGGAGGAGTGTTGGAATGCTGAGACTCTGGTGGGACCTCTGACTGCTACCTTTGAATTATCACATGGGTAAGTTAGGCTGACTCTCTTTCTCTTCCCTTGGCATTTCTGGAGGCTCTACCCTCAGGGAGGCCTCTCTTGCCTCTCTAATTGTAAAAGGCTTGTGGCTAAAAGCCTTGTTTAATTAACCTCTGTACCTCAACTGCTGGGGCCTCTAAATTCTTACCTGGCCCTTGGTCCAGGCCAGAGTTTCTCTCTCTCAATTTCCCTACCTTCAACCTTCCTAATTTTAAATAAAATTCCATAAAAGTCAAATTTGACTTGAGATTATTATTAATTGAGGATTCAAAATAGTTCAATCCTCTGGTGACCACCTTTTAATATTTTGAACCCATAAAACCCCTTTTTCTCCCTTACAGGAGTCATAAGTTCCCTCAGAATTACAAGTGAGATGATTTCAAACCACAAAAAGGTGGTCCCTTGGAAGCTCACAGGAAGAGCAACAATCAGGGAAGGTAAAGAAATAACTAGAGCAACCATGGAAGAGAAAAGTCTTCCCATACCTAGGTTCTCAGTTCCCTAGCATCCTATCATAAGATACCATAGAGGGCCCTAAACATCCAGAACAAAGAACCTTAAAGATACCAGGGGACCTAAACTTGAGGAGATTAGGTACAGAAAGCAAATATCCAGAGCTAGACCAAATAGGATCAATCATACAACCCAAAAGTCCAGCAGGTAACAGGCATGAGAAAAAGCCCCAATTTAGAAACTGAAGCTGAAGAGAGAAGACTACTAAAGAAGAAATGACAAATATTGAAAATGTAGAGATTTCACAAAAAATGAAAGGAACTGCATAAAACCAACAAGCATATAATGAAAGGGGGGAAATGTATTTTTCTCAAGGACTCCATGAATAACAAGAAGAAATGAGGTGTGAAATGAAGTAAGAGCTCTCTAGGAAAGAACTAAAAGGAGAATAAATAGTTTGAAGAGTAAGTAGCAAAACTTAACAAAGTTACTTGGAAATCTAGAATAGTTCAAACAAAAGTTAATGACCTCATGAGGCAGCAAGGTGTATTAGAACAAAGCTAAAAAACTTTTTAGAGTAGAAGAAAAAGTAAAATACCTGCTTTCAGAAACAAATGACATAATAAATAAATCAAGATGAGATCATTTAAGACTAATTGGATTCCCTAAAAATATAATTTCAGAAAATCCTGGATACTATACTAAAACTATATAGGTCTATAAAAACTATAAGAAAATGAAAAGATACACAAAATTTCCTGACCACCTCCTAAAAGCAGACCCCAAACAAAAAGTCCCAGGAATGCTATAGCCAAAAACCAGAGCTCTCACATCAAATAAAAAATTATTTTAAGTATCCAGAAAGAAGCAGTTTAAGAACCATGGGACCATATTCAGAGTGACACAAGACCTAGCAAGTTGCTATGAAAACAAGAAATCATGAAATACAATATTCCAAATGGTAAAAACTATAACCTTCCAAATGAGTATAGCTTAATCTGCAAAGCTGAATATAATACTACAGGGTAAAAAACACAAACATTTAAAATAAAGAATTTCTAAACATTTCTGATGAAAAGACCAGAGTTGGGTAAAAACTGAGTTACAAATACAAGAGCCAAGAGAAACCTAGAAATGCAAATTCATTTGAAAGTCTTGAAAAGGATGCATCATGTCATAGTGCTAAGTTTCTTGCAGGGAGAAAAGAAATAAATGCCTGTTCAGAGCCTTAATGTCTTTAATGTGGTATCAAATGAATTAAATAAGAAGCAATGGAGACTGTTTGGAAGAAAGGTAGATTGGTGTAATTCAGGGGGTTTGAAGAAAAGAAGTTTGAGTAAAAGGAATGAAGTAAGTGTGAAAAGAAAAAAGAAGGGGTCTGATGCTTGGAAAGAATAGTAAGCAAACATGAAAGAAGGGGTTAAGAAACAGGCATTCGAAAAACCTCACTCTTATCTAAAACAGATAAAATAATATTGAAAATAAATAGTTTGTGGTAAAAAAAATCAAACTCAAAGGGAAACAAGAAGGCAGCCTAGGGTAGAATGAGAATGGATTTTAAGAGGAAGTATAATAGCTGGAGAGGAATAGTTTTAAGGAAAACAAACTTTAGATGTTAAAAAACAAATTAGGATGGAAAACTAGAATTGGGAAATGGTGAATAAATTGTGATATATGATTGAAATGGAATATTATTATACAAAAAATAATGAAAGATAGGACATAAGAGAAATTTGGCCATTAAGATTCAATGAAGACATCTAAAGTGGCTCAATGATGTGGTAAAATTTTTCTTAAGAATAATCATTTTTAGATAAATAAAGTAAAATACTCTAAGCCAGGTAATTATTTAGGTTTTATTGGAAGAGTACCGAGTCCTCCAACAAAGCCAGACCCATATTCTAAGAACAGAAGGCCTAGAGCACTGGGAGGAACTGTCTTATATACCCTTAGAATAAAATTCTGATTTTTCCATATAAATACACAAAATTATCACAAGATCAATCATGCCTTCAAAGGTCATAGTCACCCGATAACAACCCTCACTGGTCAGTTCATTTAGGAAACAACCCATATTTGTCCATAGGTTAGGTCATATAGGAAGCACTCCTTATTTGGAGAGAGAGATCTTCTGATCATCTTTTGACCATTACCTAAGAGTCACTTGATGGTTATCTGGGGTAAGAAGGCTGTTCTCTGGGCTAAGAGTGGGTGGTGATGAGTGGTACCAGGTTCTGAATGAAAGGGCAGGCATCCTGACATATAATATATCACAAGTTGGGGTGCTTGATATAACAACATTGAAGGGTGGGGCTGGCACTAGGCCTTGAAAAAAGCAGTTCTTTCCTTAATCCAAAACCTTAATACTTATATCAGAATATTCACAAAAACCTGCTAAACTTCATGACTTATACTATCTTAGAATCACAATTATTATCTCAAGACTACTGATAACATTAAAATCTAATCTTCACATAAGGGGGTAGAGGTCTTTTTCTCTCACAATGTATAGATAGCCAAGCCTAGATTCAGGAAGTCCTGGTTTCAAATCTGGAATCAGATACTTTCTAACTATGTGATGCTGGGCAAGTAACTTAACCCCCATTGTCTAGACTTTGCCATTCTTCTGCCTTAGAACCAATACATAGTATTGATACTAAGATGAAAGAGTTTTTAAAAAAAAAAGAATTAATGCAGAATGGAGCAGAATAAAGGAGAACAATTTATAGAAGGATAACAACACTTTAAACGTGTGGCAGAAGAAAAAGAAGCTGGATTTAACATCAGTAGAAATAGATTCAAATCCCAGCTCTAGCATCTACTTTGGCCAATTAATTAATAAGCATGTATGAAGAGCCTATGATATAGTAACCACTGTTTTAGATAGAGGAAATACAAAGAAGAAAGTCAAAAGTTCTCTGCTCTCAAGGAACTCAGTTCACATTGGGAAAATCATATGTACATCTGTATATATACTACGCTGAACACAAGATAAGCTTGAGAGAGGGTGTCCATACAGCTAGGCAAATCAAAAAAAGATGTGTGAATGAGTGGGGTTTTAACTGAGTATAAAACACATACACACACACACACACACACACACACACACACACACACACACACACACCAGAGATGGCAAAAGGTAGAAGTAAGTAGAGTTCATTACATGTAGAGCTTCAGTTTCCTTATTTGTGAAAGGAGAAAGATGTACTAGATTATCTTTCAAATCTCATTCTAGAATTCTATGACCCTATAATTTTCTAGATCCTATTTGTTGGCAGAGAGGGTCTTAAACTTTTTTCTCTTCCAGGACCCTGCTGGCAGTCTAGTGAAGACTGTGGATCTCTTCTCAGAATAATGTTTTTAAATTGATAAAATAAAATTTATAGAGATAAAAGAAAATTAATCGCATGAAAGAGTTTGAAAAAAAAGTTCACAGAGCCCAAGTTAAGAACCTCTGTTTTATGGACAAAGGATCTTGTATTAGCTAGATAAAAATCAGTTCTGGCTACTTATAAAGGAGGGTATTTAATTTAAAATCGCATGCTTAGATGTCCTTGTGGAGGACACAGGATTAGTAGTGCAAATATAATTTTACTCATCATTTTTGTCTTAGAAACTCTTCATATAATAGCCAAGGTTCATGAGATTCATATATGGATTTTTACTTGGTTTAGCTACTTAATTAGCTGGATGGAAAATTAATCTATCAGTTTATCTTTGTTGGGTAGCACATTCCTAACTTTCCAAAAGATTAAAAAAGTTCAAATATCACAATTTAATATCATGCTGATATTCACATTTGCAAAATGATTTCTATGGATTCTACATCAGCTCTCTGGTATTTTCATGGGGCAAAGGGGGATGATGATTTTCTTAATTATTCTGAAGAGCAACTAACAACAACAAACAAAAGAGTGGAGTCAGATATAACATTATTTTAAATTAAGCCATGAATTCCATTGTTTGGCATTTTTCTTTTAAAAAGTTAAATACAAAATAAGAAAAGCAGTCTATTAGTGTCTATGCCCTCATTTAATGTTGGCTTTTGTTTTTACTTTCGAATAGTTTTTTCAACACTACTGCTTTTAAAATTATTTATATATATTTATAGTTGATCTATATAGTTCTGATTCTGCTTTCTTCTCACTCCATCTCATATCTTCCCATATTTCTTAGTATTCTTCCTGTTTGTTGCAATGATACTTGATTATGCTGATATGTGCTAAAATTTGTTCAATTATTTCTCATTCATTGAATCTTTATGCCCAGTTTTCATTATTAGGAGAAAAAATAAAGCTATGAGTAGTTTAATAGAGATGTGAAGTTTTTGGTTTTTAATTTTCCTATCAATAACATACTTTCAAAAAGCATTTGTTAAAATTCTCGATTTGAAATATATTGACTTAGTCACCCTGGGCAAGTCACTTACCCTCACATTGCTTTAAAAAACTAACAGAACACAAATTTCAGAATCGTCATATTAATGATAGGGGCATTCTCAACAAGAGGTCCCTATGACATAAAATCCCAAGGAATTCCAAATAAAACAAATTAATAAAGAAACAAAACTAAAATTAAATTAAAACCACAGCTAAAAAGCAGGCATAAATATATACATACTGTAGAAAATGATAAGTAAGGGTAATGGAGACACTAGGGATATTATAATAAAACTAGGTGATTGTGGGTACACACACTGGGGTTTATGAGAGACTAGACCTGGACATGGAGACCAGAACAGCCAAGCTGCTCCTAACTGACAAAGAGACAGTTGATCAACTGTCACCCTGGGCCAGAGGCTTTGAATCCAACAAGCAAGGTAACAGGTTATAACTGGGTTTAATTATGAACAACTAAAAGGAGGGATAGGGATATCTACTCTAAAACCTTAAAAACTAATGACAAAACCCACAGGGAAAGGGGAGGACTTATTTCTACACTAACTTAGTGACCTAAACAGACAGGGCCCAAGGAGCTGTAACGGAGTCTCTGGGTGACTGCCTCAGACCCGGTCCTGCCAGGCTTGAGCACAGCTAAGGGCTGATGTGGCTTAGGGGTTCTCACTGCAATCCACTGATGATCTCTGGATGCCAAGAGCCAAGGTGGTCTCAGGTACCGAATAGGGAAAGGTGTGCTCGAGACACTGTCCACCAGATCCCAAACTTCTCCTCTTCCCTTGGTACAGCACTGAAGATCTTGACTCTTTGCTAGATGCCACCACAGGATCCCAGGGAAAAATCAGGATGCAGGATGTCCTTTTATTCTGAGTTCTCCCAGGCTGGCAACAGTTTTTGCCCCCCACTAATGGAGTCCTCTCTCAGGGCACAAGGCACTTCTTCCTTCCTCCTTCATTCCATCTTGGAATTCCCAGCTCCAGCTCCTTTCTGCTAGGTCAACCTTAATACTTAATTAACTAACTAATCTAATCTTCCTCACAACAATACACATGTATACATAGGATATCACCTTAGTTGTGGGATCAATATGGAGGGAAATGCATTGAAGTCATAGTACCTGAAGTCAAATCCCTCTTCTGCTACTTATGACCTGTGTAACCTTCAACAAGTCTTTTAACATCTCGGGTCCTTAGCTCCTTGCTTTGTAAAACAATGGGTTGACTAAATGATATTTAAGGTGCCTTCTATCTCCAAATCTAAGATTCTTTGATTTGTAACTGTTACCGTATGTTTCAATATTACTTTACAAAAAGATTACATCAATTTATTGCTCCTACAGCAAAGTCATAGTGTATCTTTTCCCCACTATATTCCCTAACCAATCAGTGAACTTCGTGTTTAATTACTTTTACCAGGTCAGCAGAATAAAGTATCTTGAGGTTATACACAGGTGTATGTATAGAGGCATGTAAATGTATAGGTAGCTATAAGCATGTAAATATGTATTAATGCTTGTAAACAATGCATGCATGCAAATACATGGGCAAATGTGTATATAAGCATGCATATGTCATACATGTGTAAGTCTACATTTAAATTACTTTTCAGATGATTATTTATACCTCTTCATTCAAGAGGTAACTGTAGGCCTTTGATCAACTGTAGCATTGTTCTTTCTTTGATAAATTTGTTTCAACTCTTCTTAGACATTAGATTGTTAAAGGAAACACTTGTAACAAAGATTATCCCCTCAATCTAATATTTATTTATCATTCTAGAAGCATTTTTAATAAGAAAAATATCATAAAATTCCCAATTTTGTATTTTCTATAATTATTTGAATGGCTGAATTGACAATACATTTTCCTTATAATAACTGAAATAAGTAGCACCTTACATTTTTTTACACTATTTATATGGTTGTTCTAATTGGCACTCACAATTGTGATGGAAGGTAGAAACAATAACATTTTTTTTTACTTATTGCCAATATCCCCATGAGATTATATTGAATAATTTTTATATTTTTTGATATAGGATTTATCAAATCCATTGAATATTCAATGCTAATTCTATAATATATATGTATTCTACTTTTTAATCTGGTTTTATTTTCATGTCTATTGATGGGAATTAACCATTTGAAATCAAAATATGAAAAGCTCCCTTCATAATAAAAAATTAATCCCCCTGATGTTCCCCATCCCTTTATCTAAATCTATAATTAAAAAAGAATAGTTGATTTTCCTTATAACACAAATATTAATTCTTTCTTAACTTTGACATTGAAACACACGTTGCTCAAAATTAATTCCCATGTCATTAAATTTTCTTTATAAAAGATAGCATAATGATTTATATCTCCTATTACGTAGGGATATGTGCATGTATTATCTTTTTACTTAAGCATCCCAATTGTTCATCAAAGAGGCTCACAATTAGGAGCTCATTTTAAATGGCTTCTAATGTCAGGTACCATTTGCCAATCATTCAACAAGTTTTTATTACATGCTTACCATTTATCAGGCACTATGCCCAGCATTTCCTAATATTGAAATGGCAGAACCTTCTTTAAACTATGAACCTTGACACTATCATTAGAAAAGACTCCTCCTCCGTGGCTGGGAGAGTATTTTGTTGAAGGACGCAGATATGAGAATAGATCTGTAATTTGCTAATCCCAGGTCTATTGTGTCAGGTTTCACCCAAGATGCATGATGGCAAAGATTTTAGTGGCTGAGTTTAAAAGTTCTCCCCTCTACCAAATGACAACATTAGGTTGTCGGCATTGATTTGTTCCATGATATGTTGGTATTATCCATGTCAGTGCTCCCTTCATCAGTACAGATTGTAAGAAATGCCTAACTTCTCTTCTTTTGTCATTCACATCCATGACTATCAACAAATTCTTTAATGTATATGAGTGTGATGGGTAAATACCTCTTTCCTCCTTCCTTTTTCTATACTATCAATCTCCCTTTCCTAAAATCCATGATCTTAATGATACTTCCTATATAACATCTTTCTGACAAAACATTCTTGTTAACATGCTATAATCTATTTAAGCATGCATGGTTTCTTTCTGCAGCCTTTTGACTCACCTGTAATGATGGGTTTTCAGAAACTGTAGTACTATATATATTTTATATATGTATATATCATTTGTAGCATTCAAACACCAATTTTTTTTTGAGGAAAACATAATTTATTTTTTTCTTTTTTTTATTAGACATTTATTAATATTTGTTTTTAATCTGTTTACATACTTTATGCCCCTACTTTCCCCTTCACCCCCCGCTCTCCCCCCACCCATGGCCAATGCACATTTCCACTGGTTGTAACAAGTGTCCTTGTTCAGGGTCTATTTCCCATTCATGTCCGCCTCAGTCCATGCATTCAAGCAATTGTTTATCTTATATGTTTCCTCTCCTGCAGTCCTTCCTCTGAATGTGGGTAGCATCTTTACCATAAATCCCTCAGAGCTGTCTTGTGTCATTGCAGTGCTGCTGGTACAGGAGCCCATTACATTTGATTTTACCATAGTATATTAGTCTCTGCGTACAATGTTCTTCTGGCTCTGCTCATTTCGCTCTGCATCACTTCCTGGAGGTCTTTCCAGTTCACCTGGAACACCTCCAGTTTATTATTCCTTTTAGCACAATACTATTCCATCACCAGCATATACCACAATTTGTTCAGCCATTCCCCAATTGAAGGACATACCCTCATTTTCCAGTTTTTTGCCACTACAAAAAGCGCAGCTATAAATATTTTCATACAAGTCTGTTTATCTATGATCTCTTTGGGGTACAAACCCAGCCATGATATGGCTGAATCAAAGGGCAGGCAGTCTTTTATAGCCCTTTGGGCATATTTCCAAATTGCCAGCCAGAATGGCTGGATCATTTCACAACTCCACCAGCAATGCATTAATGTCCCGATTTTGCCACATCCCCTCCAACATTCATTACTCTCCCCTTCTTTCATTTTAGCCAATCTGCTAGGTGTGAGGTGATACCTCAGAGTTGTTTTGATTTGCATTTCTCTAATTATTAGAGATTTGGAACACTTTCTCATGTGCTTATTGATACTTTTGATTTCTTTACCTGAAAATTGCCTATTCATGTCTCTTGCCCATTTATCAATTGGGGAATGGCTTGATTTTTTGTACAATTGCTTTGACTCCTTGTATATTTGAGTGATTAGACCCCTGTCAGAGTTTTTCGTTATAAAGTTTTTTTCCCAATTTGTTGTTTCCCTTCTGATTTTGTCTACATTGTTTTTGTTTGTACAAAAGCTGTTTAGCTTAATATAATCAAAACCATTAAATTTACATTTTGTGATTTTCTCTAACTCTTGCTTGGTTTTAAAATCTTTCCTTTCCCAGAGATCTGACAAGTATACTATTCTGTGTTCACTTAACTTATTTATAATTTCCCTCTTTATATTCAAGTCATTCACCCATTCTGAATTTATCTTGGTGTAGGGTGTGAGATGTTGATCTAAACCTAATCTCTCGCATATTGTTTTCCAAATTTCCCAGCAGTTTTTGTCAAATACTGGATTCATGTCCCAAAAGTTGGGGTCTTTGGGTTTATCATACACTGTCTTGCTGACATCATTAACCCCGAGTCTATTCCACTGATCCTCCCTTCTATCTCTTAGCCAGTACCATATTGATTTAATGACTGCTGCTTTATAGTATAGTTTGATATCTGGTACTGCTAGGCCCCCTTTCTTCACATTTTTTTTCATTATTTCCTTTGATATTCTTGATCTTTTGTTATTCCAAATGAAATTTGTTATAGTTTTTCCTAATTCAGTAAAGAATTTTTTTGGTAATTTGATAGGTATGGCGCTAAATAGGTAAATTAATTTGGGTAGGATGTTCATTTTTATTATGTTAGCTCGTCCTACCCATGAACAGTTAATGGCTTTCTAATTGTTGAGGTCCAGTTTTATTTGTTTGGTAAGTGTTTTGTAGTTGTTTTCGTATAATAGCTGAGTTTGTTTTGTTAGATTGATTCCCAAGTATTTTATATTGTCTAGGGTGATTTTAAATGGTGTTTCTCTTTCTACCTCTTGCTGTACTAATGTGTTGGAATGTATAGAAATGCTGATGATTTATGTGCATTTATTTTGTATCCTGCCACTTTGCTAAAGTTGTTGATTATTTGTACCAGCCTCTTAGTTGATTCTCTAGGATTTTTTAAGTATACCATCATATCATCTGCAAAGAGTGATAGCTTAGTCTCCTCATTGCCTATTTTGATACCTTCAATTTCTTTTTCTTCTCTAATTGCTATTGCTAGTGTTTCTAGTACTATGTTGAATAATAGAGGTGATAATGGGCATCCTTGTTTCACTCCTGATCTTATTGGGAAGGCTTCTAATTCATCCCCATTGCATATAATGCTTGTTGATGGTTTTAGGTATATATTGTTTATTATTTTTAGGAAGGGTCCTTCTATTCCTATACTTTTCAATGTTTTCAATAGGAATGGATGCTGTATTTTGTCAAAGGCTTTTTCAGCATCTATTGAGATAATCATGTGATTTTTGTTTGTTAGACGTTGATATGGTCAATTATCTGGATGGTTTTCCTAATGTTGAACCATCCTTGCATTCCTGGTATAAATCCCACCTGATCATGGTGGATTACCTTCTTAATTACTTGCTGGAGTCTCTTCACTAATATTCTATTTAAGATTTTTGCATCTATGTTCATTAGGGAGATTGGTCTATAATTTTCTTTCTCTGTTTTTGGTCTACCTGGTTTTGGAATCAGTACCGTATTTGTGTCATAAAATGAATTTGGTAGGACTCCTTCTTTGCTTATCATATCAAATAATTTGTATAGTATTGGGATTAGTTGCTCTTTGAATGTCTGATAGAATTCACTTGTGAATCCATCA